>NC_139577.1:31175847-31775847 GCF_946808225.1 Silurus aristotelis | reverse complement strand
GTGTGGTGTAAATGTTCATGATAGAGGGGAGAGAGACTCCGATGCGCTCAATGGTCCCTCTGTAGAACATGGTCAGGATGGGGGGAGGAAGATGGGCTTTTCCTTAGCCTTCTCAGGAAGTAGAGACGCTGCTGGGCTTTCTTCGTGATGGAGCTGGTGTTGAGTGACCAGTTTAGGTTGTCTGCCAGATGAACACCAAGGAATGTGGTGCTCTTGACGATCTCCACTGAGGATCCATCAATAATCAGTGGTCAGTGGAGATTGCTCGCTCTGTGCTCTCCTGAATTCCACAACCATCTTTTTGGTTTTGTCAACGTTCAGAGACAGGTTGTTTGCTCCACACCAGGCTGTTAACCGTTGCACCTCCTCTCTGCATTCTGACTCATCATTCTTGCTGATTAGACCCACCACGGTCGTGCATTGCTACACAGTTGTGAGTCAGCAGAGTGAATAGCAGTGGGCTGAGCACACAGCCCTGAGGGGCTCCAGTGCCCAGTGTGGTGGTGCTGGAGATGCGGTTCCCGATCCGGGACTGAGGTCTCCCAGTCAAGAAGTCTAGGATCCAGTTACTGAGTGAGGTGTTCAGGCCCAGTATGCTCAACTTCTCGATCAGGTTCTGAGGAATAATTGTGTTGAATGCTGAGCTAAAGTCAATGAACAGCATTCGTACATATGAGTCCTTGTTGTCCAGGTGGGTTAGGGCCAGATGGAGGGTTGTGGAGATGGCATCGTCTGTGGAACGGTTTGGACGATACGCAAACTGCATGGGGTCCAGGGAGGGTGGAAGCTGGGTCTTAATGTGCTTTATGTCAAGCCTCTCGAAGCACTTCATCGCGATGGGTATGAGCGCGACGGGAGGATAGTCATTGAGGCAGGAGACAGTAGATTTCTTCGGCACGGGAACAATGGTTGTTGTCTTGAGGCACGTGGGAACAACGTTGCTGCTCAGGGAGATGTTAAAGATATCAGTGAAGACATCTGCTAGCTGTTCTGCACATTCCCTGAGCACTCTGCCAGGAATGTTGTCAGGTCCAGCAGACTTCCGTGGGTTAACTCTGCATAGAGTTCTCCTCACTTCAGCTGTGGTTAGACAGAGCACCTGGTCAGTGGGAGGAGGGGTGGTCTACCTCGCCTTCACGTTGTTCTCTACCTCAAACCGGGCATAGAAGTCATTCAGCGCATCTGAGAGGGAGGCATCATGGTCACAAGCAGGTGATGTTGTCTTGTAGTTAGTGATCGCCTGGATGCCCTGCCACATGCGCCGAGTGTCTCCGCTGTCCTGGAAGTGGTTGTGGATTTTCTTCGCGTGTGCGCGCTTTGCCTCTTTAAAGGCACGGACAGTTTGACCCTTGCTGTTTTTAAGGCCACCCTGTCCCCCAGTTCTGAAGGCAGAGTCTCTTTGTTTTAGCAGCACACGCACATTTGCAGTCATCCACGGCTTCTGGTTGGAGCGTGTAGTGATGGTCTTGGAGATGGTCACATCATCAACGCACTTGCTGATGTTGCTGGTCAATGATGATGTGTACTCCTCCAAGTTGATGGAATTGCCATTGGTTGCAGCCTCTCTAAACATATCCCAGTCAGTGCACTCAAAACAGTCCTAAAGAGCAGAAGTAGCTCCTGCTGGCCAGGTTTAACAATTAACATAACAGAGCAGTGGTCTGAGTATCCGAGATGGGGGCGGGGCTCCGCACGATACGCGCCGGGGATGTTTGTGTAAACAAGATCCAGCGTGTTCGCTCCTCTCTTTGCAAAATCCACATGCTGATGGAGTTTAGGAAGCACAGTCCTGAGATTTACATGGTTGAAATCTCTGGCGATAATAAACAATTCGTCGGGGTGAGCATTCTGCAGGTCGCTAATAGCGCCATAGAGTTCACTCAGTGCCTCTTTAGCATTAGCGCTGGGAGGAATGTACACTCTAACAATGTAAACAGTGGTGAATTCCCGTGGTAAATGAAATGGTGTACATCTAACGGTCGCAAACTCCACTAGCGATGAGCAATAGCGTGAAACTAGCACAGAGTTCCTACACCATTCCGTGTTGATATAAACACACACGCCACCACCGCGAGTCTTACCACACAGAGCTGCGTTTTTGTCGGCTCGAAGCACGGTTAGCCCGTCTAGCTGGATGGTCAAGAAGGTTATTGATAACATAATCATGCAGATTATTGCTTGCATGATGCTTGTACCGTAGCAGTGTCTGATGGTCGTACACATGAACACAGCTGAGTCTGGTGTCCATGTATTGTGAAAGGTCGAGCTAAATATCGCGAAAGCACCATTTTTGGATCCGGAGAGGCCGCTGCGAGCTACTGCCGTGCCGCCATCTTGAATCCTGAAATTCATGAAATCTGTAATAAAGTAAAAAACATCTCAAAGTGTACAGCAAATCAAACAGCAGAAGACCACATCAGGTAAAAATCCTGTCACAGCCTCAGATACTAGTGTTAGGCGGCAGTGATAGAGGCGGAAGCCGAAGCACCAGAAAACAAAGCTTTACAGCAATCACAGCAGTGAAAAACACAAATACTCTCAGCGTGTAGGGAAAGCCAGGGCGCGCTTAGAGAGCGCGTTCTGTAAACTCCCAAACTGACGAGAGAGAGTTCGTGAAGGTATGTCCAAGCAGTGCGTCGGGGGGGGGGAAGCGTGACTGGGAAAGCTGGAAACGAATTGTAGCGAGTGACAGCACGTACATAAGTCCAGTAGCAAGAATAACGGACACCAGAGAGGAGTGAGTGAGGTGCTTATATGTGCGCGTGAAACGAGTGACAGGTGTGTGCAATCAGTACGATGGCGAGGAGCTCCGTGCGGACGGGGTGCGCACGGGAGGAGAAGCAGGATGCTCCCTCACAACTAGACAAACGTATGTAAATGTAAATCTGATTAATCTTCCTTTTCGCTGTGACACAGATGGTAGCTAAGAATATGTGAATGTGTTCTACATTAATGGTATCATTCTAATGATACCGATAATGGAGAACACATTCTAATATCCTAAGCTGCCATCTAAATACCTAAATAAACTTTTAATACCAATCAAGCATGATTTAATGTTGTATAAGGATCATACCTGAGGATTTGTACTGACCATGTACATACAGTGGTGTGAAAAAGTGTTTGCCCCCTCTTCTTTTGTTTGTCACTCTTTAATGTTTCAGATCATCACACTTGGATTTTCTTTTCCCTCAATTATAAAAACTTTCATTTAAAAACTGCATGTTGTGTTCACTTGTTTTATCTTTTACTAATATTCAAAATAGTTTGATGATCTAAAACCTTAAAGTGTGACAAACATGCAAAAAAATAACACAAAACACAGAAAAAGTTGTCTCAAATTGGGTCCATAGCATGCCAGTGAGGCTTATGTATTTCAAATAAACCCAGTCATTAAGAGATTACCAATAGGATGTTGTAGAAAAAAACATTAGAAGGTTAAGATGAATGGTTACGGCTATTCTGAGAGCAAAAAAAAGCAGCCTATTTGATATTATTATAGCAATCTTAATATATAAACTCTGCATTTATATAGGAAAATTCAGTTTATCTGCATTAAGTTCAATCAGCTTTTAAACATTTATAACAGTTCAACAAAGTATGCTCAAGAAGAAATCTTGATGAAATCACATATGCATTCAACTAGTACAGAACTGCAAAAAATTTACATTTAGTGCCACCCAGATGAGGACGGGTTCTCTGTTGAGTCTGGTTTCTCTCAAGGTTTCTTCCTTATACCATCACAGAGAGTTTTTCTTTGCATTAGTCTCCCACTCACTCTCTCATTAGGGATAAACAATTATGAGGAACAAACTTATAGAAATAAATGTACACATTCCTTTATACATCCTTGATCACATTAACACTGTAAGAAGCACAATGAACTGTAAGAAACAAATGAAAATTAATTAAATTGATTTCAGTACAGTCATGTTATGCTACAAGGCAGGTAAACTGGAGTAGCTCTTTTGACTATTTTATCGTTTAGAGGACAGATTTGTTTTCAGCTAATTGTCATGTACTGGAAACAAGAAGGTGGATGCAAGTGCAGAAAAGATTTCATTAAAGTCCAAACAAATAAAAACAAAGAACCAAAACACCCAATGACATAAAATATAAAGATTCAACCAAACAGTATGGTGGGGGTGCAACGGTACACAAATATATATATATATATATATATATATATATATATATATATATATATATATATATATATATATATATATATATATATATATAGCAAATTGGGACTAAATGTGGAATGCAATGCTTAAAAATCACATACCATACTTATGACCAGGTGTCCCAATACTTAGAGCAGGTGTTTTCAATCTTTTCCAGGAAGGGCCAGTGTGGGTGCAGGTTTTCATTCCAACCAATCAATGGTCACACCTGATAGTCATTGAAAATGAAGATTAGATTTGAACAGGTAGAATTTGGTGTGGACTTGCTTGTTTGGAATAAAAACCTGCACCCACACTGGCCCTTTCTGGAAAAGATTGGAGACCCCTGACTTAGAGTATATATAGTGTTTTACATCTGTAACTATACACTCCATAGTGTTTTATAGATGTTACTATACACATGATCATGTTTTCAGGTGTAATTATACAGTACATATAATAGTGTTTTATGAATGTTACTATACAAATCATAGCGTTTTACGCTGTTGCTATATCTATGATAGTGTTTTACAGATACTGTGACTATACATATGATTTTAACAGATGTAACTATACATATGATAGTTTTACAGATGTGACAATGCATATGGTAGTGTTTTACAGATGTAACTATACATATGGTACTGTTTTATAGATGTCAATTGCTACAGTCTCTCTCCCCTCTGTCATGGACATTTACACTTATGCTGCATCCACAAAGCTAGTTGCATTGTAGACGACCACACTCTTCACTCTCCTAGCATTAGGGAAGAGGTCCCAGAACTGAACTGGAACTGGAACACACACACACTCACTCACTTAACTATGTGCTACCTCTGTGCACAAAGCCATATAAAGATATGCTTTACAAGTGTTGGAGTGGAAAATCCCCTGCTATAAAGCTCTGACCTCAACCCTACTAGACACCTATGGGATAATCTGGAATGATGGCTGAACCCCAGCCCTCCTCACCTCACCTACATCAGTACCTGGCTTCATCTTAACCCTTGTGGCTGAATTAACTTAAAACTCCACAAGCACACTCCAAAATCTAGTGGAACATCTAGCCAGAAGATTTAAGGTTTTAAAAATAGCAAGTGGAGACTAAATGTGGAATGGGATGTTCAAAAGCAAATACCAATCCAATTGTCACATATCCACAATCTTTTGTTAATATAGTGTACTTATAGATTATTGAAACAGAGATCAGTGCGTAGTCATAAAAATGGCACTTGAAAACCTATATAACTCCACATTGTGGGAACTGACATCAAGCATTATGTATAATTTGCTATTAATACTCTCTTTTATGTTTTGTAGTAGTAGTAGTTTCTTTCGGCTTCTCCCGTTAGGGGTCGCCACAGCAGATCCTCCGCACGTTTGATTTGGCATATGTTTTATGCTGGATGCCCTTCCTAACGCAACCCTCCCCAATTTATCCGGGCTTGGGACCGGCACTGAGAGTGGCTGGGGATGGTTCCCTGACCGGGAATCGAACCCGGGACGCAGCGGTGAGAGCGCTGCATCTTAACCACTAGACCACCAGGGGACCTTCTCTTTTATGTTTTGTGTTCTGCTTTATTACTTTAGAGAAAGCAGAGAATGCAGTAAGAGCAGGTATTTCAACCCTGTGAGTTACCCACAATGCCCTGGTGGGTGGTTGATGAAATTTTTCCAGCTGCTGTGACTCTGTGACCTTGGCTTTATGAGTTAGACATGGACACTGCGTTTCCTCAGAGAGACGAACCCCTGAGCTGTGTCAAAACTGCAGGACAGAAATTACCAGCCTTCATAAATACAAAAGAGAGACAAATCTGTACTTCTCTAAGAGGAAAATTACCTTTCGACCAAAGCAATTATTTTGTGACAGGTTCTTGAGCTGGGTAAATTTCCCAAAGCACATTTTCTCAGTAATGATCTCACAGATCCTGCAGCTGATGACAGGAATATTATGCTGTTATTCTTTTCAAGTAGAAAGTTCTTGAATATATAGTATAACTGATCTATCTATCTATCTATCTATCTATCTATCTATCTATCTATCTATCTATCTATCTATCTATCTATCTATCTATCTATCTATCTATCTATCTATCTTAATTGATATAGTTGCTTAGAGCTGCAATTGTTATGAAAAGGTTTTTGAATTCATTTGTCCATCAGTAAACATTTACATTACAGTTAAACTTCGAAAAATTAATGGACAATCAGTGTCACCCAGATGATGATGGTTTCTTTCTAAGTCACTATTGGTTCCTCTCAAAGTTTTTCCTCCTACCACTTTACCTACTGTCACCTTTTGCACCACAAAGTGGGATCATTGCAGATTTATCTATCTATCTGTCTGTCTGTCTGTCTGTCTGTCTGTCTGTCTGTCTGTCTGTCTGTCTGTCTGTCTGTCTGTCTGTCTGTCTGTCTGTCTGTCTGTCTGTCTGTCTTTATAATCTGCTTTATAAATGTATTTAACCTACTGTATGTGACACATATGTGAATAGAGATACCAATAAGACTTTTGTTTATTTTATCCAATGTGTCTCATTGTAATTAATTAGCTGTAGGTCATACAGTTATACGTGATTATGGAAATGTTTTGCTCCACTGAGTGAGAACTAAGATCCATTTGTTACATTTAATGACATGAAACAGCCTTCAGCTGGAATTTCATCCTGCCTGGTTAAACCAGCATCAAATACAGTCCCCCAGAATGCAATTTGTTGATAAAATTAAAGCAGATTGGAGCAAATCCATTATTTAAATTCCTTGCGTTCCTGTTCTGTCTAAAATTAGTAGAGCATCATGAAAAATTAATGTGGGGCCTGTTATCATAAGATTAGTCACCAACAGATGGTGTGTATCTTCAAGTCTCTGACATAATGGACTTTGTGTGATGATAGGATGTGATGGGATGGTGGAACCAGGAAGTGTTCATATGAGAAGAGCTTTGGGACTCTGGATACACTTTGGAGGGAAAACTATTACATCACACTGGCTAATCTCACAGATCAATCTGCTTTACACACTGACTTATGACTCCATAACAGTCCAAACTCTGTAAACTATCCTGGAACGTTCTTGCTGATTCATCTAGCTTTGTTTCTTAGGTTCCTCGGCTAACAAGGCACTTTGAACTCAGGACATATTTTATTTTCTCACATCCTGTTGAGTTATTAGTGTGGTATTGTATCAGAAATGAGAACACAAATATAGAATATTTCTTTTGTGAATTTTTACATCTGAAATACTGTTACTGCATAAAGAGACACAGAGAGTTGGACAATCATCAATTATGACATTAGTCCTGGCTCAAAATTTTTATTTTTGGCTCCAAGATGTTGGACCTGGCTCTCAGTCAGAAGTAAAAACTGTACAATATAAATGACAATAAAATAAAATGTTGCTTGGCTTAGTGATTATGTGCTTGGCATGAAAGCATCATTTAATGAAGCGTTTAGCCACTTAAGCATCTTTAAAAGTACAAAAGGGGAGAACGTCAGTTCAACAAGCTTTTCAGGAGCTATTTATCTCCTTAACTGTAGGTGATGTGTTTATAATTTACTGCAGCAAAAGAGACCCGTGGCATCATCAAACATATAATAAAACTCAAATGGATCAATAAAGCAAAGTTAGCCTGAGGCTACCTGCAAAATCTGCACTTACTGTAGCCTGGGCCTGGCATAGAATCCCGAATAGCATCCTGCCCATCCAACCATGAAGGCCAGCGTGATCATTTTAATTTCAAAATCAATGGCAATATCTCTGTGGTGTGACTGGACAAGCTTTTATCCTGCTCTAAAAAGAAACTGATATAAAAGTAAACGAACAAGGTTAAATTGAAGAGACGAGTAAATGAAACAAATGTGACATGTCCAGCTCCATCAGCAGGTCTCTTAACACTTATATTCTATTCATCGATCAGCAGTGGGAGTCTCTTACCCAGAGCAATTCTGTAACTTTTATAACAATAAAATCAGGAGGTTTTTTGAAGAATTGTTTACTGCCTATTGCTTGATTGCTTGCTGCTTGATAAAGTGTGTATTAAAGTGGAATTGTAAATTAACTGTCAAGAAAAATCACCTTTTTGATTGAAGAGTTGATTTTCTGACAGTTGCATTTTGTGAATGTGAGAATGGCCTGTTAGTTATTTACATAATATTAATAAAATATATTTGGAATATTTGAAATAGATAGATTAGATCCATAATTTGAATAATAAACAAGGATTAAGTTCTCAACAGAATATATCACATGATACACAATTCACCGAACAATTCCTCAGAAATAGGTTTATCTAGATTTCTCTGTCTGCTAAATCTTTTAAGAGGTTTATCATAAATCTTATGGCTTTAAGCAAAGAATGTGTTTTCTCTTCTCTTAATCTCTTCAGTAATCGCACACACACACACACACACACACACACACACACACACCACACACCACACACACACACACACACACACACACACACAAGACTGTATACATGGATTCAGTTTTTTTCTTTTAATCATATCATTTCTTGCTGCAGGTTGGTTGTATAACAACAGAGCGACCTATAGACCTCAGGGCAGCTTTTATCATACACTAAAAACATTACCTTCTGTTTGTGTGCACTAGGAGATTGAAAGAAATTGTATAGAGTCAAAAAGATTAATTGTGTGTGTCTGTCTTCCTTAGTTTTTGGTGGTTTTTTTTAAATATAAATTAATTTATGTTTTAAATAACTAGAGGAACAAATAACACACAAATCTGTATGGAGGGATACACATGTGAGTGTACTAAATTTCCAGAGCATTATCATTACTTATACTATATATCAAAATTATATTTATAAATGTATATATTTAAATTAGGACTATGAAATTAGTTATACAGCTATTTTTGCACAATAACACTGAATTTCTCCTCAGATGGAGAACTTTCTGTAGATTTATAAGAAATCTGCATAAGCAGAATCTCAGATGAACATTTATTAATTAATGATTAATGACCAATAAATATTCAATGTAAATGATAACGATTAATTCTCACTCATTAATATAATCAATTAATTTAATGTATAATATATATATTTTGTCCATCCATGCATTTAAACTTTGGACTCATCAGTCCAGTACACCTGCTGCCATTTTTCTGCACATTTTTTTGGCCACAATAATTCTGTGAAAACCATTACTGGCCAGATTCTCCAGATAGTAGATAGGTGTGCCTGGGTCAAACTGGTTTCTGCCAGTTTATTGCTGATGGCACTGCTGGACATCTTGCAGTGATGAGGAAAGTACGCATGATATGTCTTTCCTCTGCTACATTAAGTTTCCTTGGCTGAACACTGCATCCACAGTCCTTAACATTACCCTTTTCTTTGAACATCTTGAAACTTCAGTCTACATTCAAATCTTTGCCTGGAAGAGACCTTGCTGATGCAGTAGTACCTTACGTCTTGATGCTGTGCTCAGTTTTGCCATAGTTTTTATCCTGAGACATGAAACTTCTGTTTCTGTTTCAGATCATGACTGCGTTTTACCCTACATATGAAATTGATGATCATTTGCACCTGGTTAGTATTATTGGTATTATACATCTGACGGTGGACAAGTGTAACACCAAATATTGATTTGGTTTATATATAAGAAAGATATATATATATATATATATATATATATATATATATATATATATATATATATATATATATATATATATCTTTCTTATATATAAACCAGGTTTATATATAAGAAAGATATATATATATATATATATATATATATATATCTTTCTTATATATAAACCAAATCAATATTTGGTGTTACACTTGTCCACCGTCAGATGTATATATATATATATATATATATAATATACTTTACAGCATTCCTTCACTCTTTTGCACAGTACAGACTGACGACCTATGCAACAAACGACCATTCGACTTTACGACCACAATCGCTAGCCGCGGCGTACGTTATTTTTTTACCAGCTTCCGGCATAATTTCACAGTACTGTACATATAGCCTACTCTACTTATGACCAAATCGTGTTACGACCGGTCTGTCTGTCCCAATCGTGGTCGTAAGTCGACGACTATATATTAGTAGAATCAATTCACATAACTGTGTGTAATCATTTCCCCAGGTTTGCATCTATTACTTTTGATTGACTAATGTGATTTTGTGAGGAAATTTCTAGCACTAATACTGCAAATATTTGAGTTTGATGAATGCATCTCAGTTTCTTAGAGATGGCCAATTTATGTGATGATTTACTGAAATACTGTTTTAAATACTTGTATGTTTCACAAAATCCTACAAATCTTCTATCACATGATATGATTAACCACGGAATAATTGAGTGTGCATGAATGTGTATGAAGCAATGTGTGCAAATTAGACCTAATCTCTTGTTACCTGCTAATCAGAGTCACAATACTGAGAGAATCAGTGCTTTGTGATTGATTGTTTATGGTGTGAAGGGCTAGATGTCTTTTGTAATTAATCAGATGTCATCCTTTGTCTAGGATATTTCATGCTCTGTTTGTGATATTGAAGTATTTTCTACATTCAATGCCACCCAGATGAGTATGGGTTCCCTACTGAGTCTGGTTCCTCTCAAGGTTTCTCATACAGTACATGTTTTTCCTTGTCACAGTCACTACTGGTTTGCTCATTAGAGATAAGCATACAATTATAAGAAACAAACTTATTGGCACTAACATTTTTCTTTATATTTTACTTTATATCTGCCACTGCCATCCCTGAAAGCTGCTTTGGGACAATCTCCATTGTTAAAAGCACTATACAAATAAAACTGAATTGAAATGTTTGTTGTATTAGTAGTAGTAAAAGTGGTTGCAATTGGAGTAGTAGTAGTAGCAGAAGTACTACTAAATGGAAGTAATTGTACTATGTCAGGGAACCACCAGCCACGCCCCCCCTGGCACTCTGCACACTCGCAGTGCTTCGCCTTCATACTAATCACCTTCACCTGTCTCCAATCTACACCCTTCCTTTATAAAATATATATAAAACACCCTTCCTATATATAAAATTTGTCCATATAATGTAGTTTGTAGCTTAAATTTTAGGAAAATTCTTTCTCAGCTAAGTTTTACTGTTAGTTAATTATTGATGTTAAGAGATTGCTTCAGGAGAAATAGCCATAACCTCATAAAACCAAACCTCTTTTGAATGTACAGAATTTTTTTTTTTATAACATGGATTGGAAGAAACCTGAAAAGTACAACCCTTGTTAAATTGTAAATGTAGTTTCGAGTCCATTTAGATTTTGTTGGCTGGAATATCTCAACTCTAAACTACACTCAGCTAGAACAATATACTGCTAATGTCCTGAATAGGCACGGTGGACTCCACGGACAATATTTCACTAATGTCACTAAATTAGCTGCAGATTTGCCATCTGGATGAGTAAAATATTCATGTCATACCTGGCGTAATGTGGCATCACTAATGCAGTCTGAAACCAGCTGGACAGGGGACGGCATTGCAAAAGGGCCTGTTGTATTAAACAGCTGATGGACCTCGTGACAGTTCACATCGATCATAATGGACGTGAATACTTTTTTTTTATTTTTTTTATGTCTATTCATTTAGTTGATCTATTTATGAAATATTATCAGGGTGCAGTGTCCATGGATCGAAGAAGAATACAAAACTCACACAGACTCTGTGTAGAAATATAAATATTATATATGAGTGGAAAGGCTTTAACTGCATTTTTACTAGAACATTTACAAGTGTTTCTATAAGATATTTCTACAAAATCCACCCTTATACTAGTGCCTTGGTGAATTCTAGATTACATGTTATTATAATATTTCTATAGTAACAGCTCTCTCACAGAACTTGTATGTTTAAGGTTGCGCATAAACTGTGACTAAATGGATAAATAAATGCATAAAAATATTTCTTTTACACAAAAAAGGGTATAAAAATAGTTTAAGGATTTGAAAAGAAAAAAAATATATATGTTTGCCGTATGACTATAGTGTCAAGATTTTAATGTGGTAAAAATATTGTGATTATTTTTGAGAGTAGGGAGCAGGTTGAGAAGAGCCTGGAGAGGTGGAGGTACATGCTGGAGAGAAGAGGAATGAAAGTCAGTAGGAGTAAGACAGAGTACATGTGTGAATGAGAGGGAGGACAGTGGAGTGGTGCGGTTGCAGGGAGAAGAGGTGGAGAAGGTGGAGGAGTTCAGGTACCTGGGGTCAACAGTGCAAAGTAATGGAAAGTGTGTTAGAGAAGTGAAGAATAGAGTGCAGGCAGGGTGGAGTGGGTGGAGAAGAGTGACAGGAGTGATGTCTATGTCTCCAGTCCTAGGTCTTCCCCGGGGTCTCCTCCCAGTGGGACGCGCCCAAAACACCTTCCCGGGAAGGCGTCCAGGAGGCATCCGGAACAGATGCCCGAGCCACCTCAGCTGACCCCTCTCGATGTGGAGGAGCAGCGGCTCTACTCTGAGCTCCTCCCGAGTGACCGAGCTTCTCACCCTATCTCTAAGGGATCGCCCAGCCACTCTGCGGAGAAAGCTCATTTCGGCCGCCTGTATCCGGGATCTTGTCCTTTCGGTCATGACCCAGAGCTCATGATCGTAGGTGAGAGTAGGAACGTAGATTGACCGGTAAATCGAGAGTTTCGCCTTGTGGCTCAGCTCTTTCTTCACCACGACAGACCGGTACATCGACCGCATTACTGCAGAAGCTGCACCGATCCATCTGTCAAACTCCTGTTCCATCCTTCCCTCACTCGTGAGCAAAACCCCAAGATACTTAAACTCCTCCACTTGAGGCAGGACCTCTCCACCAACCTGAAGTGGGCAAGCCACCCTTTTCCGACTGAGGACCCTGGCCTCGGATTTGGAGGTGCTGATTCTCATCCCAGCCGCTTCACATTCGGCTGCAAACTGTCCCAGTGACTGCCGAAGGTCTTGGTTTGATGAAGCCAACACGACAACATCATCTACACCCTCCGGCCCCTGGCTGCGCCTAGAAATTCTGTCCATAAAAATTATGAACAGAACCGGTGACAAAGGGCAGCCCTGCCGGAGTCCAACATGCACCGGGAACAAGTCTGACTTACTGCCGGCAATGCGAACCAAGCTCCTGCTTCGGTCGTACAGGGACCGGACAGCCCTTAGTAAAGGACCCCGGACCCCATACTCCCGGAGCACCCTCCACAGGCCGCCGCGAGGGACACAGTCGAATGCCTTCTCCAAATCCACAAAACACATGTGGACTGGTTGGGCAAACTCCCATGAACCCTCCAGCACCCTGTAGAGGGTATAGAGCTGGTCCAGTGTTCCACGGCCTGGACGAAAACCACACTGTTCCTCCTGAATCCAAGGTTCTACTATCGGCCGTATTCTCCTCTCCAGTACCCTGGCATAGACTTTCCCAGGGAGGCTGAGAATTGTGATCCCCCTATAGTTGGAACACACCCTCCAGTCCCCCTTCTTAAAAAGAGGGACCACCACCCCGGTCTGCCATCCCAGAGGCACTGTCCCCGACCGCCACGCGATGCTGCAGAGGCGTGTCAGCCAAGACAGCCCCACAACATCCAGAGACTTGGGGTACTCAGGGCGGATCTCATCCACCCCCGGTGCCTTGCCACCGAGGAGTTTCTTGACTACCTCGGTGACTTCAGCTTGGGTGATGGACGAGTCCACCTCTGAGCCCTCAGCCTCTGCTTCCTCAATGGAAGACGTGACGGCGGGATTGAGGAGATCCTCGAAGTATTCCTTCCACCGTCCAACGACCTCCCCAGGTAAGGTCAACAGCTCCCCACCTCTACTGTAAACAGCATTGGTAGGGCACTGCTCCCTTCTCCTGAGGCGCCGGACGGTTTGCCAGAATCTCTTCGAGGCCAGCCGATAGTCCTTCTCCATGGCCTCACCGAACTCCTCCCAGGCCCGAGTTTTTGCCTCCACAACCCCCCGGGCTGCAGTTCGCTTGGCCTGCCGGTACCCGTCGGCTGCCTCAGGAGTCCCACAAGCCAACCAGGCCCGATAGGACTCCTTCTTCAGCTTGACGGCATTCCTTACTTCCTGTGTCCACCACCGGGTTCGGGGATTGCCGCCTCGAAAGGCACTGGAGACCTTACAGCCACAGCTCCGAGTGGCCGCTTTGACAATGGAGGTGGAGAACATGGTCCACACAGACTCAATATCTCCAGCCTCCCTCGGGATCCGGTCGAAGCTCCGCCGGAGGTGGGAGTTGAAGATCTCTCTGACAGGAGACTCAGCCAAACGTTCCCAGCAGACCCTCACAGTACGCTTGGGTATGCCAAGTCTGTCCAGCTTCCTCCCCCGCCATCGGATCCAACTCACCACCAGGTGGTGATCAGTTGACAGCTCCGCCCCTCTATTTACCCGAGTGTCCAAGACATACGGCCGCAGGTCAGATGAAACGACCACAAAGTCGATCATCGACCTACAGCCAAGGGTGTCCTGGTGCCACGTGTACTGATGGACACCCTTATGCTTGAACATGGTGTTCGTTATGGACAAACTGTAAGTCCAATAACTGAACACCGCTCGGGTTCAGATCAGGGGGGCCGTTCCTCCCAATCACGCCCCTCCAGGTGTCACTGTCGCTGCCCACATGGGCATTGAAGTCTCCCAGTAGAACGAAGGAGTCCCCAGTCGGAGCACTTTCCAGCGCCCCTCCCAGAGACCCCAAGAAGGCCGGGTACTAAGAAGACCTATCCCCGACCCGTAGGCGCAGGGAAACGACCCTCTCATTCACCGGGGTAAACTCCAACACATGGCGGCTGAGCTGGGGGGCTATAAGCAAACCCACACCAGCCCGCCGCCTTTCACCATGGGCAACTCCAGAGTGGTGAAGAGTCCATCCTCTCTCGAGGAGTGTGGTTCCAGAGCCCAAGCCGTGCGTAGAGGTGATCCCGACTATCTCTAGTCGGAACCTTTCAACCTCACGCACAATCTCAGGCTCCTTCCCCCGCCAGCGAGGTGACATTCCACGTCCCTAGAGCTAGCTTCCGTGTCCATGAATCGGGTTGTCGAGGCCCCCGCCTTCGACTGCCGCCCCATCCTCTTCGCACCGGCCCCTTACGGTCCCTCCTGCAGGTGGTGAGCCCACTGGAAGGCGGCCCCACGTCGCTCTTTCGGGCTGAGCCCGGCTGGACCCCGTGGGGGAAGGCCCGGCCACCAGGTGCTCGCATACGAGCCCCAACCCCGGGCCTGGCTCCAGGGTGAGGCCCCGGCTGCGCCATACCGGGCGACGCCACGGTCCTTGATCTGTTCTGTCTCATAAGGGGTTTTTTGAACCGCTCTTAGTCTGACCCGTCGCCTAGGACCTGTTTGCCTTGTGAGACCCTACCAGGGGCATATAGCCCCGGACAACATAGCTCCTAGGGTCATTTGGGTACTCCAACCCCTCCACCACGTTAAGGTGGCAGTTCATTTAATATTTTATAATTTAATTTTAATAATTATCCTTTTCTTGTGTGCATGCTATCAACAAGATATACACAAAATGGCAAAAGAAATGGGACACCTGAGTTTATATGTAGTTCTTTTCCAAAATGTTTTCACAAACACAATTGTATAGGATGTCTTTGGATGTGGTGTTTTTTTAGGGTTTTCCAAACCTTTTCCCGGATGACGATGCCCCGTGCACAAAACCAGCTCCATGAAAATATGCTTTGTATGGATTGTAGTGGAAGATCTTCTACTATAGAGCTCTGACCTCAACCCTATTGAACACTTATGGGATGACTGCAAACGCAGACTGCGCAGCAGGCCTCCTCACCTCACGTACATCGCTACCTGACTTTACTAACACCCTTATGGCTAAATGAGCACAAATCTACACAAGCTCACGTCATATTCTAATGGAACATCTTTCCAGTTGAGTAAAGGTTATAATAACAGCAAATTGAGACCAAATCTGGAATGCAATGTTCAAAAATCACACACAAACTTATAGTCAAGTGTCCACAAACATTTTTCTACTTCATACTTAAAACCACACCTTCAAACCATCCAGACTGTTTTCCATAGCTGTGTGTGGTGAATAAATGAAAGTGGATCGTACTGGGAGTTTGTTGGAGAGTGTAGCTAAGTTTGAATAAAATGTGAAAAAAAAAAAGTTTTGGCTACTGATTTTAGATTTTGTCCTATATAGAGACTTATAGAGACAGGACCTGATAGAGCCTTTTTTTTCAGCAAACTAAAATGTATTTATTTATTTATTTATTTATTTATTTATTTATTTGTGCTCAAATAACCTGAATTCTAGAAAACATATCTTATATTTAATACTAATACACAATGTTAATACATCATTTGTGTTGATTCTTGGATTGCTCACTGCAATAAACTGAATATGCAAATGCCAAACTATGTGCAGTTTTATGAAAAAAAACCATAAGGACTAAAAAAAAAGAAAAACCTAATAAAAATAAAGCTGAACTTTTGAACTGCTTTTGATTTCCCAAATATTCCCAGGCTGGAATCCATCTTCTCTCTCTGCTCTGATGGTCTATTGATTTTCCTCTGCTCTATGATCATTGTGGGATTTTCTTATTGAGATAATACCATCGTGATATCATCTGAAATCTCCATCGAGTGCCAAGGGCCCTAATCCTTATCTCCCCTAACAGGGAAGCCGACTTGAACTTCACTCAGGAGGTTGTTTCTGTGACCTGCTGAAAGCCTTCACTTTTCTTTTTCTTTTTTACATATTCAATCATTTGCACTGAGCTGAGATTCTTCAGCTCCACACAACACACACACTCCCTACCTTCTTCATGTTTACTCAGTAGAGCAAATAGTAGCACAGCTAAAACAGTGATATACAGTATATACAGTAATGGTTGTCCTTCTGGAACTTTGTCCCATCTCCACAAAGGATTTCCAGAGATCAGTCACAGTTACCATCAGGTTCATGGTCATCTCTCTTACTAAGGACCTTCTTCCCCAATTGCTCAGTTTTATAGGGTGATCAGCTCTTGGAGGAGACCTGGTTGTGCCACACTTCTTCCATTTGAGAATTATATAGGCAATAACCATAATAATTGGTATTTGTTTTGATCTGCACTGTCAGCTGTTAGACCTTCTATAGAGGTGTGTGCCTTTCCAGATCATGTCCAATCAATAAACGTTTCCACAGGTAGATTCCAGTCAGAGTGAAGAAACATCTCAGCAAGAATCAAGAGATTTTAGAGGCACCAGAGCAAATTTTCAAGTGTTGTTGCAAAGCGTCTGAATACTATGAAATATCTTTGAAAGATATCAGTAAAGTATCAGGCTGAGAAAAAAAAAAACTTAAAGGGGTCAAAATACTTTCCAAATGCACTACATATAATTTAGAGTTTGACTAAAGAATAATTGAATCCAATGATGATGGGACACGGTGCAGTGTGGAGTGAGTTAAATACACTCTTCTGCTCTTAAAACTCAGTGTCATTCAGACGAATATTTCGACACAGAGACTGAGTGTCTATAAGTTATCTATAAGGTATTGAGACACTGGAAGAAAGTTCAAATCTAAATAATTTATATTTAAACTTTCTCCCAGTGTCTTAATACCTTATAAATGCACAGCTTTAAGATAAGATCACAAAGCTATATTCAGCTTTTAATTATGTAAGATAAAAGCTAAGTGAAGTGTATGTTCATAGATAATGTGACAGTGAGGAAACAATGCAAAATATTCACAGATTCGCATTCAGATTCTAACCTTGAACTTCAGCCTGTTTTTCCGTTTCTTTTTATTTTATGATGAAACATACTGTAAGCAGTATGAATACACTCAGCAATAGTGGAATGCAATTCAGGGGCAATATTTACCAGTGTTTTTCCGTCTTGAATCCTGCCTAGGTTTCATGTTTTCTGTCAGTGGTTGAAGACGCATTCTCAAAAACATGGTGACTTTCTGACCTGCAAAATTTTTACAATTTCATCTTGAAATTGAGTGAAATATATTTATTTTAATAAATAATAAAACAATATTTTTGCATTCAGTCACTAAACTTGTTTCTTAAGCACAGGCAATTAATTAATTAATTAAACAAATGCACATCTTTTTGTGATATCATAGTATAAATTTCAAATAGCTGAAAAGTCATGAACAATGTGTGTTTATCCCTGATGAGCAGCCGT
Source organism: Silurus aristotelis (assembly GCF_946808225.1). Classification (NCBI taxonomy): domain Eukaryota; kingdom Metazoa; phylum Chordata; class Actinopteri; order Siluriformes; family Siluridae; genus Silurus; species Silurus aristotelis. Next base: position 31,757,557 of record NC_139577.1, on the reverse strand, counting down.
GGCTACTGTGGCAAGGAAAAACTCCCTTAGATGTTATGAGGAAGAAACCTTCAGAGGAACCAGACTCAAAAGGAAAACCGATCCTCATGTGGGTGATATTAATAGTGTCAAGTGAAATCAAGTAAGAGTAAGTAAGACTGATGTAAAGAGTGATATCAAGACTGTCAATAGATTAAAACATTTAATTGTCACATGTTAACTCGTGATTATTCGCACAGAGTGGCAGGAAACTTTTCTGGTGCTGGTTGAAATGGAAACTGAACTTGAACTGAACTGACAATGGGAGCACAAATACACACTTTATTGTGGTTTTATTGTATGACATTACTTAGTTAAAAAGACAATGACATGACAATGCAGTTAAAATGTGCATTATCAAACCAGATATATATCGACCAAAGGCTGAACAATTAAATCAGATTTTTAAGTTCATTTATTTTCTTGAATAAAGAAATTTTCTATTTTTTTGTCTGAAGAGCATGAACTTCTCAAACTCTGCATTCAGTTTTATTCAGCTCGCAAAAACCCTATTCTGCCCCTTTTCACTGAGCTTTTCATTTAGAAAATAGAAATAGAAACAGCTTTGTTAATGACTCTTTTGATGTCTGAAATTCCGGAAAAAATAAAACGTTGGTAAGGAGCACTGCACAGATGCATTATCAGTAAACAATGTGGCATAATGATTCATTTTTAGGGTTGTTTGAGTCTGCACATCGAATAAATCTGTTGCTTAACGCTGTTTTCAGAACTGTCCTGGCATTATTCATCATTCTCTAATCCGGCACTGATCAGGAGAAAAGAAACACAAACAAATACAGCACAACATTCAATAAACAATTTCACTGTATTTAGCATGAAATATTACTGACATTAGAATGCAGATCTTGACATTCTTGTCAGTTTGACAGACAGACAGACAGACAGACAGACAGACAGACAGACAGACAGACAGACAGACAGACAGACAGACAGATTTTCTGCATTATATTTTTGCATCAACTGTCTGAAACCTGTTAAAGGAAAGTCTGCATTGACTCTGTGTATGTGTTCATTAAACGATTTCTGAAGTATGTTCTGTGTTGCTCTTTATAACTGGATTGTGTACAGCATGTAAATTGATTTTTCTTTTTTTTCTAGCTACTACAGCCTCTAGGTTGAACTGCAGTGCTGTCAAAATCTCCCTCTAATAGAATCATCATTCCATTAAATTAAATACGTTGCTGTTGAAGGCAGTTTATCCAATTACTCCCTTGACCCTTAATACCCATTTTAGTCACAGAGTATAAGCAAATGAATTACACTGCATCTGGAAAGTTTTCACAGCACCTTACTTTTTCCACACTTTGTTATATTACAGTCTTATTCCAAAATGGATTTGATTCATTATTTTCCTCAAAATTCTACAAACAAAACCCCATAATGACAACATGAAAGAAGTTTGTTTGCAAAAATGTTTGCAAATGTATAAAAAAATGAAAAAAATCACATGTACATAAATATTCACAGCCGTGCCATGACACTCAAAATTGAGCTCAGGCGCATCCAGTTTCCACTGATCGTCCTTAAAATGTTTCGACAACTTGATTGGAGTCCACCTGTTGTAAATTCAGATGATTGGACATGATTTGGAAACACACACAACTGTCTATATGAGGTCCCACAGTTAACAGTGCATGTCAGAGCACAAACCAAGCCAAGAAACCTGATGGTCACTCTGGAAGAGCTTCAGCGTTTCTCTGTGCAGAGAGGAGAACCTTCCAGAAGAACAACTCTGCAGCACTCCACCAATCAGGCCTGTATGACAGATGGAAGCATCTCCTAAGTAAAAGGAACATGACAGCCTGCCTGGAGTTTGCCAAAAGGCACCTGAAGGACACTCAGACCATGAGAAACAAAGACTGAACTTTTTGGCCTGAATGCCAACCGTGCCATGATGTGGAGGTGTTTATCAGCGGCAGGAACTTGGAGACCAGTCAGGATCAAGGGAAAGATGAATGCAGCAATGTACAAATACATCCTTGATGAAACCCTGCAACAGAGCTTTCTGTACCTCTGACTGGAGCCATGGTTGATCCACCGATCGGACAACAACCCTTAGCACACAGCCAAAATAACAAAAGGAGAAGCTATGAGTCGACTCTGTGAATGTCCTTGAGTGGCACAGCCAGACCCCAGACTTGAACCCGATTGAACATCTCTGGAGAGATCTGAAAATATCTGTGCTCTGACGCTCCTCTCCAACCTGATGGAGTTCTGCAAGAAGACTTCTGCAGAAGAATGGGGAAAACTGCCCCAAAATATGTGACAAAGTGCTTCAACAAAATATTAAGCAAAGACTGTGAATACTTATGTACATGATTTTTTTTGTTGCTTTTTTTATTTGTAATAAATTTGAGATTTTTAACAGACTTCTTTCATCTTGTCATTATGGGGTTTTGTTTCTTTACTTATTACTGTGATGTCTTTAATGTTTTACAACTGAAGTCAAAATATGAACTTTATTGACCTCAGTCAGACTGTGAGATCAAAAAGATTGGATTCTAAAATGACTTTAGTCATTTTAAACTGGGATATTTTTTTGTACTTTTTAAAGTGAACATGAGCAAGAGTATAAAATATTTATCATGTCCGAACTGTCAGCAGTGTCATTTCTGTTGCATCAGCACTGTTAAAACCTCCAATGCACTACCAGATCACACTTTTACACTGCATCTATTTCTTTCTTTATGTGTGTGTATAGTTTGTGTGTGTGTGTGTGTGTGTGTGTGTGTGTGTCTATTGTTTGTCTTGTTGTGTGTTGCAGTAATACCTAGCTGTTCAATTCAATTAATCTGTATACGTTTGTTTCTTATAATTGTACGTTTATCCCTAATGAGCGAGTCAGTGGTGACTGGGGGAAAAAACTTCCTGAGATGATATGAGTAAGAAACCTTTAGAGGTTTATAGGTTTCTATCTATCTATCTATCTATCTATCTATCTATCTATCTATCTATCTATCTATCTATCTATCTATCTATCTATCTATCTATCTATCTATCTATCTATCTATCTATCTATCTATTTAACTGTCCTTGGGAGTATTGGCATTATAATTCAATATATATATGTTCAAAGCTGTTGAAGCATGACAATACCCCTGTGGGGAGCTCCATAAAGATATGGTTAACATGAGTTGGAGTGGAAGATCCACTGTTATAGATCTCTGACCACAACACTATTGGGATGAATGTAAATGCCAATAGCAGGCCTTCTCACCTCACCTACATCAGTACCTGACTGTACTCACAAATCTCCACAAGCACACTCCAAAATCTAGAGGAACATCTTCCCAGATTGGAGGTCATAATAACAGCAAATGTGACTAATGGGACTAAATGTGAAATGAGATGTTGTCTGATTCATTCATAAGACTGACATTCTCTCAAATACCCTGAGCTCTGTATAACAGATCTGAAAGAACTGAATAATGAAGAAACCATAAAGCAGATTTTGCATACAATCATTTTACAATTCAGATTTCTTTGAACATATGCAGTGTTTGGGAATAAGAGATTCTGTAATTAACACTTATTAAGCAACAGTTGAATGTATGGCTGTAGATTCAAACCTGTTAAATAGACATTAACTGGATTCCACTGAGCAGAACAGAATTTACTCATTGTTTATGGATATAAATGATGTCTGATCAGCTCAGGCTGTTTATAATTCTGCAGAGACCATTTAAACGGATTCAATTAATCGCCTGATTGCTGGATGCAGTATGCGTTGGATTTTGGGAGTCCCAGCAACCCTTTGCTTCCTGTTGAAAAATTGATGTCCTCACTTTAGTGCCATTTTTTCCTTAGCATGTCGTTCATCATAGAAAAGAGCTCTGAGCTCTGTTACCTGGTCTGTTTTTTTAATCTGCTGTTTCCTATGTGATACAATGTATATTCATTGGGGTATTTCATTTGGGCTTTTGTGTCTGTGTGTGTGTGTGTGTGTGTGTGTGTGTGTGTGTGTGTGTGTGTGTGTGTGTTTATATTATATATTAGTGATAATTGTAAAAAAAAAATAGTAATAATAGTAACAGTAATAATAGGGATATTAAAGCTTGTTCTGACTATCTCAGAACAGATGAATGCAAATTCTACTCCATAACAGACCCTAAATTCAGAAACGAAAATCAGTTTGCCACGTCATCAACAAATGCAAGTTAAATCTTTACCAAGCGAAGATTAAGTCATGCGTGAACATGATCCAACAGCGCCTCCATCCTCTTTAGACCAAAGCTCTTTGGAAATGTGCTACGGCAAAGTGGAAAACTGTTCTGTGTTCCAACAAATTAAAATTGACATTTATTTTTGGAAACCATGAACACCACATCCTAAAGAGGATCTAAAGTGAGAGGGATCATTTGGCTTAATATCAGCGCTCAGATCAAAAAAACGCACCGCTGATGTTATGGGAGCGCAGCTGCACCACTTGTGTTCAATCTGCCCAAGTTCTCCCACACCACCCCATTGCAGCGCTCCCTTCACTGGCTTCCAGTAGCTGCACGTATCAGATTCAAAACACTGATGCTTGCCTTTGAGGCCAGAAATGGACCAGCACCATCTTACCTCAGAGACCTTATCACGTCTCGCACTGCACCACGTTGTCTGAGATCCTCCAGCACTGCTCGACTGGTACCACCTTCTCTCAGAATGAGAGGTAAGTATAGTTCAAGGCTCTTCTCTGTTCTGGCACCGAGGTGGTGGAAAAAATTCTGCTGGATGTTCAAACAGCGGAGTTCCTGACTATCTTCAAGCAATGATTGAAGACCTACGTCTTCCTGAAACACTTAAATTAGCACTTTCGAAGCTTGCTTTGTAGAATTCAAGAGTTATATTTATATTAAGTTTGTAATTTTGCGTACCAGTGTAGATTTATTCATTACTAGAGACTCAAAGCACTTTTGTACATCGCTCTGGACAAGGGCATCTGCTATATGCCTCAAATGTAAATGTTATGCCCGTGGAATGGGCAGCTTGCACATTTGGAAAGGATCCATCAATGCTAAACGGTATATACAGACAGTTTCTTTTTTTCGGTTTCTCCCAGACAGTATATACAAGTAAATGTAATTTATTACTGTACTTAAGTAGCTTGTTTTGTGTATCTGTACTTTACTCAAGTATTTTCATTCGGGGAGACTTTTACATTAACTTTAATACATTTTAACGTCAAATATCTTTTTACTTTTCACTTAACTACAGGATATATACATTATACATATACAATGCTTGCTCATGCACAGTTAATTTAGTTACTTTGTCATAATTTGCTAGGTCAGTGATAGTCAGAAATCAGAAGGTCCCAGACGTTGTGCTCGATGCTCCATCCGTTCCTGAGCCTTCTGTATGTACTGTTCTGGTCATGGATTTGCAGTAAGACCAGACTACATAATCCACTAGGTATAAATGATTTAAGAAAGTTTTAGGAATTTTACATTTATTTGCCAGACAATAATTAATAAACAAATGTCAAATCCAGAACAAATAATAGAAGAAAGTTATCATGATCATCAATGCAGTTTACAAAAGAATTGTTAAAGAGTCACTGTACCTGTTAATAGAGACACGCAGAGACTGTGTGGGAAGTTCTGACTACAGAATGCTTCCCTGTGTATTTCGTAAAATTTCCTTAAATACCAAAACCACCATTAACACTTGTAAATTCAAAGTTGCAAATTGCAAACCCCTGGGACAGCAGGTGACCTTAAACCAAATACCACCTAGAGTAAAAACCAACAACTAATAAAGATCTTCTTCCAAACCTGAAATCTTTATTTTTGTCTGTTCTACTGATATGGGACTGAGATCATATTTCCAAAGACCTTTAAGATTATACCAAACATGTGAAGGTAAAATTCCTACATTTCAAAAATGTAATAATTACAATATGCAAGCATAAACTTTCTTTCGGCTTCTCCCGTTAGGGGTCGCCACAGCAGATCCTCCGCATGTTTGATTTGGCACATGTTTTTTATGCTGGATGCCCTTCCTAACGCAACACTCCCCATTTATCTGGACTTGGGACCAAGTATATTAGCTTGAATTCAGGGAAATTCTAAGTCACTTTACCATGACATATCAGGAACACTCATACCAACGGTAATTATAATGCCCATGCATTTCAGGCAAGTCTCTAATCAGCGTACCATGCAGCAGCAGCACTACGCAAAAAACAAAGAAGATACGGGTCACATCCAAAGCTTTAGATGATATTTACATCTAACATCCGAAGGTGAGAAAAGCGCTGACTTGTGTGTTTTTGAGTATTGGAAAAACTAGGATTTTCCAGCACAATTCTCTGATTTCATACAGAAAGGCACAAAAAAACTTGAAAAAATCCAGTTAGTAACAGTCCTGTATGCGGAAAAACACCTTTTTGATTATAGAGACTGCTTTGAGCTGACAGGGGGGTGCAGTAATTTAAAAAAGCATGTGTTGCTTTATACCCGTATAGAAACTTCAAGACCTTCTAAAGCAATGCGATTTTAGAATCTGTCCATGCGGTTGTATATTTATTTATAGATCAAAAATGTCCTATTTTTTTAGATGCTTTTAGACCAGATTTAAAGCATTTTATTTTATACTGTTTGCGATTTTTCTGTGTTAACATAAAGAGAAGTGATTTGTTGGCAGCCATAGAGCATGGCTTGGCTTCATGTATCACTGCCAGGGCCTGAAAGCCTGCATCATAAATAACACTTTACATAATAATGCATACGAACAAATGCAAGAAGAAAAAACTATTCATAGCCCTTTATTTTTTATTCTGTTTATACAAAGTGGGAAAGCACATTCTTCATGTAATTGCTCACACAGCACTCACTCGGGACAGAGCTAATGTATGCAGGACGGCATTTCTGGAAGGATTTACTGCCCCTGACACTTAATCTTATCAGTGTCTGATGGATGAATGAAGTGATCTTCCACTTACATGATAATAAATGAAAATGTTGTTTGACTTTTCCAGCCATATGTGTTCCTTCCCCAAAATGTTACCACAAAGTTCAAAGCACTTTTTGTATTTGACGTCTTTGCAGTAGAATATAATTTTTCCCTTCACTTGAACTAGAAGATTCAAACTTGTTCCGAGGATGACGATGCCCCTGTGCACAAAGCCAGCTCCATTGAGATATGCTTTATATGGGTTGAAGTTGAAGATTTCCCGCTATAGAGCTCTGACCTCAATCCTATTGAACACCTTTGGGATAAATGTGAAAGCACCCCAGGCCTCCTCACTTTACCTACTTCAGTACCTGACTTTATTGACCCCCCTTGTGGATAAATTAGAACAAATCTCCCAAAACACACTCTTAAAATCTAGTGTAAAATCTTCCCAGAAGAGTGTAGGTTATTATAATTATTATAATTATAATTATAGTGACTATCTTTAAGTGACGGGTGAAGACCCACATCTTCCTGAAACACTTAAACTAACACAAGTTGACATTGTTTACAAAAAAAAAAAAACCTTAGCAGAGCTGTAGACTGATTTATCTTAAGTTTGTAATCTAGCGTTCCAGTGTTGATGAATTCATTGATAGAGACTAAAAGCAACTGCTAAATGTCGCAACAGCAAATGCAGATTAAATGCGGAATAGGATTTTTAACATTAATAATTTCCTTGTGGCTGATTGAACACAAATCTGCACAAACACACACCTATAAAATTGTAACACACATAAAAAGAAAGCTGAAGATACAGTGTTGTGAAAAGGATTTTCCCCATTTCATGATACAATATACATGATATACAGTATACATAAAATATAATAGACATATAAATTTGACAATATTGCAGCCTATATATTAATTTTGTGGAATTTCCTATGGTAGAGTTGCTCAGGGGTGGATTATTACAGTAATGGCACGGTAAGCAGTTCAGCCTCTGGATGACCTTCCATCTCGTTTTCTCTCAGCACAAGGAGTTTAGATCTATAAATACTAATGATTCGAATAGTTTAAATTTTTTATTTTTCTGCTGTGTTTGCACATTGTCTGTGCACTAAAAGTGTCCATGGTGGAGAGCTGAAACTCTAAAACGTTCTGCCGCTCCAGTGCATTTTTTCCCCCTCTTTATGTGTAATGTATAGCTGGTTATATGAACCTGGGACCTTTATGGAATGCATTGTATTTGTGATGATCATGTATTCACTGTATATTATTTTGAGGAGATCTAGCATCATCATCCTGAACATCTTAAACGTTTTTTTTTGGGTCAGAGTCTTTTTAAAACTTTACGGTGTGCGGTGGGACACATGCTTCTTTCCTGCAATACGTGCTCCCAGATACTATTAATCCTGTCCTCCTCTGCTTTTTTGGACCGGTCTGAACCATCCTGTTGCCCTAATAGAGTTATCAATTGGAAACCATTCACTACTACTAAGGATGACCCAATATTAATAATTCAAAGATCTTAAAACTACTCTGAAGGTTCCACTTGGTTCCAAACCAGGAAAATGGCTTTAAACTGCACTTAATATGAAAAATTCTCAGTGCATCATAAATTGTTGATAATGTCGGAATTCAGGCCCCATGTCCGAGTAGACACAACAATTAAGTGGCTTAATACTCAAATCAGTTTTACCTATTCACTAATCAATTATTCAAGCCAGTCCCATGGAGCTCTCGAATGAGAACCATCCTGACAGCAATGGCACCCGTCAGCTTTCACATGCGAGTGCGAATTTGATATAAACAATCCTTACTTTTTATCTCTCACACCTAGTAAAATGTACATATTTTTTGTAATATCTCCTCCCTAACAATTTACATACACCAATCATTTTACTTGACTTTGCTTATCCCACCTTTTGCTTACGTGTTTTCTGGTAAGTTTCTACCTATTCTTAGTAAAATTCCACTCATTTCCAGGAGACTTCGTTCACCTCCATACAATTTTCATGTACAAAAAATATCTCTTGATAGTGAGCTTTTCTTAAGAAAATCCTCTGATTGTGCACATAACAATGCAACAGATCATTCCCAACAATATTCACACCTTTTCTTAAAATCTTGTCTGGGTTTTTTGTCTGCAAATCATCCATTGTTTTGTTTTGTGTACACTTTGTATAGAAACGTGTTTTTCTAGTTTTACAAACCAGGGCTTTAGTTTTAACACACCAGCACTTTCTCCAAATGCTTTTCCTATTTTTCATTGCTCTCTCTTGTAATCTACTTAGTTTGTCTAGTTTTTCTTAAATTCTTTACAAAGTATATTTCTTTCTCATCCTGCCTGTACCTTTGTCACGGATAGACCAGGCATCAGAAAGCGGGAGTAAAACAGAATGTCTTTATTTTGCTTAAACATACAAACACAAGAGAGCTAGAGATAAGACTGTAGCAGATGGCAAACTTAACTGAGTGCTCCCTTCAGAAGCGTCGCCAGGAGCATGGAAGCACAGGGAACAAGAGAGTTCGGAGGTCCGGGTGATCTATGGTCGTAACTGGTAGATAGGACCCTGAATGAAGGGAAATAGGGACCTCATAAAGGGGACGGGTAAATGGAGGACAGGTGTAGGTGATGTGTAGGAGGAGGACAGGTGTGGGGGATTAGTAGGAGGGAGAGGCTGCGTGAGAGTGTTGAGTGAAGGAGGGAGGCGTGGCTGGTGACTCCCTGACCACCTTAAACTCATGCTCTAATAGAAACATCTTACTTCCTGTGTTTTGGGCATTGGATCTCATATAATTTCTTGCAACTATTTTCCTGTGTTTTTTATTATCAGACGATGTGTTGTGCCTATTACCCTATTACTCTTCTCATTTTTGATATTTGTATATATTTTTTATATGATTTTTTGTTACCAAAGTTTCTACTTGAGCTTTTTATATACAGTGAGGAAAATAAGTATTTGAACACCCTGCTATTTTGCAAGTTCTCCCACTTAGAAATCATGGAAGGGTCTGAAATTGTCATCGTAGGTGCATGTCCACTGTGAGAGACATTATCTTTAAAAAAAAATCCAGAAATCACAATGTATGATTTTTAAACTATTTATTTGTATGATACAGCTGCAAATAAGTATTTGAACACCTGAGAAAGTCAATGTTAATATTTGGTACAGTAGCCTTTGTTTGCAATTACAGAGGTCAAACGTTTCCTGTAGTTTTTCACCGGGTTTGCACACACTGCAGGAGGAATTTTGGCCCACTCCTCCACACAAATCTTCTCTAGATCAGTCAGGTTTCTGGCCTGTCGCTGAGAAACACAGAGTTTGAGCTCCCTCCAAAGATTCTTTATTGGGTTTAGGTCTGGAGACTGGCTAGGCCACGCCAGAACCTTGATATGCTTCTTACAGAGCCACTCCTTGGTTATCCTGGCTGTGTGCTTCGGGTCATTGTCATGTTGGAAGACCCAGCCTCGACCCATCTTCAAAGCTCTAACTGAGGGAAGGAGGTTGTTTCCCAAAATCTCGCAATACATGGTCCCGGTCATCCTCTCCTTAATACAGTGCAGTCGCCCTGTCCCATGTGCAGAAAAACACCTCGAAAACATGATGCTACCACCCCCATGCTTCACAGTAGGGATGGTGTTCTTGGGATGGTACTCATCATTCTTCTTCCTCCAAACACATTTAGTGGAATTATGACCCAAACGTTCTATTTTGGTCTCATCTGACCACATGAATTTCTCCCATGACTCCTCTGGATCATCCAAATGGTCATTGGCAAACTTAAGACGTGCCTGGACATGTGCTGGTTTAAGCAGGGGAACCTTCCGTGCCATGCATGATTTCAAACCATGACGTCTTAGTGTATTACCAACAGTAACCTTGGAAACGGTGGTCCCAGCTCTTTTCAGGTCATTGACCAGCTCCTCCCGTGTAGTTCTGGGCTGATTTCATACCTTCCTTAGGATCATTGAGACCCCACGAGGTGAGATCTTACATGGAGCCCCAGTCCTAGGGAGATTGACAGTCATGTTTAGCTTCTTCCATTTTCTAATGATTGCTCCAACAGTGGACCTTTTTTCACCAAGCTGCTTGGCAATTTCCCCGCAGCCCTTTCCAGCCTTGTGGAGGTGTACAATTTTGTCTCTAGTGTCTTTGGACAGCTCTTTGGTCTTGGCCATGTTAGTAGTTGGATTCTTACTGATTGTATGGGGTGGACAGGTGTCTTTATGCAGCTAACGACCTCAAACAGGTCCATCTAATTTAGGATAATAAATGTAGTGGAGGTGGACATTTTAAAGGCCGACTAACAGGTCTTTGAGGGTCAGAATTCTAGCAGATAGACAGGTGTTCAAATACTTATTTGCAGCTGTATCATACAAATAAATAGTTAAAAAATCATACATTGTGATTTCTGGATTTTTTTTTTAGATTATGTCTCTCACAGTGGACATGCACCTACGATGACAATTTCAGACCCCTCCATTATTTCTAAGTGGAAGAACTTGGAAAATAGCAGGGTGTTCAAATACTTATTTTCCTCACTGTATATATATATATATATATATATATATATATATATATATATATATATATATATATATATATATATATATGCTGTTTAAGTAAAGTTAATGCATGTTGCCTGCGTGCTGCTTGCTTATTTTACTATTTTTATTTCCCATTATATTTTCCTATCTTTTCTTTAGGGCCGACGCCCTTTGCCTGGTGTGCATGGTCGGCACTTTCTACTGGTCATGGCGTATATCTATTTTCTGGAGCGACTATTGGTCCTCATATGCGTCTCTATTTTCCACCTCAGATTACTTAATTAGTTCATACTCATGGCTCCTCGACTTAAACTGATCTCGAGCTACTGATCGAGCCTTTTTTTCACCTTATTTTTCTACAACTGCTATTATTTTTCTAATCCCTAAACTAATCCATCAGCCTTATCTGCTCACCTTTAAACCATGTATTTCATTTGCAACTTTTTGATTATATAATGTTTGCTAAACTTTACATATGATAAACTTTACTTCATTACATGGGTAATAAATTACATGGGTTACATACAATTACATGGGTGAACTTTATGCACCCTATTATGCAAGATAAGTCAAGACGTCATGCGGTCTTTCTGTTTTCTCCGCATTGCCAAGGTGTTTGACCACATAGGCATCAAATGTAACATATATTCAAATATGTTAAATAAATGACTTCTGCCTGAATTTTGCACAGTGCATGATGCACCTGCACATGCCTATTCTCTGGCTGATTTTTTGCACACTGTGCACAATGGACCTGCACTCACCAATAAACCCTACAATTAAACCAGACTTTTCTACTATTATTGCTGTTATTATTATTTTATATGATATATTATTATATTTATATTTATTAACATTATATTATAAACCAAACTAGCTACATTTCTCAACAATAAACTCAACTATAATTATTAAATATTTGGTATCACCCAGATGAATATGGGTTCTCTTTTGAGTCTGGACCTTCTCAAGACTCCTTCCTTATGATGTCTCGATAAGCTTTTCTCACCACTGACACCACTGGCTTGTTCATTAAGTTACAGGGACCAATTTATGAGTTAAAAAATTCACAATCATAATTGATTTATTTCCGTATAGCTACTTTGTGAAGGTGTCACCCTTCCAAACTGCAATACATATACAATTGGATTGAATTGAAGTCCATCCAAGCAACTGGGGCAGTTTAACATTGCCAAACCACCAAATACCATATTGTATAAAGGAAACGTCACACAGACAGTAGATCAGATCAAGAATTTTTAAAGGTTTAAGGGAGCTACTGTACCCTTCATGCCACTCTAATGCCTCAATCAGCATTTTATCCAATAACAAATGTACTTTTTCATTCATTTGCTGTTGTTATAAACCTTTCTCAGTGTGACACACACATTCACACACACTCAGCAGGTACAACATCTTGACTGCAGTCTGTAACACACACCACACATGGAGAGCCACAGGAAATCCCATGAAAATAAACACCACACACCAGGCACCGAATTTCTATATGTGATGGATTCCTTGATGTTTCTTCACGTTTTCTGTCCCGCTGTTCCCACAGCTGCATGACTCTCTTCCAACCTCTCTCTCTCTCTCTCTCTCTCTCTCTCTCTCTCTCTCTCGCTCTCTCTCTCTCTCTCTCTCTCTCTCTCTCTCTCTCTCTCTCTCTCTCTCTCTCTCTCTCATCATTTTAATCAATACAGAGATGGAAGGAAAGCTGTTGCATGTTCACTGCTGTTCTGTGAAGGTTACAAGCACTTGATCTCATCATGAAATGTTCTGCTATTTTTATATCATATCATAATTAGGAAATTACATGATATACAAAAGTTTTTGGACACCTGTTCATGTGTAATTTTAACCATCTTATTTCACATTAAGTCCCTATTTAGTTTATTATTTGGTTTTATTATAAACTTCACTCTAATGGAAAGTTGTTCTACCAGACGTTGTGGAGATTTGTGCTTATTCAGATAACAGGTTGTTAGTAAAGTCAGGTACTGATGTAGGGTGATATGAGGAGGCCTGGTGTGCAGTCAGTCAGTGTTCCTATTCATCATGTTATAATAGTAATAAGGTTAAGCTCAGAGCTCAAAAGCAGGGGATCTTCCACTCTTACCCATGTAAAGCATATCTTCAAGCAGCTGGCTTTGTGCACTGGGGAAATGTCTTGCTGGGACAGGATTGTACTTCATTGTAACAGTTTGGAAAGGAACCACATATGGCTGGAAATGTCAGCTGTCCCAATACTTTTGTCTATTTCTAAAGAATTTGGTATAAAAATACAACGTGTGGTTATAGAAAAGGAATCAGCAAAGCATAGCAAAACACTCTGAGTTTGATTATTTTCCAAAAACAGCATTTAATATTATAGAACAGGCATAGGGCAAATGTGCTAATGTTATCTTTTATACTATAGCAGCTACTGTATAAACAGTAGTTCCTCCTCTTTCCATCCTCTTTTTGCCCTCAAAACTTGACCTCTGTCTGTTGACATTGCAGTGACATTGAAACATATGTGTAGCCTTTACTATACAAGTCTCTTTGTTACCTGTTACTATTAAAATAATAAAGTATTTAAATGGCTGCATTTACATTCATTAACAGGGTATTCTGGCCAAGCAGAATTAAAAATTCAACATTATTTGTATTAATAAAACACATAAAAATGTGATTTGCTGAATGCTGCTTATAGTGTAGGTGGTACCAGTTTTCTGCAAAAATCAATCACTCTTTTTAACTAATTTAAGAATTATTAGGAGAAATAAAACAAATCTGACCTACAGTTTATTACTTTGAAAATCGACTCGTATTTTTGTTCAATACCACAGAGTCCGTCGCAGATAAGTCACACATAATTGCTTTCATTTACTGCTGCAAATATCAGACTTTTGAAAATATAATTATTAACATTATTAAAGTAATTAACTAAGCAATTTATTTTGTCCTAGGAGCTCAAGTTGAGATTGGGAGATTTGGAGGACAGCCACTCACTGTTTAAAATCAATCTCTTGCTATCTACCATCGTCCCTGAATCTCTGCAGATCATTTCATTACACTATATAAAAGTCCACTGGAGCAAAAAGACAAAGGGTTTACTGATGATGGTAATGATGGTGATGATGATGATGATGATGATGATGATGATGTCTCTAATGGTGTCACTCGAGGCAGGATGTAATTTAGCTTCATGGCAATGAGGACAGAAAAAAGAGCCCGTATCTCTAATATAAAGGCCATGAAACTGACTATAAAACATGGTCAATAAATTTCTTTATGCTCTCTGCCAGTAATTACACAAATTTATACTGGAATGCTGAAGATCAAAATCAAGAATGAGATACTCATTTTGTATATGTCTTAATTATGACTACAGCTGCAAGACTACATCTATCATCAGCCAACAAAACTACAGCTACCATCAGCCGACAAGACAACATCTACAGTACCATCAGCTCACGGGACTATATCTCCAATCAGTCAACAAAACTACTTTTACAACCCAAATTGAAAAAAGCACACTGGCACACTGTGTAAAATGCAAATAAAACAGAATGCAATGATTTGCACATTTTCATAAACCAATATTTTGTTCACAGTAGAACATTAAAAACAAATCAAGTGTTTAATTGTTAAGGAGATGTAAAATTTTAAGGGAAAAAAAAGTCATTTTGGATTTGATTATAAATGTGTCTGTCCGTATACATCTGGCAACTGAGAAGACCAGTTGCTGAAGTTTTGGGAGAGGAATATTGTCCTATATGTGTCTGATACGGTATTTTAGCTGTTTAACAGTTCTGGGTGCCCTTTGTTGTGTTTTTTGTTTCATGCTATTGTAATAGATGCATTTTTCAAATAGCATTGTCTTCAGCTAACAAAACTACATCTCCCTTTAGCCAACAAGACTTCTCTATCAGTCATGAAAACGGCATCCCACTTCCAAACACATCACAACCTGCCATAGCAACAGAGCACCCTTTGTAGTTGAGGGGTAAAGGGTACAGAATTGGCAGCTTGGTGTTGCTGGGATTTAAACTGACAACAAATAGAAGTTTAACAGCTTAAGCACTTAGTTAACCATTGAGATCTTATGAATTTAAGTTTCATCGTGCACTGTAAAGTGCATTATCATCCATGGCTTTTATTTCTAGATGTTTCCTTGCTTTATGTTCTATTACACAGGTTGTTGGTCATTACTTCTTCATCATATTAACGTTTTTGTTTATTAGTTTATCAGGTATGTTTGCACTTAAATAAATTAACCACATCTGATTCTGCCCATATCACCATTCAACAAACTTTTTTCTACATTATTAGGTTCATATTTCTCATTGATGTATTTGGATTTTCTTTCAATTTTATATTACAGGTTATGTTTTTTCACTGGCCCCCCTTACTGTTTTGTGAGCTAGGAAGACAAAAGCAGAAAACCCCACCGATCTCAGCCTCGCTTTCATTTCACAATGTTAATAATGTTGACATTTTAAAGCAGAAGTTCCTAATTTACAAAACAATGCCATGAACAGGGGGATGGCCCGGTGGCTAGAGCCACTATCCCTTTACCCTCATCGGCTGAGGCTGACGTAACCCCCCCCCCATCTTAAAGCGTTCTATTCAGTTCCGCTTAAGATCCACTGTCTCTGCTAACCCGTGTTTTCTCACCCATTCAGCATAACTCACAATCTATTACATTATAAACTAAGCTCAATTATGGACAAGATAACTACAGGAGGACAGCATGCTGGGACCAGGATGAAACAAAAAAAACACACACACAAAAAAAAAAAAACCTAACAAAAAAATAGGGCAAATTATTTATTATTTAAATTATTTATAATTATTGTATAATGTTTTAGCGAATTTCTACGAACTGCAATGCACATGCTGTATTTATACACTACAGAATTGCATAGTGTGGCAGCACAATTCTTCTGATTTCGTTCAATCTTCTCGGGTTTCCATTCATTATTTGCAGATATTTGTTTAATATTCTTGCTTTTTTGTTTATATTCAGTCCCTCTCAGTATCAGTATGCTTTCAGAAAATCATATTAAACAGCAAAAGTGGATGGCACAAAGATAAGTTTCTCTTCAAGTACATGGAGGCATTGTAGGGTTCAGTTCCACTCATTAGTCCTGTGTTTTCTGCTAGAGAGAGATTTGCTGCTCCAGCTCACTCAGCTTCGATGAGAATTATCGTCTTGGATCCTGATGCCTAGTTGAAGGCTTTCTGATAATTATGTTGTACTTTATTGCTTTCTGCTCTTCGGGCTGTGCTTTTGAAAGCACTCAGAGCAAAGATGACTGCCGTATGCAGCTCTCAACTCCAGTAACAAAGTCGAGAGCTTTCTAAGATAGTTAGCTATAGTGTTTGAAGAAGCTTTTTTGGCAGTGAACTTATTCTCTTTCTCCTTAGGTTTTTATAACCTATTTTTTAACCATTGTTTGATGGTGTCAAAGTACAATGTGCAGATCACTTTGTGCAAAAAAATACTTTGGGAATAAGTTTATGGTGTACACTGCTTAAACTGTATGAAGTTAACTAGGAATGCAAAAGGAATGCTTTTTCATGTAGGAAATAGAAGATGCAAACTCTGGCTTAGGCTACGACAACACTAAGTCGGATAAATTTGTGTTTTTCGTCTAAAAAAACCTCTGTTCCCCTTTTTTTTTCTTTTTCAATTGTTTCCCAAAAGTTGCTCGTCCACAATCATATATCTGAAAAATTGAGCTACCAGGAAGGAGAAAAAGAGGAAGACCAAGGAGAAGGTTTATGGATGTGGTGAGGGAAGAAATGCAGGTAGTTGGTTTGAAAGAGGCAGATGTAGAGGACAGAGAAGTATGGAGACGGATGATCCGCTGTGGTGACCCCTGATGGGAGAAACCGAAAGAAGAAGGAGTTTATTTACTTCCTGTCTCTTTGACAGACACTGTCACATGACTAAAAATGGGTAGGTTTTTTTTAAAAGCCTTTGTTTTCACAGTCCACATTACGAGGCAAAAACTGCAATATCAAATGTATCACTTTCAGAGAGTATTTTCTAAAAAACTACACTTTTGTTGACAAAAAAAGAAACCACCTCAGTGTGGATGGAAGGCCAAAACTGAAAGAAAAATATGCTTTTTCAATCAAGTTTGTTTCTTTCATTTCTATGCAATAAACTAAAGTAAAAGGCAAAACGCACAATAATTGAAAAGTCAAAAGTCAGAGACTTATTCCAGGTGAAAGGAACCGACATGGCAATTATTCCATAATTCAACACCGTTTATCTATAATGAAATGGCCTACTCAATCACCACACCTAAATCCTATTGAACTGCTCTGGGATAAACTGGATCACAAGATGTAGTAAAGAACATTTTTGGCAAGTTTTACAAGCGGCACAGTGTTAGATTTTTATCATGCCCAAACAAAACAATTCTTGGAGACGTTTTCCATGCGGTCTACGATGCCCGTGGTGCCTTTTCTGATCAGGGAAGAATCACACAGCACACAGAATGGCACATAGGTTCTTCTTCAGTTTAATGCAGATAACAGACAAGTATATATACACACTGGAAAAAACCTGAGCAAAACTGTTCCTGATTGTGAAGGAAGACATAATATCCGGAGACGTGTGAGCACAGATAAAGACTTCCTGTATACCTTACATACTCACATTGTAAAGATCCTATAGACACTGAACAAACAACATAGGAATGTGTTTAGAGAACCAGTGTGAGGTTCATCTTAACAGTAACAAACAGCAAACTATTTCAGCTGAAAGTTTGAAGAAACAAAAGGTCTGGATGTTGAGAGTGTAAAGCTGGTGTTCATACTAAGGGAAGAAAATATCAAATATTTGTTTGGTCAAAGAAAATCTTTATACCATTGAATAACCAAGTTTATTGCATATAAACAAAAGGTCCATGTTTGTGTTTCTCAAAAAACATAAAAGACTTTGTGTTTCCAAACTTTTAAAAGGTACTGCAAAGGACAAAACCATGGTGCGAGAATACCATAAATGAGATGAAAACCCGGGAATACAAAATGTGAAACAAATTGCTTGGCAAGATCAGGCAGCAGAACACTAAACATGGGGTGTATAAACACAAACTAATCACAGGGGTAAACAGATACAGCTGAGGACAAAGCGATATGTAAGGCAAAACAAGTTTTGACATGACAGGGGTGGAACATGACACGAATCAAATGAAAGGTGCACATGGCTAAAGAAGGCTTGCATGAGAGCTCTGGAGGAGGATAACACAGTATCTGACAGCTAGGTACAAAACGTGTGGCAAAAACAGGGCAGGATTTGAGGTAGCAAACATGGTATTACAGCTGGGAAGTGACAGAAGCCAGAAGGTCAAATGAGAGTATA
The DNA here is from genome assembly GCF_946808225.1 of Silurus aristotelis. Lineage (NCBI taxonomy): Eukaryota > Metazoa > Chordata > Actinopteri > Siluriformes > Siluridae > Silurus > Silurus aristotelis. The sequence continues at coordinate 31,738,721 of NC_139577.1, read as the reverse complement.
CTTAGCAAACATGTGAATGAGGAAAAGTCTTTTACATGCTTTAAGGCAGGGGTCTCCAATCTTTTCCAGAAAGGGCCAGTGTGGGTGCAGGTTTTTATTATTGAAGACCCCTGCTGTAAGGCTTTGAAAGCTGTAAGGTGCATAATTACATTCTTAATCAATAGCTTGGTAAAAGTGAGAGCTGTAAGGTATGGAAAGTGGAGTCTGTGGCGGCCATGTTTTTTAGGCGGGTGTTTGTTGGGAATTGGAGTTAAAAATGCATTTTGTGTTGACATGCATTTTTATGAGAGGACAATTATTAGTCAATTAATTAAGGGGTGTTTAAGCCAAGCGTTTCGTTTTAGTTATTAAATGGATGCTAGAATAGCAGTACGATACTTTTACTACTATTTCTAGTTTGTATTGGCTTTGTTTATATTCATAATTGTATTTTTTTAAAGCATGCTACAAATTCTTTCAACTGAGTTTCGGCCTGATGGTATCTTAAGTTTGTAATCGAACAAACCAGTGTTGATTTATTCATCAATAGATATTTAAAACACTTTTGTATTTTGCTCTGGATAAAGGGATCTGCTAAATGCAGTGAAAGTAAATGTACCACAAGCAGTAGTAAGTGGCTCGTGTGTCCTATTACCGATAGGTGGCTCACATGTCACGGATCAGTCCAGAGACCGTTAATTAAGAGGGCGGATAACATTGTTAGCGTGTACATGGAACATCATGTGCTGATGAAGTTTCTTGTGAATGAAGACAAAAAAGCTGCAGACATCTACAGAAGACTTCAAGCTCAGTATGGTCAGTATTGAATCAGCCTCAGTAAGAGGTGTGTAAGTGTTTCAAAGGTCAGCGACAATCCCGGCCATGGTGTCTCCCTGACGACGAAATGAAGCAGGCTGTCCTTAAATAGTTCAGGCATACTAATATATCTTTCTATACTGAATCTTTCCAAATGTAAGTTGTTTAAATTTGTGCATAAAAAATAATATTGTCATAACCCGGATTATATAACTGTCAGGGAGCCACCAGCCACGCCTCGCTCCTTCACACAACACTTTTTTTCTCAGCCTATCCATGCTACTAATCACCTACACCTGTCCTCCATTTACACATCACCTTTATAAGGTCCCTATTCCCCATCATTTACTGTCCGATCAACCAGTTACGACCATAGATCAACTGGACTTCCTACTTCTATCTTTCCCTGTGCTTACATGCTCCTGGCTACGCTCCTAAGGAGCACTCAGTTAAGTGTGCCATTTTGATAGTCTCTTCTAAAGCTCTCCTGTAATTGTATTTTGAAGACAAATAAAAACGTTCTATTTTACTCCCGGTTTCTGACGCCTTATCTATCCGTGACAATAACAACCATGGGAAGTGGTAGCTCAGAGTTTAATTAAACTTCAGCTTGGAGGGTCATAAGTTTAAATCCCTGTACCACCAAGCTGCCACTGTTGGGCCCTTGAGCAAGGCCCTTAACCTTCAAGTGCTCAGATTAAAATTTTAATTCAATTTAAATGAGGCATCTGCCAAATGCCCTAAATGTAAATGTTTACTTCTTCACCAATGTCTAATCTTCCAGCTCAATACTATATCCGGCTTTTCTTTTCCTCTTTTATAATTTAAATCTTTACATATGCTTTATTCAACCCACTAATATACATAACATCAATTACACTCCATACTATGATGATGTCTGAGAAGTTTTGAACATGGTTATGGTAGAACTGTCTCTAAACAATGTTCCTATATGCGCTTGACACTTCATTGAGAGATTAATCATAATAACTCCAATGTAACTCCATCGTCCTCTTCTGAGCTGTAAGGTGATGTAGCACCATGTTTAGCTCTCTCAGTTCTCCAGTGAGAGAAATGTTCTGCACAGGGGATTTGATTTCCCTCCAGATTCATTTCCCACTGAAATCCAGGACAAAGAGAATAGTCCTATAGTTTTGACATGAAATGATATATTAAGGTTGGATTCCTTGCATATTTTTATGTACAACTACCTGCTGAGTCCCCATTTAAATACAGAAGCAAGTATTTTCTTAACTTTATGGAATTATTTTAGTTTTTCTCATTATTATATAATAAACAATTCCTGATTTAATCTTTTAAATCAATTTAATGTAATCTACTTGTCATATTTGATGTATTGCTTGTATTGTCAAACCAACAAAGTTTTTTGAGCCTAATGGTGTAACTGATGCTATTCTGACCACGTGTGTAACCACATCTGCAATTTCATCATGGACAGCAAGTTAGAACAATGAGCAAACGTAAAATTTTCTGTGTGAGACCGGGCAAATGAAATGTGCTTCAAGAGCTGAAAAACATCACTGGAAGACAATGTTAGATCGGGAAGACCTTCGATGAGCTTCGCCATTTGGCAACTTGTGCATGACGATCGTGGGAGAACAATCCACATGATCTCACTTCCACACCCACCCTACTCACCAGATTTGGCTCTTGCGGACTTCGCCTTCTTCTCGAAGATGAAGATCCGGCTCAAAGGTCACCGTTTTGACACTGTTGCGGAGATCAAGAGCAAATAGCAGAAGGTGCTTGACATGCTTCAAAAAGAAGAATTCCAGGACACATTCCAGAAGTGGCAGGAATGCTGGGAGTGCTGTATTGCTGTGCAAGGGGATAGTGTGTAAATGTAGATAAAATAAATACTTTCTTGTACATCTCGTACAATGAGCATTTTACATTGGATCCGAAGGTCATGAGGTCAAATCCCAGCCACACCAAGCTGCCTCTCCTGGGCCCTTGAGCATGGCCCTTAACTGCATATCTGCTCAGTTGTTTGAACGAGATAAATTAAGTCGCTCTGGAAAAAGATGTATACAAAATGCCGTAAATGTAAATGTAATGTAAATATACAGTTGATTTATTACAAATTGAAACAAAGCAACGTTCCCCTGGAATAACGTGCTACATAAAAAAAAACTTAAATAAACACTAAATTACACAAAACTAACTAACATACGGCCCTAAACCCAGGGCAACGTGAAGTTCTTTGCTTAATGGTTTTGCTTATTTATTTTGTTATAAAGCAACAAATAACAAAATAAATAAGCAAAACCATTAAGCAAAGAATTTTATTGGAACAAGAGAACCAATGAGATGTTATGTTAAAATGTATATTTATATTCATTTAATTCGTGAAGCTGCTTTAAGGTCCCCTGGTGGTCTAGTGGTTAAGATGCAGCGCTCCCACCGCTGCGACCCGGGTTCGATTCCCGGTCAGGGAACCATCCCCAGCCACTCTTAGTGCCGGTCCCAAGCCCGGATAAATTGGGGAGGGTTGCGTTAGGAAGGGCATCCAGCGTAAAACATGTGCCAAATCAAACGTGCGGAGGATCCGCTGTGGCGACCCCTAACGGGAGAAGCCGAAAAAAGAAACTACAATTCGTGAAGCTGCTTTGGGACAATCTCCATGTTGGTATGAGCGCTATGCAAATAAAACTGATTTGAATTAACGATCAGCTTCTCAGTTATTGTCGCTCTAGATAAAGTAAGATTTTAAATGTAAGAATATGAAGCTTGTTTATCGTTATAGCCCCTATTTTGAAAATTAAACCAGCATTAATTTCCCTTTGACATTGTTAATCTGGATATAATAAATAGCAAGTTTGTTTTTGTGATTTTTGGAGCCCCCTATCAAAATGCCAGGGGTGTAATGAGTACCTGTAAGTACTCATACCTGAATAAAAGTATAGGTACCTTACTGAAAACCTCCCTTCATTATAAGTTAAACGTCACCAATTTCAATATAATAAGTAAAAACGTTGAGTATCTGATTTGAACAGTATTTTATTATTTGACTCATATTGAACCGTAGGCTCAAAGATGCACAAGTCCTTAACCCCAAGACACGTTATTAAAAAAACTAAAACAATTGATTTGTGAGGTTTTATTTCTTGAAATACAAATCAAATTGTACACCTCAACACTGCATTAACCCTCAACACAACAACCTCTTAAACACGCCAGAATGAAACCAAGAACAAACAAGTCGTTAAAAAAAAAAAAAAGTAGTAAAACGATCTTTAAACAAAGGAAAGTATTAAGTCACAAAGTAGAAAAACCATCAGTATTCAAAAGACAAATTCAATTAAAGTGAATTTTTGTAGATAAAATAAAATCAAATATTTAGAGTGTGATGTGATGCATCTCTGTCTTAGAGAGGGCTGATATTTTTATTCAACTTTCATTAAAGCTGCTTCTTTACGTCCTCTCAGCTTTATTTTGGCCTTAAAATGAGGCCAAATTTCGAAAACAAAATGCTCACAGGCAGCGGATGTGTGCAGGGGAGTGTTAATAACATCTTCGACAAAGGTGTAAAATGTAATTGGTAAATGTAATTGGGTTAAACGAACATTTATGGAGTCATAATCATGTAGTAAAAGTAAAGTAAGAGTTGTTAAGAAAGTAAAAGTTGTTTAGATCTTTGTTACTCAGTAAAACTAGAAAGTAGCCAAAAAATTACAGACCAGAGCAAAATACAAATGAATTTATCCATCCATGATACTACCAAATTGCGTACCAAAGAGCATGAACAATAAATCTGTGTTGTGCTGAATATCACGAGAAAACCACTTTGGTATGTGGAGATCATGAGAACATGAAGTCTTGATCATGAGACAACACAAAAATAAATAATACTAATAATTATAATAATAATAATAATAATAATAACACTGTGTGGCCACTGTGTTAAGGCTTCTATAAAATACTATTGGTGAGATATTATCACCACTGCTGCACTGATTTTCTTCTTCATTACCCAAGACTGTATGTTTTAGTGTAATTCGAGTACCATCTGTTCAAACAGTTCTCATCTGTTTTTGTGTTAACGTCTTAATGCGTTATCGTTTTATTATCATCGTATGTTTACATTGCGATCTAAATCCCATGTGCTTCTAAAAATATCTTGCTCCATGATTAAGAATTCAAATCCATCTAAAAGTTCTCGCCAAAGTTTAAAATGAAAAGAAACAAAAAGTCTATAAAAAAGCAATATAAATAAGGGAATGTGTTGCAAAAGTTTTTGGACAAGAGTGGTATGTGCTTTTTAAACATCCTACTCCATGTTTAGTTGGCATTAGTTATTACAGTACAATAACCTCCACTCTTCTGGGAAGATAATGCACGAGATTTTGTGGAAATTTGTGCTCGTTCAGATAGTAAAGTGTTCGTGAATTTAGGTACTGCTGTAGGTGAGGTCAGGAGGCCTGAGATGCAGTCAGCATTCACATTTATCCAAAGGTGTTCAATAAAGTTAAGTACAGAGCTCTACAGCAGAAGTTCTTCCACTACAATCCATGTAAATCATATTTTCATGTAAAATGTTTTTGGTCTCCTAGTTGAAGTTCAGGTCAAATTTAATGCCACACATCCTAAAACATCATATTTAATTGTGTGCCTTCATCTTTGTGGTAACAGTTTGGAGAAGAACCACATATTCTAGTCAGGTGTCACAATACTTGCCGATGTAGTGTATATTGAAAGTGTGTGTGTGTGTGTGTGTGTGTGTGTGTGTGTGTGTGTGTGTGTGTGTGTGTGTGTGTGTGTGTGTGTGTGTGCTCATACATCGAGTGATGCAGTTGATTTATTATCCTCCCAAGGTGACCTGATTATATTTGCATGGTGGTACTATAGAGTCTGATTGCTCTACAAAGATCCGCTGATAAATGAAGTGAGAAGAGTTGAGAAGGGTGCACATGGCATCGAGCTTATAATTAACCGAGAGCTTCGCTGATTTCGTTTGCACAGCAGAACATCCGAGTCCACACCAGACTCACAGAAACCCAAACGAGGTTCAGAAACCGTTTATGTTTTATTTATGATGATGTTTCTCATCCGCAATTCATTTTTCCTTCGCTCGCTTTTTCACAAGCTATTCATCTGGTATTCCACAGATGAGCTGCCTCACCATAGGTGGTGTTTACTCTGTATGGTCAACCTAATGGAGTCTGTGAAGTCAGAAAATTGCTTTAATTATGTCCCACATCACACACGCAGATGGAATGTTAAAGTTCTCAGTATGGAACTGAAATGACCTTCTTTTGTGTTGAGGTTTCCTCTGAAGCTCTCTTCAAAGATGAAGGATCTGATATGATGAGGTTATGTTAAATCGCTGGTTTATACATTATATATATATATATATATATATATATATATATATATATATATATATATATATATATATATATATATATATATATATATTTTTTTTTTTTTTTTATTAATTAAAGCACAAGGCACCTTCCATTTTATACCCTGTTTATATTGTGGAATTCCCTCAAAATATGTTATACTGTGTTAAAATGAAGCTACTCTCTTTTTTCCCCTCTTTTTCTCTCTTTTCAAAAAAAGCAGTGAGTTATGTGACAGAAATTCTCCATCTTGAAGAACTACTAGTGTCATGATTGTTACAGCTTTACCCCCAACTGTGACTAAGTGCTGGAACTGGAGACTCCTTCCATAAACAGGAACCAAACATCTCCTTACAGAAAATGGTATCAACACATATTTTTTAGTTCACTTAGGCAGTGTCCATAAATCCCATAAGTCCCTTGCTATAGAATATAGGCGTGACCCAAATAGTCAAATATTCGAGTTTTAATAGGAGGATCCTGGTTTGACTACCCAAACTCACAGTCGAATCTTCACAGAGGATCATACCATTTTGGTTATATGGAGGTGCTTATTGTTTGATTTTACACAGAACTACTGGTTTTCTCCCAATAAGGTAATACCATCTTATAATGATAATGTTGCAAATAAAAACGTGCATGAAAAAAATCAAATCCTCCCTGTAACAGATTTCACTTTCCATTATCCGTGAGCAACACAAGAGCATCTTGGAGGTAGAAATTTTTATATTTAACAAGATTCTGTAAAAGTACATTCTGTTCTAATTTACTTCTGTAAATACATTTTTAATTATTTTTCAGTGAACGGACGTTGCGCTGTACTTAAAGGCAATTTAGCTGATTTAATTGGATTTGCCGACATGTGAAATGCAAATCGTGTCTGCAGTGTGGCCTTTCTGCACTTATTACTTTTTCTAGGTTTTTTCATACAAAACGTTTTTTTTTTTTTTTTTTACATTTTCTTCGGTATCTTTTTGTTATGTCCTGTACATCGTGGCTATAAAATGTTATGAGGAATCATTTCGTGAATGTTTATCCACATCGCCTTTTATTTCATCTTTCAGAAAATAAGAAAGTATTGTCAGATTCGTCTATCACTTGACAGGCAGTTTTATTCATTTTATCACAACTTGTTTCTGTGTCCTGTGTGTGAAGGAAAACGGTGTGTGTCGTTCCCCTCAATCCGTTTAAACAGAATTCCAACATCTCATTCACTGAGCTACCAATTCCCCAGGTACCAGATTGATCATAATTAAGCTTGAGTTCAGCTATAAAAAAGGTCAGATTTATTTAGTTTTTCTTCTAATGATCATTAAAAGGTTTCTAAATGCTTTCTCACTAATAGCTTCATGGTTAAGACATTGGATCTGAACGTTATAAGATCAAATCCCAACCACCTCAAGCTGCCACCTCTTGGCCCCTGTGCCCAAGTTGCTCTTTATCAGGGCATCTTCCAAATAAATGTAATTCAGATGTGGGAAGTGGTAGCTCATTTATTGACTATTATGATAATGAGTGGTGAGTTGTACTGGCATGACCAAGCTGCCACTGCTGGGCCCTTGCGCAAGGCCCTAAATCCTCAAGTGCCCGGTTGTAAATATAAGATAATTGCAAGTCAGTCAGGATAAACGCATCTGCCAAATGCATAAACGATTTTTTTGAAACGCTAAATGAGTGACAGTTTAATATTAGAATATTCTAACGTCATTCATTAACACAGAGAAATCCATTAAAATGACATAAATGATGCATTATCATGTCTGGTTTTATGGTTCCTAAACTTGTCCCATGCTTTTCAGTGAAGTGCTTTTTAAGCCATGTTGCAGTGGTCATGCCAGACAAGCGCCATTATTTACTGTGTACATTTTAATAAAAGATCCAATTATGCCATAAACATGTCAGGATCTATTTTCAGTTGAGGACAAAGACACACAGGCAGTGATTTGTATGTTATTAACTGACTGACAGCCAAATTGTTCAGAGGCATCTCATAGTAATAGCTAAATGCCAAGTGAACGGAAGTCATCATTGGATTTTTATGTCGAAATTTTATAAACAATAAAACAAAAAGACAGATTTGATTAGACAAAGCAATACACCTATTTGTAATACAATGGAAAGAAAATGGTCTTGAAATTATATTTTCTTATTTGCACTCAATATAAATACAACAGTTTATATACATTTTTTTCACTTAAATTTAAAATATACTTTATCCTGATGAGGATTGCAGTGGCTCAAGGGTTTATCCAGAATTTTGGAACACTTGGCATCTGTCAAACGCAGTACACCGTTCATATGCATTCAAGAAGATATCAATTTTAATTAAACAATGTATGTACCAATATTATGATTACCATAATGGAAAACTGTCACATTCAAATTCGTGTACCATGCAAAACTCCAGCCTGATGTCAAGGCCATGAAACTGTAAGGTGGCAGGTCTACTTTTAGGGCCACCTCACCTATAGTTTTATTTTTATACAGGTTTTTTTTTTTCGTATTGTCTGAAATTCGAGATGAAATCAAAGGACAACCCATTCAGCTGTTGTTTGCATTGATGCTGCAGCCTCCTGTGTGTGCTGTGATAAATGAAAGGACTGTTTTGGGTCCTGCAGAGCTGCTAGCCAAAAAAAAAAAAACAATGCAAGTCAGATGCTGATTAAAAACATATCTCCTGTCTGCCATTCAATACAGTTAAACTTCAGAAGCAGCATGACATCACAAGAACATGGTGTGTAATAAAATATTGACAGGAGAGTTTTTGAAGGTCAGGGAGATACCAAACTCTCATACGGTGCTTTGACTTTGATGCGAAACGTCCAATTCGTTCCGCTTTTACCGATTTTAAGAAAAAAGGGACAAGTTTAAAGGCAGCGTCTCTGATATTTGATATAATGGTAATGAAGCAGTAAAAAAAACATATATACACTGTATATATATATATATATATATATATATATATATATATATATATATATATATATATATATAAATAAAATCAGGCGTCTGAATGCAAAAGACCAAAATGCAAAAGTCATACCACAAAGAAATCCGACTGCCAAGGAACATGAAAGTCAATACATATTCATAGTTGGCTTTGCTGCAGCGTTTTGCATATTTATACCCGTTCTTATGAAATGATTTTAAGGATAGGCTTGACATTCTAATTTACTTCATAAAGATGCAGCGGCTTTTCTTGTTGCCCTTTCATCGTTTCCATGCTCTAGACCTCCTACGCACCTGAAGCAAAGAAAAACGACGAGAAACTTCACTTTTTATGTTCTGATATACAGACTCATTAGTTGGGGCAAATTTAGTTTAAGAGCATCAGTAAATTTTCAACTTCAACATACCTAAAGCTGTATGGACTAAATATATTGCATGTCATCATCCTCTCAATGACCGTGGTGTAAAATATTGTAAAGCTGCACTACAGCTGGGTTTAATACTTGCTTGGAATGCGTTTCTCTCGGCAGATCTGATTTAATGTCCTCTGTGCGTTATTAAGAGGGCCGAGATACACACTTTAGGAAGACACACTTTTAGGACAGATACATCAAAATGATAAATCTTCTCTTGTTTATGAGGTACTCAAAATGTTTCGTTTGTGAACGCATCAGTGGTTTTGAACGAATCGTTCTCGTTCACTTCCATATTCTGGTTATTTCACGTAAATTCCACCCTTAAACATTTGCATTTTATGAAATTAGGTATATGTGCTTATCCAACCCAGCCAATAGGGTTGCACAAGCCAGTGCACTCTGAGTGCCGGTCCCAAGCCAGGATAAATGTAGAGGGTTTGTGTTAGGAAGGGCATCCAGTGTAAAACATATGCAGAATTAAATATGTGGATCACAAATCAGAATTTCATACCGGATCAGTCGAGGACCGGGTTACCAACAACCGCCACACGTATTGTTAGCCAACAGGGTACCGGTGGAAATTGGGCTACTGTTGGCCGAAGGAGGAGAAGGAGAGGAGGAAGACGTCTACAGAGACGGGAGGAAAAGGATAAGTGTAGGAGAGTGGAGGTTTGGGTGGGCACTTTAACTGTTGGTACTATGACTGCTACAGGGAAAGAGAGAGGTGAAAGGTAGATATGTTGTGTGTTCAGGAGACCAAGTGGAAAGGGAGTAAGGCCAGGAACATTGGAGGGGTTTAAACTGTTCTTTCATGGTATGGATGGAAAACTAAATGGTGTGGGGTGATTCTGAAGGAAGAGTACAGTAAGAGTGTAGTGGAGGTGAAGAGAGTTTCTGATAGGGTGATGAACGTGAAGCTGGAAGTTAAAGGGATGGTGATAAATGTCATCATTGCTTTTGTTCCACGAGTGGGCTGTGAGATGGAGGAGAAGGAAAAATTCTGGAGTGAATTAGATGAAGTGGTAGAAGATGAACCTAGGAATTAACGATTGGTGATTGAGGCATACTTTAATGGGCATGTAGGTGAAGGGAACAGAGGTGATGAGGAGGTGATGGGTAGGTATGTCTTTAAGGAGAGGAATGTGGAAGGGCAGATGGTGGTAGATTTTGCTAATAGGATGGAAATGGCAGTGGTAAACACTTATTTTAGGAAGAAGGAGGATCATAGGTTGACGTATAAGAGTGGAGGAAGGTGCACACAGGTGGATTATGTTCTATGCAGGAGATCCAACCTGAAGGAGATTGGTGACTGTAAGGTGTTGACAGGGTCAGTGTAGCTAGACAGCATCGGATGGTGGTCTGTCGGATAGTTTTGGAGGTGAAGAAGAAGAGAAGGAGAGTGAGGACTGAAAGAAGAATAAGATGGTGGAAACTTAAGGAGGAAGACTGTAGTGTGAGATTCAGGGAAGAGGTCAGACAGGGGCTCGGTGGTGGTGAAGAGGTGCTGGATGATTGGGCAACTACTGCAGAAGGGATGAGGGAGGCAGCTAGAAAAGTACTTGGTGTGACATCTGGAAATAGAAATGTAGACAAAAAGATGTGGTGGTGGAATGAGGAAGTACAGGAAAACATAAGTAGAAAGAGGTTGGAGAAACAAAATTGGGATCGACAGAGTGATAAGAAAAGTAGGCAGGAGTACAAGGAGATGCAGCAGCAGGTGAAAAGGGATGTGGCAAAAGCCAAGAAAAAGGCTTATGAGGAGGTGTATTAGAAGTTTGTGGGTGGAAAAGAGTGATAGCAGGAGTGATTTGTCATATGAGGGTATCTGCAAGAGTGGAAGGGAAAGTTTATAAGACTGTGGTGAGACGTATTATGTTGTATGGTTTAGAAACAGTGGCATTAACGAAAAGACAGGAGGTGAAGCTGGAGTTAACAGAGCTGAAGATGTTAAGGTTTTTGTTAGGAGTGATGAGGATGGACAAGATTAGATATAAGTTTATTAGAGGGACAGCACATGTAGGACGTTTTGGAAAGAAGGTGAGGGAGGCGAGATTGAGATGGTTTGGAAATGGTTTGGGTATATCGGTAGGAGAATGCTGAGGATGGAGCCACCAGGAGGGAGGAAAAGAGGAAGGCTAAGGAGGAGGTTTATGGATGTGGTGAGGGAAGACATGCAGGTAATTGGTGTAAAAGAGGCAGATGTAGAGGACAGGGGGGTATGGAGATGGATGATCTGCTGTGGCGACCCCTAATGGGAGCAGACGAAAGAAGAAGAAGAAGAAGGTAGCTGCAACTAAAATATAATTTAAACAACTGAGTGAGCAGTTTAGTGTTAAGGGCCTTGCTCAAGGGCCCAGCAGTGGCAGCTTGGTGGTGCTGGGATTTAAACTCACAACATTTCAAATACTGAATACCCTACCCTGTAAACAGGACTGTTTTGGTGACCCTGTAGGAGAATCTCATTGGTGTGGTGCTATTAAATAAACAGAAAGCCTTGGTATTGGAACTGAACAAAAGGGATACTGATTGTTGGTCAAAATGAAAGAATGAGTCACTAATTCAGTTCAGTAGTGGGTCTCATTGGTTTACTAAGTGAAAAAAGGAGTGGAATCATCTCATGATTAAAGTGTAGCACTTGAAAAAGATTTAGATCTGCACACAATCCAGGTTATGTAATAATCGAGGATGGCCTTATGCACCAAACATGACGTGTTCAAAAATTACATTGTTGGTGGGTTTATTATTATTATTATTATTATTATTATTATTATTATTATTATTATTATTATTATTATTATTGTGCATTGAAAACTACATTGACCAGGCATAACATTATTACCAACTGCCTAATATGGTGTTGGTCCCCCTTTTGCTTTCAAAACAGTCATGACCCATTGAAAATTAACAGCATTAACTTCTTCAGCAGTTTGAGCTACAGAAGCTCGTCTGTTTGATCAGACCACACGGACCAGCCTTCGCTCCCCACGTGCATCAGGGATCCTCGGCCGCCCACGACCCTGTCACTGGTTCACTACTGTTCCTTCTTTGGAGCACTTTTGATAGATTCTGTCCACTGCAGACTTGGAACAGCTTATAAGAGCTGCAGGTTTGGAGACGCTCTGACCCAGTCGTCTAGACATCACAATTTGTCAAACTCGCTCAAATCCATACACTCGCACATTTTACCTGCTTCCAACACGTCAACTTTGAGGACAAAATGTTTACTTGCTGCCTAATAAATATATCCCACCCAATAACAGGTACTATGATGAAGAGATGTTCCTGATCCTGTTTCTGATCCTGACCCCTTATCCTGACCCCTGTTCTGCTCTGGTTCTGGTTTTGATCTCTGGACTGTTTTTTCAGTTTATGTTTTTGCTTTGCCTTTCCTAGTTCTGTCTGCTGGTTTTTGGTTTTTGGATTGATTTTGGTTTTGTCTTACCCTGCGTTGACCTGTTTGCCTGTGTTTTGACCCTGGACTGTTTATTGGACTTTGTTTTTGCCTTTGCCCCATTAAAGCCTTACTCCGGTGGAATCCTGCATTTGGGGCCTCACTCACCTAAACACCCCTGTTCCATGATTCCTGAAAGTTAAAGGGGGGTTGGATTCAACAATAATAATATTTTATTAGTTCATTCTCTAATGAAGATGAAAAGCACTGGAAAAAAAAAAGCATTACAAATCAGCCTGTCTCTTGAGTTCATATACCCACATGCAAATAAGAGCTACATAAATTACATATATAGTTTACTGATGATCTAGACAATACTTATCAACCCTCATCTCAGAGGCATGGACTACACAGTGGCATACTGAAGTTTTAATAATATAAACAAAATGTTGACCTAAGCACCTGCATAACCCTCCTCAAAATATGAGAAACTTTCCTGGCTTGAAGTCGCCATAACTTCTGCCAGCTCAGTTAGTTCAGCTTTCAAAACTTTCACTTCTTTAAACTCTACAAACTCTGACATGCATCTTAACATTGAAGCTGGAGCCCAAAACTATATTTGGAAATGATGATGTCTTCCTTTCTGTTTTTTATCACGCCATCTGGATCTTTATGATCTGTGCAATTTGGATGTTGTCTTGTCTAACCTAAAAACAGCCATAAAACATGTTGCAAGAGTTCAGACAAGCTCATGCTCAGGGCTAAGCTAGAGGCCAGGTTTTCTCAGTTGAGTTTACTGGAGGAAACCTGCGAGTGCAGTGATAATGTGTTACAATGCATCATTCAGTTTCTCATTCAGTGCCCTCCTTCTCTGCATTTAGACCTTTTACATTTACTTTATCCGGAATGCCAGCTGCAGAGATTCATTACCAACCAGCCTCAGGCGATTTGGGTCTGAACTCACCTCTGGGAACTTGTTAATGTGGGTGCTGTATGAGGTGCTAATGCAGTTGCTAGCCTTGGTAAAGTGGTACTTAAACAAAAGGCACGGCATTAAAAAAACTATGCGTAGGAAGCAGCAGCATCAGCAACAGTGTACTGTGAAACAGGAGCTTTTCTATAACACGCCTCTTGGCATTCGTTTTACTTGCATCCCTGGAGGGAAGGCAGCCCTGAGGAAACCAAACAATTTATCATGGTCCAGTAAACATGATGAACCTGTTGCTCGAATGGTACGGTCTTTTCGTTCCATTAATAAAAGAAACACATTCTTACACCACAGGGAACAAATTAACACCAGAAGTTGTGTTATGTGGCGTCTGAATATGTCTAAACTCTAGCAGGGGTGACAAAAAAAACATTGACACTAACAAATGCAGGTATTTTGCCACATAGAAAACAGTGTCTATGCCATTCTGGTAAATTAATTCATTTGTAATAGCATTACTAGTGCTGTATTCGAGACTGACAGTGTCAAGTCTAAGACCAAGACATTTGATGCCACCCAGATGAGGACAGGTTTCTATTTGAGTCTGGTTCTCCTCAAGGTTTTTTCCTCCTGCCATCTCAGGGAGTTTTATTTCTTGGCTCACTCATTGGGGATTTCTCGCCACCCAATTTCTTCATGTCCTTCGCTGGCTTTCTAGTATCTGCCCACATCAGATTTAAAATACTTGCCAACAAAGCCAAAAATGGACCAACACCTACAGTACTTACCTCAAAGCATTTTCTATCAGTCACACTGCCCCATGATCCATCTGTGCCTTTAGAGCCCATCTGTGACTGATCCCATCCTCTCTGAGGGTACAAGGAAGGCATGTCTCAAGACTCTTTTCTGTTATGGAAACTAGGTTTTTGGAATTAACTTAATGTTCAAATTAACAATTCAGTATCTCAGCCAGTTCCCTGCATTTAAACTTTTTACATTTACTTTTGTGAAATGCCAGCTTCAGAGATTCAGTGCGATCATTACCAACCAGCCTCAGGCAATTTGGATCTAAATTCACCTCTGTTAACTTCCTGTAGCTGCCCACATCAGATTTGAGATATGTATTATTGCCAACAAAGCCAAAAGAACTACCAACATCTACTTGATCCCGCTATACCTCTGAGTACAATCATTTCACACCACAGGATCCTTCTGCATTCTGAAACCTAGGTAGTAGAATAAACTTACTTCAACTTATGTTTAAACTACTTAGTCTCTAGCAGTCTACAAATGGTGTCTAAAGACCTACCTTTTTACTGAAGTACTTAAAACATTTTCTAAATTTACTCCTTCTCAACCAAGATTTTTTTGGACCGATATTATTCTTAGTCTATCGAATAATGATCCAGTGTCAGGATGTATTTATTGATAGGAACTTTAAATCACTTTTGTAAGTTGTTCTGGACAACGCCATATGCCACAACATCAGGATCTGAGGTCCTGTCCGGACTTGGAATGACAGTTTTCCTTTTTCCCACCAGGTGTGGCTATTGTCTCCCATGCTGTTTCCTTGTACATCCTTCGTTTAAGCTAATTGTTGTCACCTGTGTGTCATTGTGTCTTCCACTTTTTGTGTCAGTTTGGTGCTTGGTTCTTAAAACTGTTTAGTCTATCAGTTGTTGTTTTGTTGGTTTTTCTAGCGCTGTCTTAAATCACCTCTGTGTAATGGATTATTTTTTCTTTGTAGCGGTTCTTTGTTTTTAGCAGTTTTTTGTGTAATGTTTGTTTTTTTCGTTTTGGATCTGTCGATCTTGAACTTGATTCAAGATTGATTTTCTTTGATTAATTTTATTTTATTAGTTTACGTTTTTAGTTTTAGTTTTTGGACTTTCTAATAAATTCATTATGGAGCCTTTTAGCTTTTTACTGAATCTGTCATTGTGCATGGGTTAACATGCCCCTTCTTTGTGGCACATCTTGCGAGGGTCTGATGTCCGACTTTCACATGACTAATGCTGGTTTGAGTCCTGACCCTAACAAAATAGTGCTAAAAATGCAATACTGAATTACTTTGTTTGTTTGCGCATTGGTCCAATGATTTGGTAATGCTTTCCGGAAAGAAAACTACAATACAAGAAATTTGTAACTGGGAGTTGGTGAACCCGGGGTGTCAGCAATTGTTTAAAACCTGAGCAAAAATCCCATGCCAGTAGTTATAATGGAGCAGTGGATTGGTGCGCAATGAGCGTTGACTATAAAAAAAACTTTTAGAATTATGGTGAAAGTGCGAGCATTCGGCATTATTACCTGTTAGGACGCCAAGATTGTGTCCAGTCTGCTCATGTGATTATAACATGGGTGCATCATTTCAAAGATGCAGCTCAACTCAGCGATGATGTGTGTGTTGCGAAATGAAGCTCCTCACAATGGCAGCTTAAACAGCCACAATATTTTTTGGTGTGTCAACAATTGTGTCTAGTTTAAATCCATACTTAGCAAAGCACTAGCCAAAACAGAGACAAGTATAAATGACAATATTCTATATCCTAAATGGACTTGAGTCTATGAATTGATGCAAGCGCTATACCCTTCACAATTCAAATTAAATCGAAGTCTCCTCACATGTACATTATAATTTATTTCCTATAACTTTTACTTTCAGTTGTGAAAGAAGGGACAAAACCATGATTTCTGTTATCTAGGATGAAAAGTGTGGCAATAAACATCAGTGTTATTTATTATCTTTGTGATGTAACATTAGTTTATTCTGTCTAAATGTCATGGTGTAAAAAGTCTGCAAATCATTACACATTCATAGCATTTTAACCATTAGCTGAAGGTTGTATTGTATTTGTTGTATTGTTTTATTTTCTGAAAATTGCAGCCCCTCTATTTTACATTTCCTGATATTTATTCTGGCAATTTTTCCTCCTCTGCACTTATTTCTTATTGTACTTTGTAAATACTGTCTGCATTCATATGATTATTCATCATTAAAAAATTCTCATATTCCTAATTACTATGCTCTCCTGCTTACTGTTCTGGCTCGAACTGCAGCGATTTTCAATTATTTTTTCAACCTAATGACTGTGTTTACATTCTGCTTTGATCTGCTCGCTTCGGATCGAGCTGCCATTTTGTATTTCTGCCTATCTGTGCCACCATGACAACAGCCGCAACTGCCTGATAATGGCATGCATAATGTCATCGCGTTTGCTCAGCAGACTGACTCGAAGCCATAAATTCAGTTAGCAGTTAGTGTCCACAAACAATTAGCACAAATTATCAAACCCGTACAGCTACAGATTGAGGATGGAACAAATATTTGTTGTTTCTTATTGTTAGAACATCTCTGAGATGTTTGGGCTGTTCAAACTCCTCCCAAGCCTGACTGTTCACTTCTTTTGTTTCCTTCAGCTCTTTATGCACTTTTTTTTTTTTTTTTTTTTACCTCTGCTGGTGCGTTTCATGCTGACAATAAAAACTTCATATACATAATCCCCTTGTCTACTGGGAACGAAGGCATATGTGTGTTTATATTTGGATAAAACTGGAAAAATGAAATGTTTAGCCCTTTGTTTAGTTTTTTTTTTTTTTTTTCCCTGACACTGTGTTCGTGCGTAGACCTATTTCTGTACTATTGGCCTAATGATTAATAAGTTCTAGTGGTGCATTAATTAATAGCAGCTGGTACTGTTCAGGTGAAACGAGAGGAAATGAGTGAGTGCTGAGGCAAACACAAAACCAATAAATCCCTGCCCTTGAGCTGTGCACATTATGGCACAAAGCCTTCCTAAGCACAAGCTCTGCCAATACAATACAATTCATCAAGCAGCCAATTACTCCCTGCAGGATTGGTCTTTTTTCAACACTAAGCCTCTCAGACTGCTGCACAAGTCCAACTTTTTTTGCTGAAATATTACTCTCTCTCTCTCTCTCTCTCTCTCTCTCTCTCTCTCTCTCTCTCTCTCTCATATTATATATATATATATATATATATATATATATATATATATATATATATATATATATATTTTATTTTTTTACATTTCAGCAAATTCGCAGCAAAGGGATCGATCCAGGCTCCGTGTGGAGATGCACACTTAGAAAAGCTGGTGATTTACGTGGCTGCATCTCTATTATTAAACAACAAATTGGATTCCTGAGATGGATACTGGGTTCTGCACTGCTGAAGTTCTTGAACGTTTTGAAATACTTGGAATAAATATAGATCTTTGTGATTAATATCAGCTATGTGAAAGGTACATACAAATTGATAGTACCTTATGTGAATACGATGAGGTTTTTTATTGAGGTATTTGTTGCCCTAAGGCAGAAATTCACAGCTACCAAGTTGTGACCCAGTGTGCGGGTCACAAATGTACTATTTGGCTGCAGAATTTTTTTGTCAAATCAGTTTGTGCTGAATGAACATTTTGAAAGTGGCTCCCGAAAAGCAAAACACACACATATACATATATACTTGAAAACATGCACAGCAATGAAAAAATGAAACTAGAGTTAGCGCAGTGTCATTGTTGCTACTCACTCACAATATGATTTATTTTTCACAGCACAAATTTGACGACAGCGTTTCCGCACGTTGACGTCGGCCGGCTGTTCGCGTTCGCTCACCAGCTGCGGTTTGCTTCGGGGGAGAAAACCATAAAGTGGAGGCGGAGGTTAGTCCCCGCCTCCCCCATCCGCTGATCTTGGGCACGAACTGGTCCGCATTTTCGCGCTTACTTCAGGAAGTGTGCGCGGATGGGACAGGCGCTTCGGGGAAGCCGAGCGAGACGCGCGCTGTGTTGGCTGGGGAGGCGGAGTCGGAAACGCCCGTCCCACCCCCAGCGGATTCTGCCCTACGGGAGATCTCCCCCGCGGATTTCCCCCTCGAGCAGTCACGGGACGACATGCTCCAACATGCCTTCGACCAGGTAAGAGCAATCGATGGTCAGCGTATCTAGCCTGATAGCATGCTTTCGTATCCCTACTTCGCTGTCATTCGCGATAAACTGTACCGAGTGACACAGGACGTGAACCGGTGAACTTTTGACCCAGTTGCTGGTCCCAAAGAGCCGCAGAAAGCTTTTGTTTCATGCGGCTCACCACAATCTGATGGCAGGCCACCTGGGCTGTGTGAAAACGCTAGATCGCCTAATGGAGCGGTTTTACTGGCCAGGCATTCACGGCGATGTACGTCGGTGGTGTGCGGCATGCCGGGAATGCCAGCTGGTAAACCCGCCGGCCATCCCTAAAGCGCCTTTACGACCCTGATCGAAGTCCCGTTCGAGAGAATCGGTATGGACCTTATCGGTCCGTTAGAGCGAACCGCGCACGGGCATCGCTTCGCGTTGGTCCTAGTAGATTATGCAACGCGATACCCGGAAGCCGTGCCTCTCTGCAGCATCTCCGCGCGTAGCATTGCTCAAGCGCTTTTTACAAGCTGTTGGGGATTAAAGCGATTCGCACCAGCGTTTATCATCCGCAAACCAACGGCCTGGTGGAGCGCTTTAATAGGACTCTAAAGAGCATGATCCGAAAGTTCGTACAGGGGACGCACGGAATTGGGATAAGTTGTTCGCAGTACGAGAGGTCGAACACACGCAGTACGAGAGGTCGATAGGCGAACTATTATAGGAGGTTCATCCCTATGTTTTCGGACGTCACCAGCTCACTGACCGATCTCACTAAAAAGGGAGCTCCAGATCCGATCCAGTGATCCAACAGGCTTTTACGCGTGTTAAAGCCGCGCTCTGTGGGGGTCCGCTTTTGCATGCACCTGATTTCTCTCTCCCCTTTGTTTTTCAGACCGACGCGTCGGACGGAGGGCTGGGGGCTGTGTTGTCCCAGATGGTGGAGGGGGAGGAACGGCCGGTGCTGTTCATACGCCGTAAGCTGTCGGTGCAGGAAAGACAGTACAGCACTATCGAGAGGGAGTGCCTGGCTATCAAATGGGCGGTCCTCACCCTCCGTTACTATCTGCTGGGACGGGCCTTCACCCTCTGTTCGGACCACGCCCCGCTCCAGTGGCTCCATTGCATGAAGGATACCAACGCACAGATCACTCGGTGGTATCTGGCACTTCAGCCATTCAAGTTCGAGGTGGTCCACAGACCGGGGGCACAGATGGTCGTGGCCGACTTCCTCTCGCGACAGGGGGGGGAGTCGGTGGCCGGCCAGACGGCTCCCCTGCCTGAGTCGGGCGGTGGGGGTGTGTGGCAGCAGGGGCGTGCCCAAGCGTCGGTTTTTGAATGGGGGGCGAGGCAGGAGGCAGGTAAGCGGGGATTTGCCTCACCTGCAACTAAAAAAACCTGATGTCTGTGCTTTCGTTTCAGTGATCAGGAGGCGCATAAAGCCGAGGGAGCGGAGGCGTGTGTGTGTGTGCTAGTAGTGCCGTGCGAGCACTGAGCGACCAGAGACCAGTGTGATATAGTTAAAGACATTCAATAAAGAACGGCGGTGACGCCGGTGAACCGACCTGTTGAGGCTGTCCTTTTTCCTCCCTCCCACTCACCCTCCCACAGGGTTATAAAGTTAGAATTTATATTGTCAGTACCTATAAGTTTATCCCTACTAAAGTTTTACTGTGTATCAAAGATATAAGCAACTTTCACACTCTTCTACATTTCATAATTCAATATATGTACTTTTTAATCCACTATGTTTTAATTAACATTTTGCAGTCAGTCAATCAGCTCTGAATATCATTGAAACTGTAATATACATTTTTTTTAATTCAAATAACATTTTTTAAAAGTTTGCTTTACTACGTTGTCTTTTTTTTTTTTTGACCGACTGTTTGATCGTTGTTTCATTTTGGCGTGTTAAAAAGGTTGTTGTGTTGATGGTCAATGCAGTATTGAGGTGTACAATTTAATTTGTATTTTAGGAAACAAAACCTCACAAATCAGCTGTTTTTGGTTTTTCACTAACACGTGTCTTGGTGTTGAGGACTTGTGCATCTTTGAGCCTGCATTCAATACGAGTCAAATACTCAGATACTGTTCAAATCAGATAAAATCAGATTGTTGACTTTTAGTTTGTAATGGGGAAACTTATACTTTTACTCAAGTATGATTTCAGGTACTATTTACACCTCTGTTGAATGAGTTTAAGTATCAGAAAAGTCATCATTTATGTGAACTTAATGTGAGCAATAGATGCAGTTCAACGCTCCAATCACCTGCACATGAGACCTTTTTAAGAGGAGAGTTTCTATAGGTGCATACACACATTGGGAAAACTCTGACTCTACACAACCATGTGGTTATGCAACTTCTATATTCACTAACGTCAGCATAGAACATAGTACATAGTACATTTATGGCATTTGGCAGATGCCCAAATCAAGAGCAACCTACAATGAAAAAGTAGTGGAGGTAAAATAGAGATATGCATTATAAAGTTTAAAAAATTATTTCTTACAGTCCATCAGTTGTAACTTTTTTTGAATTGCTATTATTCCTTCAAAACATTGATAAAGGCCACATATTGCCTTCGATGATTTGATTAGAATCACATAACAATTTAGTTCCCAGTTCTGTGTCTTTATTCTCTCTGCCCTATTAATCATTTAATTACCATGCATGCACCGTTGCGGTAGCCTTTTCAGCTGCTTTCGTTTCTTTATTCAACACTGAAAAGGTTACATGGATTTTTTTATGCCATTTTCCCCAACCAGCAGCATAATCTTAATAAATCAAATTATGCTTTGACAGCCGCGGTGAGGCGTGTCGGCGATGATGGGTATTGGATTTCTGGTATCGTGAGATTGTGTTTGCGTTGCAGAGCAGATGGTGGGATTAAGAGTAATGACCAGGTGACATCAATAATGTCAACACATTGCTTTTCTATTGCATGTAAAAAAATAAATAAAAAAATACAAGCATTTATTTATGACACTGTAATACTTCAGCTTTCAATTTGCTCAGCTTGCTGGCTAATGGCCCTTTTCAAAATGTTATTTCCTTTCGACGCATGAAAACGGTTTCCTCCTTCGGTTCCTCTCAATACTTGTCTGAAACATGACAGCAATTTGCTATGCTTTTTCTTAGTGTTTCCATGATGGTGGTGGACACTGTGTACATTCCACTGATTTACAAATATGTAGGTACTCTTTAAAACATTTTATGTGATGTACTGCATTTTTTTGGCTGTGCACAATGACAAAGTTAAATCTAATCGAAAATGTGTTTTAGATATATAATGTAAAACAAATTTATAAAACCTCCACATAAAAATCTAAATATTTGCCTGTTTTAGTCCTTTATAATGACACTAATTAATAATAACTAACTGTAATTTTCACCTCTATGAAATATTTTAGATTTTGCATACAGTCCATCAATTACAGACAGTTGAATTATCCAGATTTTGTGAATATTATGGATGCAACAGCAGTAGGCCTAGATTATCTGATTTCCGCATTTTTCCCCCAGTGATATTGGCTAACAAGTTTGTTTAGAATGTACAAGTTACAGAATGAAGGTAATATAATGGGTGCTAGAAACATGAAGTTACTGAGCAACTCCAGAACTATAAGCATGGATTTGGACTGTAATGATCAACAGTTTACTACAATGGCTCAGGACCACAGATTGCATTTAATCACCTAACACAGCACACCTTAACAACGATGGATATAATGTACAGATGTTTTTCCACCTCGCCCTTCTCCCATGTGTTTGCCAGCTTTCCACATCAGTGGTGCTGAACTGGCACCTTTCAGCACCCTGTTCAACATCCTGTTTGCAGTCATTTTCTGAGTGAATTTACTACCATGGGAATGGGCTGGAGGTCGTTACAGTAATTATTAATATAGAACTATTCATTCATAATAATACTTACTGTATTGTCGAGGTTTTTTTCTTTTGGCTGCTCTCATTAGGGGTCGGCACAGCGGATCATCCGTCTCCATATCACTCTGTCCTCTAGATCTGCCTCTTTTAAACCAATACTGTATTATCAAGGTAACAGTAGTACAAATTATTTCTTGACTGAGACATGGGAACTAAATATTACCATGTAACCAAAATTCCAATATCAAAGAAAAAAGAAAGAGAATGTTCACCATAACTAATTAATAATCTACCTTCTATTCCTCAGCTGGAAGTGTTTTTATAACTCTTCATGACAGACCCGCATTCACAGTTGAATGCTCTTAATGTTTAAAGACACTCACAGCTTTTATCTTCACTGATGTGAATATTGCACTTGAGTAAAAGCATGGTAACAAAAACCCCATGCAAATGATCTAACAGTTGTCAGGTTGAACCAGAATTCTTTTCTTGTGAAAATGGATTTATTACTTTACTATGACATAACTACATTTAAAGACTAACATGGGTAACATGTTTCATATCAGTTTTACTACTGAGATCAAAAAAGTGTTATATTAGTCTTTTAAAACATACAGTAAATATCCTGATATGTAAAGTTTGTTCCGTCTGAATACTAACCTACGACAAGTTTTTTTTTTTTGTCAATAAGTTTTAAATGTCAGTGTAGGAACGGGGGAAAAGCCTGTCTGTCCATCAAACAAACCACTGTCAATTAAACAAACAAACAAACAAATTATTTGGAAAACATCTATGACCTTTGAAACATGTCAAGTTTTAATGTTGAGTTTGGTTTTACTAATAATTAACAAACATTTGCATAGAGCATCCATAGTTGTCCATTCTAATGCTAATTAGAGTATTAAAAACTTGAAAGGTATTAATTTAAGGTACATTAAGAACAGACTAAAATGTGGGATATACAGTGAGGAAAATAAGTATTTAAACACCCTGCTTTTTTGCAAGTTCTCCCACTTAGAAATCATGGAGGGGTCTGAAATTGTCATTGTAGGTGCATGTCCACTGTGAGAGACATAATCTAAAAAAATAAATCCAGAAATCACAATATATGATTTTTAAACTATTTATTTGTATGATACAGCTGCAAACCATCTCATTTTCGCCTCTCTCACCTTGTCTCCAAAACGTCCTACATGCGCGTCATCACTCTGAACGAAAACCTCAACATCTTCAGCTCTGCTACCTCCAGCTCCACCTCCTGTCTTTTACTTAATGCCACTGACTCTAAACTATACAACATCTCAGGTCTCACCACAGTCCTATAAACTTTCTTAGTTAGCTGATGTGACTCTACTAAAATATACACATTACTTCTATAGTAACTGCATTAATGCTTTAGCATGCCTATTCTTAAACCCTTAAACATTACAACTAGTTTATTAGCATTAAAAAAAAAAAAAAAAAATGCATATTCAGAAAATGTGCATGATGCATGTGTTCATCACTGCAGAGGCTCCAGATGGATCTTTCCTTAGAATGCAAGTCTGAATCTGGAATTTTCTGTAAGACAAACGCAGTGCTTAATAATCTCCACAGAGACCTTTGCTCATTGTATTTCTAGCTTCTAGGACCTATATTATTGCTTAGGAGTGATGTAGTGCAGGTGCTGAATGTTCAGCAGCTTTCCATTGTATTAAATGGATGGTTTTAGCATCTGAACTCCAAGTGGGATGGCGCATTAATAATAAATGGTGACCCTCATTAAACCTGAAAGTGAACTGAACAGAGCATCCTCTAATTACAGCTGGTGCACGTTCCACTGGGACACTCAGGGTTATTGTTAAGGTTAACGATAATGGTGCTTTCTTCCCTACACATACTGTTAAAAGAAAACGGCTGTAGATTATTGCATAATTGGAACGATTGTCTCCGTTTGTCCCTTTTCAAAAAAAACTATTTATATCTACTGTATAGGCATGTATTCTATCACAATAATTTTTTCCCCCTAAGAATCTGTTCGTATCGGGGTCAATTATGGAGGCGTTTCCAAGCAAAAGCTGTCGATCACTGCCACACTACACACACCAATTATACTCATGTACATGGAAAAGGTATGATTACTGTGTAATCTGAAGAAACAGCATGACTACATATACATTATAAATGCCCCATGCAGTCAAAGTGAGCATAAACATATTTTTTCTTTTTAGTATTACATGTACCCTTCAGCTGCCAAAATGGAAGCTATTTTTTTTTCTAAATAGCATCCCCCACAGTGTGGGCCATATCTAGTTATCCATACAGAGCCGTATCCGTAAAAAGCCTTCATATTTCACACCTGGTTTTCTACAGTATATTCAGAACTGTATTAGCAGAAATGGCTACACAAATCACACAAATAATTCACTTTTCCTGCAATTTTCAACATTTAAAACATAATTTTCTCTCCTCCTATCTGTGTTCAGGTTTCCGAAAAGTTTCTTTCACTATTGCTTTCAAATTCTTCTTGCTATCCTTGCTGCAATCAAGATTGTATTAGAATCTGAGCAACCAGGCATTCAGGACTCATATAAATCAAGAAAACTGATTATTTGCAAAAGCAGTCGATGTATTCCCCCAACATCATTTAAAAGTCTATGCAATAAAATCTGTATTAAGCAAAAAGAAAGCGAAGAACGTGTGACATTTATTTGGTAAATATGCAGGTTATAAAATGTTTTGTGCAACCAAGAAGCTTCCAACTGACTTTCTGGTTTTCTCCAATGAATACATTTCCCTCAGTTTGCTGTGTGTATTTTGTATGGCAGGTTATGCTAACACTAAGGTAAGAAACAGTCAAATTAAATGAATAAAATGAAATCACTTAATAGTGTCTCAATAGAGACGACATTACTTCCTGAAAACTGGAAAATATTTCCAGATAAAATCAAAATTGCTTTCAAACCGGAGCTTCATTTCAACAGAACTCAACTTCACACATGTTTTGAGTAAAAACCTGCTTATATACATTATATTGAAGAATGGTGGAACAATGGTGAGCTTGTGACTAGCTGAACTTGAACACGTGCAGAAAGCGGTAAAAACACTCGTCTTAAAGGATGTGTGGTGAGTGTCCACTTGCATGGTGCGTGTTTTGAGGAAAGGATTACAGTGACCAAAGAATTAGAAAACAAGGAACTCATGAATCAGAAAGCATGTCATTAATTAGTCAACATGGAACGCTAATGGCAGGGTGAAGGTGCTTTCAAACAAGTGTGATGCCATCTTGCATGTTAATGAGGTAATGTTTAAGCTTTAAGACATGTTTGCTAACTCATTTGGTTGGTTTCAGTCTATACAGTTCAATTTAAATGTGTGCTAATAAGTGTACTTAAAATGTGCATACTGCATATATTTGTGTTAATTGTATAAAATGTTTAGTATTTGATTGTAATTAGGTATTTCTTTCTGTTTTCTTTAAAGGTTCTCAACCTAAACAAAGCTAAACTAAACTAAACTACTGTAAACTCAACTCAACTCAATTGATCCAAAGCTCAACTTTGTTGCTAAGTGAAGCTCTGTTGGACAATTTAAACCAGTGACTCAACTCAATCATCTAACTTTATTCAAGCTGGTGAAAAACTCTTCTGTGAATGGATGTGAATGGAAGTATTAAACAACACAATACAAATCAATTAAAATTGTAATGAGCTTATTGAAGATTGACAGTGAAGCAATGTTTTGGTTGATTCTGTGTCTGTGACTGACTGAGCTCTTAATTTTTTCTTTTTTAGTTAGAGGCAGAATTGATGTGTGGAACCCAAAATAACTCGACCGTTGATAACCAAGCCTGTCAATTGGTACCGGGCCGCACAGAAAGAATACATGACTTACATTATTTCCGTTTTATTTATTATCTGATTCTAAACGATGTTTTATTTTGGAAAATGACCGGATTCTCTCCACCACATCTGTCTATGACTCACTCTTGATGCATGTCATGATGTTTGCCTCAGTCACATACATACCTACATCCACTACCTTCTTAAAGGGGCTGCTCCGACCACTAACACATAATACATTACCGCTAAATTCAAACCCCCAAGCGAGCAAAATGAACAAAAAACAACACAGTTGATTCACGTTTATTATTATATTTAGAAAATACCAGTTTTTATGCTGGTCGTATGATTTTATTTTGTTGTATTTATCTGCCACACCTTAAAGGCCGTTCTGAAAATATTGTCTGACATTAAACCGGTTCGTGGCGAAAAAAAGGTTGGGAACCTCTGATCTACAATATAACACCAGCGGTCTTCACATTCGTGACAGTGTAGAATGGCCAAGCATAGATGGTGTGTTATTAAAGCAGGAAGGTGAAAGCAACAGAAGATTTATTGGCGTTGGAGAGTCAAGTGGATGAGTTAAAGATGGCTGAAGAAGCAGTGGGAAATCCAATTAAGCAGCTTAAAAAAGAAAGGACTTCTGCTTAAATCATTTTTACTAGACAAGTTAACTTCCTCAGCAGAGAAGCTCGCAGAAACTTTGACTTGCTGCAAGGAAGGTTTTCAATGATTACAGAACTGGACTCCTCACCGGCATGGAGATTGATACTTTTAGTGGAACAGGAGGTCAACAATGAAAAGACTGCATGTGAGTGTGATGTTAAGTTTAAAAAATGTAAAATGATTGTCCAAGAAAATTTCTGGTCACGATATGGTCTGCATGAAGGGACTAATGCAATTGCTGCAGCAGAGAAAACCTTGATTGAGTAGCAAGCAAAGCTGTCGACAGCAATGAGTATGAAAACTATGAAGGCCAGTTTAACTTGATCACAAAACGTGTTAAAGAGGCAATAGGAGCTCTGTCAAGCTGGGAGAAATGAATCCCTGATTCTAAAATCAAAGTCTTGGAAAGACGCTGAAGGAGGCCGACAGAAAATAGACCTTAAAGTGAGGAAAGGATAGTTTGCTAGAGCATGGAGAGCCACTAAATGTCAGCTGCACACCCCAGCATAGTCATTCAGTTTGCCTGTGTTCGATGGAAAGAAAATAAACTTTTATCGTAGGAATACGGACTGGGAAAGACCATAATGACAAGTAGAAACTTCTGGACCTGTGAAGTTCAAAAAGATACAATTGCTGGATAGTATAGATGGCAAGATTATGAAAGACTCCAAATTCTCCTCCTATAACACTGCAGAAAGTGCTCACAAATCGATATGGAAAAAAGTTTGCGATCGCAATGAAATTTGTGGAGGAATTTGAGACAATTCCTGTGATAAGAGGAACCCAGCCACACAAAGTGATTGAACTATTTACAAAAAAAAGTGGAGAAGGCTTTTGTGGATCTTACTGATCTTGGAGACACTGGGGACATAAAAAAATTATCTTGTGGTCAAAACCATCGAAAGTAAACTTCCTAAGTTTAAGAAAAAGGACTGTGTTTGTTTTATGACTCCTAATAGTGATGTTACATCAGAAAACCACTTTGGCAAGCTTCTTGACTTTTTGGAAGGAATCCTGGAGAGACTTGAGCAACTTAGAGTCACAAAGAAAGTGGATAAGCAAGAAATAAAGTCAAAAAGTCATGCATTCACCAAACTGAAAAAGATAGCACCATCTGAAAGTTTGTGTATTGTGTGCAGATCTGTGCAGCACAAAGGAAAAATCTTCTTTTGTAATAGGTTCAAGGAACTGAATGTAGCAGAAAAGGTGATCCAGAGAAAACTTGGATTGTGCAGGAATTGCTTGGGATGTCATGATGATGACAGCAGGTGTAGAAACTAATTTCTGTGCAGGAGTAAGGAATGCAAGAAGGAGCCTCTGCAGATCATCATTACCTTATCTGTATATATCTTAGGGGAATTAAGGTGGAACAAGAGATATTCCGTTCTGAACTTTCTCCTGAGATAGTGGAGAAGTGCAGGAAAATGTTTACCAACAGGGTCAGGATGGAAAGTCCAAAAAAGAGAAGTTAAGACTGTTGGAAAATAATGGACTTAAGAGCTTCCAGTTATTATGCTGACCAATGCAGGCCAAACAATTGGAACCCTCATTCATTTAGCATACGATACATATTTCATAACTCATGAAGCTGCCATCAGACTCAGATTGAGAGGTGAACCAGTCTTTGAGTCAAAGACACACTTCATATGATCAATGAGAACTGCTGTGGTCAGGTATGAGGAATTCCTTGGAGGAAATGACCATGACCCAATAGTTATCTCCAAAGCCCATCAAGAAAACAAAATGTCTGTGTTGATGCAAGAGGCACACTTGCAAGTGGCAGAGAGTTTCTTCAGTGGAGGAGCTGGGATTGAAGCCCCATGAGACTTGAAAGAGCTGGAGATTATAAGTAATGGTCTTACTTATGTGCAAGCAGATTCCAACAGTGATCGACCTCTTGGGAACGCAAAATACCCATGGATCCAAGATCCTGCTTCTCTTCAAAATAATCAAAGCGGAGTGGAGTCCACTTTCCTAAGAACAGAAAAACAGCTTGGCAGAATGCTTGAACAGAAAAAATCTGTCTGTCTGTCTTTCTTTCGGCTTCTCCCATTAGGGGTCGCCACAGCGGATCCTCCCCAATTTATCCGGGCTTGGGACCGGCACTGAGAGTGGCTGGGGATGGTTCCCTGACCGGGGATCGAACCCGGGTCGTAGCGGTGAGAGCGCTACATCTTAACTACTAGACCGCCAGGGGAAAAAAAATCTACATTTCTTAATTTCATGACATGGATAAGAGAGGTGCTGCAGTAAAATACAGTTTTTGACAAGTGGACAGGTGCAGTCTGGTATGTAAATCTTTTATTAGCACTAAACCCACATTCAGTCACTATGCCTGTTAGTCTTATGTGGAATGGCAGCAAGAAATTTAAGGGGCGACCTATGACAAGTATAAACGACCTCTTGCTAAAGAGACCAGATGTGTTGAATCGTATCAGAGCTGTGCAGTCTCTATTGCTGGTATTTCAAAAGACAGCTACACAGACAATATCCACACATCTTATAATAATCGAAAGAGGCTGGTCAAGATAGTGAAGGGCCTTGAAGAAATCCTGAACTTGGGAGTAGGAAGAGTCCTGGTGGTTCCAAACCTCTTCCATTTATGGATAATGGAGGCCACTGTGCTTATTGGGACCTTAGAATTTTTCTGTACCCTTCCCCAGATCTGTGCCTCATTACAATCTTCTCTCGGAGTTCTACAGACCTTTCCTTGGACTTCATTGCTTGGTTTGTGCTCTGACATGCATTGCTAACTTTGGGACCTCATATAGACAGGTGTGTGCCTTTCCAAATCATCAGATGAATCTACCACAGGTGGACTCAAATCAAGTTGTAGAAACATCTAAATGATGATCAGTTTACACAGGATGCACCTGAGCTCAATTTTGAGTGTTTTCTTTTTTTTTTTTTTTAATTTGCAAAGATTTTAAACAAACTTATTTCGTGTTATCATTATACGGTATTGCTTGTAGAATTTTAGGAAAAATAAAGAATTTAATCCATTTTAGAATTAAACTAACATACTGTAACAAAATGTGGAAAAAGTGAAGCACCGTGACAACTTTCCGGATGCACTGTATTCTCAAGTAAAGTTTATTTCTATAGCGCTTTTCACAACGGACATGGTCTCCAAGCAGCTTTACAGAATTTACAGTTAAAGTGAACGATGTGTATTTACCCCTGAAGAGCAGCCATGGTGACTGTGGCAAGGACAAACTTGTCTGGCTCACAAACCAAAGCGCCCTGAGGAGTAAACACAAGTTGGAAAAAGTCAAGGCAAACGCTGATTCTAAAGATATTGTAAGAGATGATGTCAAAGTTTTTTTTAAGTCAACCTGTTTTTTGCTCGGGTCTTGAGAAACACAAGAAAAACTATTAAATGTGAAATCACAAAATGTCTGCCGGTTAGTTGTGTTGAAGTTAGAAGTGCAATTTAGGTCAATTTAGGTCAATTTAAAAGTATTTCAGACTGCCTGTTAAAGAAAACAGGACTTTGAGAGCTGAACTGATTAGGTCAGAAGAAATAGTTTTACGGAGAGCTACGAAGAGCACCGGAAACAAAAAAAGTGGAGCGTAGAATTATAAAGCTTGTGACTGGCACACGCTGAGCTTAAAAATGTCCAGAAAGTTCTAGTTCCCTGAGGGAACGAGACGCTGTGTCGGAACGCTTTGGAAACGCGACTGCGTTGTCCATGCTCTGAGTAATGATTCTAATCAGTCAAAATTGAGACAAGCTGTCACCGACGGGGTGACGTCACGACCAGGGAGTAAAAGCACACCTGGAGAGAAGACTGTTTTAGCTTCTGTAACCGTGAAGGAAGCGCTAAAAGTGGGCCATGGGTGTGGCTAGAGATGTAACGTCTCATTTCCTCTGGGAGCTAGGGTTACATATGTAACCTACAGACGTTCCCTTTCAGGAATTCGAGCTGCGTAGGAACGCTTTGGGAACAAAAGTCCAATAACTTGACACCGACCAGTCCCTGACTAGTGTAAATAAACGCAACTGAGTCAAAGGACAGAGGTGCCAGGAGTGGCAAAGTGGTCACGATTGTAAAACCTGGTAAAGATGAGCACAGTGGACCACCCCGCAGCATCACAGAGGTCTTAGAGGGACACTCCAGAGGACCAAGCCTTAGAGACTGCCACACTCCGGGTCGAGTAAGCTCTGACCCCAAATGGAGCGGGGCCACGGTTGTGCAACAGCATCCAATCCCAACAGGGCTGGTGGGTATATGGAGAACCATAGGGCTTTTGCCGAAATCTATAAAAAAAACGCTTCATCACCTGGGGTTGGAGACGCCACTCCCCGGGCTTGGACCCTGTCTCGACAGGGTGTTTGCTGCCTCATTCAAGTGGCCTGGGATATAAACTGCTCTGAAGCAGAGGAGCTTCCCCTGGGCCCACAGGAGGATCTGGCGCACCAGGCTGTACTAGGGGGGCTACCACAGACCCCCCTGGTGGTTGATATATGAGACCACCGAGGTGTTGTCCGAGCGGACCAACACATGATCACCTCCTGAGGTCCTGGAGAAAGTACTTGAAAGCCAGAATCACGGGCAGCATGTCTAGGCAATTGATGTGCCACCTCAGATGGACACTGTCCCATAGATCTTGTGCAGAGCGGCCACTCATGACCGCTCCCCATCCTGTAAGGGGCCGCATCCGTCGTAAGCACAATGCAACGACCGGGAACTCTTGACACCAGGCCTTGGAGTAGGAAACCAGGATCTTTCCACGCATTTAAGGCATGTAGGCATCACCATGTGACCTTTACATTTTGAGGGGATTGCACTTCCGAGAGAAACCCCGGGCACTGAGTCACCACTAAAGGGGTCTCATGTACAGAAGGCCAAGTGGAATGACAGTGGACACTGCTGCCATTAACCAGAGCAGTCTCTGGAACTGCTTAACAGCTTTACTGCACTTCTTTGACCTTCCTGACTGCCATGAGGATGAACGCTATGCGGGCAGTGGAAAACTGCGGGGTTACAGGCAAAGGCCGAATGGAAGAACCCAAATGACCCCAATGAACGCTTTGACCCCAAGAGCAAAATTCAGGAACTTCCCGTGAGAAGGGAGGATGGGTACGTAAAAGTACAGATCCTTTAAGGCTACTGTGACAAACCAATCCTCAGATCTGAGACATAACCTGCTTGAGGGTCAGCACCCTGAACCGGAGCCTTATTAAAGAGCGGTTCAGCTGATGTAAATCTATGATAGGACACAACCCACGATCCTTTTTGGGAACTATTAAGTACCGGCTGTAAAACCCTGAATCTGTCTGACAGAGGGACCACCTAGATGGCCTCCTTCCACAGGAGAATATTTACTTCTCGTTCCAGGACCAGAGCCTGCTTGCTTCTCACCAGAGTGAGAGAGAGCCTGTTTAACCGGTGCGGGCGAGACCTGAACTGAATCGCGTTTCCTCACTCTACAGTACGCAGGATGCACAGAGACACGTCTGGCAAAGCCCTTCAGGATGCCAGGTTCTCCCTTAAGGGTATCAGTCTCTCGAGACTGACCACCGGTGTGTCCAGAGCCACGTTTAGGCTTTGCCCCGGGAGACCATTTGGTCCACAAAGATGCCAGGCGGAACAGAGGGAGGGAGCTCAGTGGACCTGGCCATGCCATGAAGAACATTCAGTGGCGGGGTTAATGAACCAGGTCCCTAAAGGGGCTGGGAGGAGATGGGCACCGAGAAAAGCGGTGCTACATGCCTCCGGTCATACCTCCACAGGTCAAGTCAGGACCTTTTTGGCTGAAGCCCTCTTCCTGGAGATAAAAGTCCTTAGATCTGTTACCTCACAGGCTTTGACCAGGACACCGTGCGGGATCCCGCACAGGGGGAAAGTGCGTTGCGACACTCGTACTTGGCGGTACGAAGTGCTGGGTTGGGGTTGGGGCCCGCCGAGCAACCCTCATGAGAGCGGCGTCGGAGAGATGGTTAGAATGCCGCAGACTTTTTCTTGGACTCCTGGAACCTGTCGACTACAGAATTAACAGCGCCTCCGAGAAACCCTGAAGGAGAGAGTGGGGCTTCCAGCGGCACGACCTTGTCCCTGTCCGGTATTTCGGTATATAAGTCAGAAAACTGGCTGCCCAAGGGATCTCCCAGATCCAGCTCCTGCAGCAGGTCGGCTTGGTATGCCTGCAGTACCGACATGGTTTTCAAACACTCAGCAGCCTGACCTGCTGAGGTGTAAGCCTAACCCACCAGCGCCAAGGTAATGCGCAGGGGCTTGGTGGGTAATGTCGGAGGTTTTAGGGAAGATGGCCCTCCTCGAGCTTCGGAACGCCGCATGTCACAACCTTCAGGAGCTCCTCGCTATCGGGTTTGTGAGAGCGTGCCCCTCCCCCCTCAGAGGAGGAGGAAGAGAGGCGGCACTGCATGCTCTTGTGACGAGGGCAAGATATCGCTGAGATGCGTCGTTCCAAAGCCGACCTAAAGTCTGACCAAGCAGAGGAAAGAGAAGGGACAAACTTAAACCTCCAAACCTTCTGCGAGATCCATAAGCGAACCCCAGGAACTGGAGCGCCGCTCCGCCTCAGCGAGAGCGGGATCATAACCACGAGGACTGGGGGCGCTCTCCTAAAAGAGCACCCACTGGGAGCCGAGCAGCCGCATAGGCATGCAAGCGCAGTGCTGGCAATCTTTTGAGAGTCAAAATTGCATGCTCCGCTTCCAAACAAGCCACCCACACGCTGTGTGCATCCATACAGCCGAAACATGTGCTTGGTTTTCTTAAATGCCTCTATTTATTTTTAGAAACAGACAGACAAACATTAAATTTCACACAGAGCACTTCATGAAAAAAACAGAAGCTGAAGCAGTCTTCTCTTCAGGTGCGCTTTATACTCCCTGGTTGTGATGTCACCCGGCTGGTGACAGCCTGTCTTCAATTTTGACTGATTAGACTCATTACTCAGAGCATGAACAACGCAGTCACGTTCCCAAAGCATTAGGATGCAGCTTGAATTCCTGAAAGGGAACTCCAGTGACAAATCCTATATGTCTTTCCCTGCTTTAATCAACCCAGTTCCATAAATTAGCTTGTTATCATGCCCTTGATGGGCTACATTAGGTGCAACAGGTAACCAAATAATGATTCATCTTTAAAGAACAAAATATCCCATAAGACAGGGATGTTCAATCTTTTCAACAAAGGGCCAGTGTGGGTGCATGATTTCATTCCAACCAGTCAAGTCCACATCAATTCAACCTATTTAAATCTAATGATTTTTGTTTTCAATGACTATCAGCTGTGGTCTTTGATTGGTTGGAATGAAAACCTGCACCAACACCTGCCCTTTGTGGAACAGAAAGGGTGGACACCCCTGCCATAAGACATTTTTGGAAAATGTTTAGTTGTTAAAAGCATAGTAGCAAAATAGTAAGATTCATTAAATAAAATCAATAAAATGTATCTAAAATAAATAAATAATAGATTTTGCTAGTTTTTACACTGTACTTAGTGAACCATCAGAGTTTAGATTTATACCTCTTGAGAACTTATTTGCTTGATAAGCTTAATTGCTTATTTCAGATTCACCCCAGAAATATAACATAAGTCTGAACTCTCAGTATATCAGGCTTCCTCTCGGTTTTGTTTATTAGTAGAGCACCACATCGCAGCGTCACACCACATCACAAACACTTCCTCTCCTCTCAAGTAAATTTATACAGCACAGACTTGTGGAGTTTCTCCTCAATATGTCATATACACCCCAAAAACCTTTGAAGATCCACTTCAGGCAGTACATCTTCATTCCGCTGGAAGTTTATAGTAATATGGAGCTTTTAGCAGCCGCTGTGAACTCTGTCAAAGAGGCCTTAGAGGTGAATCTGCTATTGTAGCCTTTAATCTGGTTTTTCATGTTGGCCATTAGAATCTCAGCAGCATCTGCAAGAGGTCTTAAATCATTGTTTTTAGAAAAACAGAACTTAACGCAGCTTGAGTGTGTTAGATTTTTGTAGTGTGACATAAATTGCCCATACTGGGACCGATAATAATACAATGTGTGTTTTCTGAGCACTGGGGTGTGGGGTGTGTGGTGGTCTGGATTAAATAGCCTGCTGAATGTAGCTGTGACTGAATTCCTGGAATACAGCTAAGAAGGATTAAAAAAAGCTTAAACAGTGTTTAGCAAGTCTCTCTCTCTCTTTTGTAAACTGCATTGTTAAACTATTTAGTTTTATGCTGATCATGTTGTGGAACTTTCTTCTATTATTTGTTTTAGATTTGACATTTGTTGTTGATTATTGCCTGGCAAATAAATGTAAATTTCTTGATTAACCCGGAAACGTCATGAAATATTTTATATCTAGTTGATTATGTAGTCTAGTGTTACTGCATATCTATGACCAGAACTGTACATACAGAAGGCTCATGGAGCATCAAGCACAACATCTGGGACCTTCTGATTTCTGACTATTACTGACCTAGCAAGTTATAACAAAAGTGACCAAATCAATTATTCATTATGCATGAGCAAGCATTTAACAGCTACTTAAAGAATATTAGTTTACGTTATATCCTCAGACTAAGATTCGGACTGGCCAATTTGTCTTTGTGAGCAGGTACAGATAGTCAAGCACAAGGCTCTAAGCGACTCCGGGTCCATAATGAATTATTAATTGAAAAGACGGAATGCTTAGAATAATCTATTGAAATTAAAGAAAAAATACAACCAGCTTTAAGTAGATATATTTAAAATAAATCTTTATTACAAATTGGAGTCAGATTTGAGTTATAAAAATAGGATTTATGTAACAAATTGCTATCCCTTTTATTAATCTTTTACAGCAGCATGAGAAAGACTGACATGCAGCATACCTTCACCCAACCCAGTGGATTCCATCATTGGGCCATTGGAAGGGTCACCCTACAAATTAATTTTGCCACTTGGTCCCAGAATAGAAAAGAGATTTGAAGTATGCTTACCTCTTACCCTGAGAAAAGGTGGGACCAGCTGTGCTAGAGGATCTCAGGAAATTTGGTGCAGTGCGAGGAGCGAGGAGGTCTTCAGTGTAAGAGGTTGCTACTTCATTTTTAGGATTGTCAGCAAGCATTAGTTTTTTAATCTGATGCGTGAGTGCTGCTACCGGAAGCCAGTGAAAAGAGTGCAGCAGTGGGGTGGTGTGTGCAGCTGCATTTTGGATTATTTGCAGAGGACAAATAGCGTTCAGAGGTAGGCCTGCCAGCAGAGAGTTGCAGTAGCCAATTCTCAAAATGACAAGAGACTGAACAAGCACCTGAGCAGCTTGTGGAGATAGAAATAATCAAGTAATTCTGATGTTGTAGTGAAGAAACTGACAAAATCAATTTAAGGCTCTAGGTTTCTTATTATAAGCTTACTAAGTGACCCTGTGCTTTGACCGCATCTTCCTGACAAGCAAGTGGTAGCTCAGTGGTTAAGGTGTAAGGTTATCGATAGGAAGGTAGGTGTTTAAGCCCATGTATTTCCAAGCTGCAACTCTTGGGCCCTTGAGTGAGGCCGTTGATGCTCTGTGCTTAAAGGGTGTGGTATCATGTCTGGCCGCAGCTTCCTAACATCACTAGTATATGCGTAGAAAAAATTTTATTGTGTTGTAATGTGCAAGTGACAAGTATAAAGCACTTTACCCTTGACCTTTGTAGTGGACCTCAGGAGACAGGAGTGTGAGC
The DNA here is from genome assembly GCF_946808225.1 of Silurus aristotelis. NCBI lineage: Eukaryota > Metazoa > Chordata > Actinopteri > Siluriformes > Siluridae > Silurus > Silurus aristotelis. The sequence continues at coordinate 31,701,923 of NC_139577.1, read as the reverse complement.
ACACCATCAATCAACAATTTCCTCAGTGTTTACACCACCGAAGACCTTACTAAAATCTCTTTTTTCTGAGATGGCTGAGGAAGTTTGCCCCAACATCCTCAAAACATTTTACTGCTCACTCATGTATTGAACTGCCAGTGTTTGATTTGTATGAAGGAAGGCTAATTATTTAAAAAGGTTTTCTTCACAGAGTCAACAAAAAAAATGCAAAAAACTTTGTTGTTTCAAAGTTTATTATTATTTAATATTTAAATGTATTACAAATGTAACATTTGTAAACATTAAAACTTTACATTTCTTAAAACAATTTTAAATAAAATGTATATAAATAATATATAAAATAATATTTTATAATAATAAAAGAAAAGAAAATATTAAAGTAAACTAGAATAAATTAAATCAATGCAATACACTTTTTTTATTATATTGATTAAATTGAGTAATCAAAAAAATGTATTACATAAAATTAAATAAATGAAAAAAAAATTATTATTAGTTTACATTTGTTGGACCCCATCTTGAAGCTGTACAAAAAACGCTAACGAATCCATGTCGTGAGACTGTAGTAAAACCAGAAGTGGCGGTGTTTCGCACATGCGCAAAACAGCACACTACAAATCTTATTTCCGGTACTGAGTGAGCAGCCACAGTGACACAACACTAACTTTAGTTTCTTTTTTATACCCATGGCATTGTGTATGTTTTCAATTTGAATAATATAAAACAAATACGCTCAAAATGCGAGACTAAAGCGGTCCGCCACTTAATACGTTTCTGTGGAAAGTCAGATTTTATGTTCCACACATAAAAAGGATTGCATTCGGTACACGTGTGTACCAAATTGAAAACCCTGTACTGTTACACCCCTAGTAGACACTGCTGGACTCTTGGTAACAGAGCTTATATTACTTGTCTGGGTGAAGGTTTTATGGTTCTCATCACCCTCCACTGTACAGCAGTTCATGCATCAACAAAGCAGATATTTTAAAGTTAATAATTACCTGCTTTAATTTGCCAATGTTTAGAGATATGTAGTTATTCTTGCACTAGACCACAAGCCCTTCCACCTTCTCTCTGTGTGACGTCTCATTACATTCACTCTAGAGGTCAACTACTGTGGTGTTGTCAGCAAAATTAATTATGTGGTTTGAACTTTCTCGCATTGCAGTCTTGGCTCAGCAGCATGAAACAGCAGTGGGCATGTCATGCACCCCTCTGAGGAACCAGGGCAAGAAAACAAATTGAATATACAGCATAACTGTCATAATCCTTGTTTAATCTTTAGATTTCAGGGAAATGGTCCTCAAAACTGAGAAAGTAATCAAAACCAAACATAATTAACGACAAATAGTACTTACAGGTTACATCTACGTGAAATTATATACCAATAATGTGTCCGTTTCATTATTTGTAATGCGATTTGCAAATTCCCCTGGGGACCCCAAGGGTACAAACCCCAAACTACGGCCTGCCCTCACATTTGAAACGATCCTCTGAACAATGCCAGATACATATTTTGAAAATGTAATTTTAAATATGTTTTACTCAAATAATTTATTTATTTAATAATAAAGATTGGCATTTAAACAAATCATTTTTTAAATTATTAATAGAGGTTGAGGCACTGGTAGTTGACTGCTAAAACTATCGGTTATTGGCTAAAATCCATACCAATAGTTTTTCCGGCTTCCGGTCCGCTGTCATCACAAGAGCGGCCTCAAGGGGCGAATCCCTGACACTACGTGCTGTTAGTTTTTACACGTGAGACTGCACGCTGCACGGAGAACGCTAAAATAGTTATTATTACTTTCTTAATTATATAATTACATGTATTAATGAGTATATTCATATCTGTTTCCTTTAGCACATTTTCATGATTGAGAACAGTTTTTTTTTTTTTTTTTGTAATAAAGTTCAGTACTATTTTACATGAAGTGTTATGCTGGTTTAATGATCCAGTTTCCATTTTAAAAAAAGGAATCCAACCTAGTTATTAACAGCCTAATTAATTGCTAGATTTGCCAACAGACCATATGTATATGTATAAGCAAGTAAATGTTTTAGTTTCTATAGCAATTAATATGAAAAAATGCCATAACGACGAATATGCTTTTTTAATTGGCTATATATCTCTTAGAAAGTGATGCACATTTGTCTGTACAGTGCAAAACCAAATAATAAACTAATCTAGCATTAGGAGGCATACTGCATAAATTACAATAATACTGGTTGTCACAATCTTCTGTTAAAGACTGACCCGGCCTCCTGTTAAAGAAATAAAAAATTGTGGCCTTCACAGAAAAAAAGGTTGGGAATCTGATTTACAGCTACAGGAGTTTTACAATGAAAACTGAAACACTGGCCAGTATAGTTGGAGTTTTTATGTATACTTATGTGTTATGCCTGGCCGCCAATCATCACTGAATACATATTCAATAAGTAAAAGCAGAGAGTGAAGGTTGAATTAGCAGAGCTGAAAATAGGACATGTTTTAGTTGAGCTTCTCACTGGTACTTCTTGGACTAAGACAGTAAGTCGTTGGGGTATCAAACAGCTATGTTATCCAGGAAAATGTCAGCATACCACCATGAAGGACAAACACTATCCAACAGGATTAACTGTTTACCTCCTCCCCTGTTTTGTTCTGCTTTCTTGGGCTTGCTGCTGTTATACAATAGGTGGAGCCCCTTATTAATAACAATTAAATGGTGGCTGGGAAAGGAACCAAAAAGAGCAAGAATCTGATCAGCCTAGAGTTGACAAAAATCATACTGAAGCCTATCTAGAAGTTTGGCTGAAGGCTTTTTAAGGCTATGGGTTACTGATCGGAAGGTTGGATATTCAAGCCACGGTTGAGGCAAGTTGTCACTCTTGGGCCCTTGAGCAAGGCCCTTAATCCTATGTGCTCCAGGGGCACTGTATAATGGCTAAACCTGTGCTCTGACCCCAGCGTCCTATAAATAATAGGATATGTGAAGAAAGAATTTCAATGTGCTGTAATCTATGTGTGTTAAAGTCTATTAATAATGTTGTTAGCCTTGTTAGCCTTGTGTCACAGTGCATATGTTACAGCCTTATTCCAAAATGGATTCAATTCATTATTTTCCTCACATTTTTACAAACAATATACCAGAATGACAACGTGAATAAAGTTTATTTAAAATCTTTACAAATTTATTAAAAATAAAAAAAGCAACAAAATCACAGCCTTTGCCATGACACAGGTGCATCCTGTTACCACTGATCATCCTTGAGAAGATTCTACCTCTTGATTGGAGTCCACCTGTGTTTAATTCCGCTGCTTGGACATGATTTGGAAAGGCACACACTTGTCTATATGAGGTCCCACAGTTAACAGTGCATGTCAGAGCACAAACCAAGCCATGACGTCCAAGGAATTGGCTGTAGACCTTCGAGACAGCATTGTATCAGGATTGATGACGCTTGAGAGGTTCTGCAAATAAGAATTTGAGAAACTGCCCAAGATGTGCCAAGCTTGTAGCATCAAACTCAAAAAGACTTGAGGCTGTAATTGGTGCTAAAGGAGCTTCAACAAAGTATTGAGCAAAGGCTGTGAATACTGATGTACATGAATTTTTTTTCTTTTCTTTCGTTGGTTTATTTTGAATAAATTTGCAAAGATTTTAAAAAACTTATTTCACGTTGTCATTACAAATTCAGGTTCATCATTCGCATTAAGACTGGATTGTGTCATACATAAAAAAAAAAAAAAATTATCTACGTTTACGAGAAGGAAATCATAACAATCCTGTATAGTCATAACAATACCAGAATGAAATCGAATATTTTGAGAATTAAATCAAAATTGCTAGAATGAAGTCAAAATATTTTGAGAACAAAATTGTAGCAAAAAGTTTAAATAGCACATTTTGAGAAAAATCACAGAATTGCGAGAAACGTTTCGCTGTTGCCATAAAATAGATGTGGAGGATTTGGTTAAATCCTACTTTAGGTTGGGATTTAGTAATGTTTTGACGCATCAGCAAAGGGTGATAATTAGTAAACAGACACTGGTTATGTATGAAACTTAATTTAGACAGAAATTTGCTCTTTTGTAAAGTTTATAGCATATCGATGGTTACACATCTGCAAGCTATTTGAATTGGAGATGTTGTTTCTTAAGAGACTATGAGGATGATGATCAAAGAAATGGACCCTGAAAGAAATGAACATCTGGGTGCTTGACGTCTAATGACTTTACCAGTACATATTCTCATAAATACTGCTTTATTCTCGTATTGCTGCTACTTAAATCTCGTAATCTTAGATTTTATTGTATTTTTTGTACCGTTTTTCAAATAGAAATCAGGAATTTAATTGTATTAAATGATAATATTTCACACTGCATGGACAGAAAGCTTTTTCAGCTATAGGGAGGATATTAGTGTTGCTAGATCAGCATAATTCTCTACCTTCATTAAAGATAATACAAATTTGTATTTAATACAGAAGCAAGGTTAACTAGGAACAAGACCTGCGATATCAAACCACCTATTTTATCTCCAAGATAAAAAAAAACAGTCAGCCGCATACTCACATAACATTCAGGGAAACATCCAGGCAGGTTTCATGTTTTATCACAGTATAGGAGTAGCACTGGTTAAACTGGTATATGACCTACTATCAGGTCCAGTCCGGGTTGTGCTCTTTGCTTATATAGCTTGATTTTTGTGATTCCTTAGATCATTTTTTTTTTTATTATTATTATTATTGATTAATTGCATTTTTGCATAGTTTTTTTTCCCTGCTCAGGTCTTATTTGACTGATTTGTGTTCTGTTAGTAGATGTGAATGTTCAGTAAAGTCTTGTATTTAAAAAGCCCTTTTTAATATATATTTTATATATAATAATTATTCCTAAACACTGTTTTAGTTTTCACTGGCATGCTGATAGCATACAATGTTTCAGCAAACTAAAGAGAAAAACAGATTAGATACTGGAGTCTGATTAAGTTCCTTCTACTCAATTCTGACATAAATTAAACATTACTTCTACTAGGACCATACGCAGTTTTGCTCTTAACTTACACCACATATAGGAAGTACTGTATTGCATAATGTAAAATATTTGTTAAGCTTTTATTACATTGATTAGATGATCTGGTCTGGATGTTGTAGTATGTGCATAAAGGGTAAGAGGTAAGTATACTTCAAGGCTCTTTTCTGTTCTGGCACCGAGGTGGTAGAATGAACTTCCCCCAGATGTCCGAACAGAGTCGATGGCTATCTTCAAGCAACAAGCCTTCCTCTTCCTGAAGCACTTAAACTAACACTATCCAAGTTTGCTTTGTTTTAAGAAAAAACTCCCAAAAGAGTAGTCTGATTTATTCTAAGTTGTAAATTTGGCATGCCAGTGTAGATTTATTCATTGATAGAAACTCAAAGCACTTTTGTACCTCGTTCTGGACACGGCGTAACCTAAATGCTGTAAATGTGAAGCTCCAGGATGTAAGTAAGGGTCCTTACTAGAACCACAGTGATTTTATAATATCGCCTTATTTCATCTACTCTGTAATGGCTTTCAGTAAAATTTAGCTTTGATAATAAAAATACTTCTAATGACCTATAAAGCACTGAATGGTATCTAATTTCCTTCATACCTGGAATCATGAAAACTACAGCACAGGGAAGCCCTACTGTATGGTCTCTCCTTCCAATTATTATGTAATTCTAAAGTCTAGCCAAAATCCTTGTTGTTTATTCAGGTCTTCAGTTAATAATGAAGAGCTTTTAACTGCTGCACGTTAAGAGCAAAACAAGTACCCTGTGTGTGCAATCTCCTTACTTTCTATCCAGCTACATAACACTCCTGCTTGCCTGATGAGGTTTTGATGATCCGAATTCGATCTGCCCTCTGCTCCCGCCTGGTCTATTCCGATGTTCTCCTTGCCGAGGATGGCCCCACATAGAAAAAAAGAGATTGCCCTGAAATTGCTGTGGTTGGTAGCAAACAGATATCCAAAAGATCGCTGTGTACAGGCTTTCTGAATAGACCAAAGATGCATGCTCAGGTCTCATTTACTTACCTAAAAAATGATTTTAAAGCTACAAAATACTTATAAATACAAATCCTTTAAACACAATTAGTATTGCTTGATAGCATACATTCAGTGTTAAGGGCCATGCTCAAGGACCTAGCAATTGTAGCTTGGTGGTGCTGGGATTCAAACTCATACCTTTCAAATAACGTTACTCAAGTAAACTTCCACCTATATATATATATATATTTCTTCAAGATGGCTTGTGCCCCTGATTAATCCACTTCAAGTAGCAGAAAATAGCAGTATTCAAGTAATAAATAATAGAAACATTTTCCACACTGTGAGTAAACATCTATTCTTATGAGCAATAATACGACTTTTTTTCTGTGTAAATGTACTGCTGTCTTTTTAAGCACCCGATCCATTAAAACTTTTCCTGTACTGTGAACAGCATTATAACTTCTCATCTATGTGAACACTGGTCATTTTTACTGTTATTAAAAGCAGAGATGTGGCTTTTTAACCATTGTAATTGATGGTAAAAGATGCTATGTTTTAGCAAAACTCTTTCGACATTGTGAGCAGTAGTTTGGTTTCTCTCCTGTGTAAATAAGCTAATGTATTTTGAGCTTGCTTTGCTGTGTAAAACTCTTCCCACACTATCAGCTGTAATAAAAATTCTCTCCTGTGTGAATGTACTGTACAGAACTCTTCCTATAGTCTGAGTGGTCATTCGGCTTCTCTCTTGTGTGAACTTTTTAACCTGCCCAAGTTCTTCAACACCACCCCACTGCTGCGCTCCCTCCACTGGCTTCCGGTAGCTGCATGAATTAGATTCAAAACACTGATACTTGCCTACAAAGGCAAAAATGGACCAGCACCATCTTACCTCAGAGACCTCATCACTCCTCGCACTGCACCACGCTGTCTGAGATTCTCCAGCACTGCTCGACTGGTGCCACCTTCTCTCAGAATGAGAGGTAAGTACACTTCAAGGCTCTTCCCCTAGATGTCCGAAAAGCAGAGTCCCTGGCTATTTTCAAGCTTCCTCTTCCTGAAACACTTAAACTAACACTTTTCCAGGTTTGCTTTAATTTTTACAAAAAAAAAAAAATAAAAATCCTCTCAACAGAGTTGTAGGCTGATTTATCTTAAGATCCAGAACCAGTGTAGATTATTTCATTGATTGAGACTCGAAGCACTTTTGTACGTCACTCTGGACAAGGGCGTCTGCTAAATGCTATAAATGTAAAGGTGACTGGACAGTGTTCCCAAAGTAGCTTAACAGCGGTAAAGAGGCTATAAAGGTGGAATGTATACATTTAGTGCCTATAAGTTTGTTCCTTATACGTTTATCCCTAATGAATGAGCCAGGGGTGACTATGGCAAGGAAACCTTCTTTTCTTATACCTTAAATGGTATAGGGAGGAAACCTTGAGAGGAACCAGACTCAAAAGGGAACCCATACACATCTGGGTGACACAAAATGTTCATTCAGTAGTGAATTCTTTCTTTTCCAATTACTTCATGAATGTGTTTTCAAAGGTCATTAGTATCAAGACATCGATTTAAAGAAATTGTACTCTGTAGCAGAAGCAGAAACACAATGTTAGAAAGTTATATGCCTCGATTACACCTGGTATTAGATTGGATCAAATATGGACAACAGAGACAGGTAGCAATTCCAGCCTGGCCTTTTTATGTCTTGAATACATCATACTGACATTTTACAATCAGAAGTCATTCTGAACTGCCAGGGGTGGTTTAAGGGGTGGTTTAATTTGGTTTTGTCAGAATGAATTAAACACTCAGTATATCCACATCCATTTGAGGCCGATCTACAGTGCTCCAGAGTGAAAGTAAAAAAAAAAAAATAAATAAAGTTTTGTATCAAAATTCTTTAGTGTGCCCTTAGGCCAACTAGATCTAGTGCATACAAATGAGTCCAGAGCACCATTTATTCCCATGTGCAATTTTTTCAGTTTTCAGCTGAATAGAAAGATATTACCAAACTGACTGAATAATGAATCATTAAAAAACCTGCCCACCAAACACATATTGGTCATTAAGACACTGTGTCATGCCAAAACACTCCGAGTACATATTAAGGCAGTGATTTTCAACCAGAATGCCATGAGAGGGCATCAGGTCTGCTGTGGGAAATGATCTATTTTACATTATTTGGTGCAAATAAATTATTATTTAATTGCTGAGAATATTTTGCCATTGTTAGGCAAGTGTCCCTGGGATGTAGTGACTGGCAAAGTAATAAAAATACTCCTCCATGCCAGTGGGTGGCATTGTAGGTAGCACAAACGCCTAACTGGACACTGGACAAAGTTCTGACCCAGATATATTTCCCACTAGTAATTTGAGATGAGAAATCTGTTTACTAATTATGAATCATTCAGTAAACAGATTTGAGTTTCATGAGTAACTTAATTCAAGTGAGTCAGTAAGGATTCTGCCTGCTTTTGCCATGGAATTCCACTAGAGGGCACTCACCAAATCCTTAGAATTCACAGAATCCGCAGACTTATGATTCCCAACAGATCCGCTGAATCCCACGGTTCAGGTGGATTAGCCAGGAATCAGGACCCGTGAAATTGAGTCTGTTTCTGACAATGAAGGAAGTTTCCTTATCGACTCAGTCACCTACTTCCTAACAACAACTTAGAACAACTAAAAAGTGTAATTTACAATTTGTGAAAGAACCAGGTTATTTAAATCAGATGGGTCTCTACTAGTGATGGGAAGATCGGATCATTTTAGTGACTTGGTTCTTTGAATCTTGTTCATCAAAATTAATGAATCTTGAATTAATTAGTCATTTGGTTCATTATGTTACTTTGATCAGAAATGGTGGCTCCAGCGGTTAAGGCGCTGGGTTGCCGATCGGAAGGTCTGGGGTTCCGGTATCGCCAAGCTGCCACTCTTGGGCCCTTGAGCAAGGCCCTTAACCCTCTATGCTCCGGGGGTCCCTTACGAGGGAAATATTAAGGTCCGTGACGTCGGAGTGACGTGGGGCCGCCTTCCCGTGGGCTCACCACCTGCAGGAGGGACCGTAAGGGACGGTGCTGTGAGGATTGGGCAGCAGTCAAAGGCGGGGGCCTGCTTAGACTGCTGCCCCCGCGACCCGAATTACGGATAAGCGGGAGAAAATGAATGAATGATCAGAAATCAACTAAAATGTTACATTTTAATAAGCAGATCCCCAGACACATCTACATACACTAACTTTGACTATAATTCCGAAAATGTATATATAATATAAAACTGCATAGCGTCTAAAAGATGTTTTGCGATGCTTTTCTTTGCTCTTCTGAGTCACATTAAGGACTCATTCAAAATGAACGAATCATTCATGAATGGCCCGTCACTATTCCCTAGTGTGAGTGGTGGCCAAAAAAAGAAAAAAAACCGCTGAACTTGAGGCAATAAGGTGAATGTAATCTTTCGCATTAATTTATGTTTATCTGGTTGCACCAACTGTGCAACTGTGAGCTGAAGTCTACGAACAGCATTCGTATATACGAGTCCTTGTTGTCTAGGTGGGTGAGGGCCAAATGAAGGGTCGTAGAGATGGCATCTTCCGTGGAGCGGTTTGGAAGGTATGCGAAATGCATGGGATCCAGTGATGGTGGTAGCTGGGTCTTGATGTGCCTCATGACGAGCCTTTCAAAGCACTTAATTACGATGGGAAGTAGACTTCTTCGGCACGGGAATAATGGCGCTGCTCAGGGAGATGTTGAAGATGTCGGTGAAGACATCCACTAGCTGTTGTGCACATTCCCTGAGCACTCTGCCTAGAATGTTGTCTGGTCCAGCAGACTTTCATGGGTGAACTCTAGAGTTTTCCTCACTTGAGCTGTGGTTAGACAGAGCACCTGGTCACTGGGAGGAGGGATATTCTTCCTTGCCGCCATGTTGTTCTGCACCTCGAACTGGGCGTAGAAGTCGCTCAGCGCATCTGGGAGGGAGGTGTCATGGTCACAGGCAGTAGTTTGTAGTTTGTGATAACCTGGATGCCCTGCCACATGTCTCCACTGTCCTGAAAGTGGCCGTGAATTTTCTTGGCGTGTGCAGTTTGGCCCTTTACTGTCTTTAAGCCCGTCTTATCCCCTGCTCTGAAGGCAAAGTCTCTTGATTTTATCTCTCAAATAACAAATCTCTAACATAAACAGACACTACTTCAAGCAGTGCAACTGAGAGAAAAGCTATAAAATGTAGAGAATTGACTATTGGGAATAATTTATTACATATTCATGGAAAAAAAGATATTAAACATAAGTCAGTGATTCTTATTTGGTTGAGCAGAGAAAGCCTTGCCAGCTCACCACTGTACACATCATACTAGTGTTGTACTACAGTGCCGGTTTGACATCTATCCAGGGTTTACCCACAGAGTTTTGAGTCACTTGATTTACCCATGAAACTGATTTTCATTATTATAAATATAGGTGTTATTATTATAAATAATGGCATTAATAATGACTACCACACATGCCTGCTACTTAACTTTTCTACTCCATGTTAGTGATGGGAAGATCGGGTCATTTTAGTGACTTGTTTTTTTTTTTTAACCAACTTTGACAATATTGAAAATATGACAATGCAGCTAAGGACAAAATTTGATAAACAGAATGAGTATCTTCACCTCTCTATATTGTCAATAGTCCTTTTATCACATGACTCAATAATTGTAACAATAATGTCAAGATTTGGACCAAAAAAAAAACCCCTGATCTTCTGAATTGTGTAGCATTTATGGGAGTCACATGACAAAAGAACGAATGACTCGGACCCAAGGATTTATGACACGAACTACTCAATTCCGTTTCCTGTGTAATGCATTGCATAACGTTTATGGGAGTCACTAATAAAAAAACTAACGACTCGGACTAGAATAGTCGAGAGAGATGAACTGCAAAATTGTTTCCTGTACATAAACTACGGGGATTTTGTGATGCTTTGCTCATGTGCATCCAGTAGAAAATGAATGAATCACTCTTTAAGGACTGAGTCACATCAAGACTTGATTCAAAATGAACAGATTTTTCATAGACGACCGTCACTACTCCATGTTATTTTGTATGAAGTTGTTTATAAGTAGTGGCTTCAGAGGAAGTGTCTATCTAGAACATATGTGTATGTTACCTTCTGGCTCTCCCTGTTAGCTATGCTGTCATAGCTAATCTTGCACTGTTCACACTGTACAGTGTCTAAATTTTATGTTACAATATGTATATTTATTAATCCTTAATTAAGGCCTAAAGATCTATAAAGTTACTGAGCAACTCTGAGCAAGAACAATAAGAATGGATTGAGAACAATGAGAACAATCTTCTACAATTTGCATGAACAGTTCTGCATTTAGGCACTGAATCAATGGACACTTCAACAATGATAGAACTGTAATGAACGGACAATCGGTACCACTTGGATAAGGATGGGTTTCATTTTGAGTCTGGTTCCTCACAAGGTTTCTTCCTCATACGATCTGAGAGCTTTTTCTTGCCATTGTCACCACAGGCTCACTCGGTAGAGATGAAATAACAGGCATTAAACTTGCACATTCAATCATTTATATTCAATAAATGTATAAATTTAAGAATCTCTGTGAAGAATCTCTGTAATGTTTACAGAGAATTTTACGAAATTTTCTCTCATATATATGGAATGGTCAGTGTTGGGCAATAACGCGTTACTGTAACGCAGTTAATTTTGACAGTAACTAATACTGTAACGCGTTACTTTTTAAATAAAGTATCTCCATTACCGTATGGTGCGTTACCCGTTTCTTTTTTAAATGAATGAATTTGGGCTGAAGTGTAGACTACAGTCTAACCTGTTTACAGCAGCGATGCATTGTAGGATTGGTGGATGAACCACTGTAAACGTGAAGAAGACGCACTGTGGGCGTGTCTCTATTTATTCATGTCTGTGCGGCAGTAATGGTGAGTCGAGGCGAGAGCAAGACGAGTTTCTCAAAGTGGAAATATGCTCTTTATTTCACTTTAGTTGAGTATAAAGACAAAGACTTTTAAGGCAAATGTAAGCTGTGTCTTTCTGGTTCGAAGCACGTATCTACTGCGATAAACAGCAACTCCAATCTGTTGAAGCTCCTCCAGAATCTCCATGCCTCGATGAAGCTAGTAGCTAGAAGCTAACCCGGTGTTCTGTTCTACATTGTTGATAGTTTTCATACTTCAGCTGTGAAAGGAACATTTTTAAGAGCTCAACACAACAGCAGAAGCTACTTTAGTTTTTGATTGTGAATATATTATTCAGCTTGTTTTGTTATTTATTTCAGAAATCCTTGTGATATATTCAGTTTGTGCTGCTCTGACTTTAATAGAATAGTGTTTAAAAATGACTTTGTGTTTAAGTCAGTTTTATGTTTGTAGACCATAACGCAGAAAAAGGGCATTAATGGGAACAATAAAGAACGTTCTTTAAAAAAAAGTTACTTTTAACAGTAACGCGTTAAACTTACTTTTTGGTGTAAGTAATCAACAAAGTAACTGAGTTACTTTTTGAATGAAGTAACGAGTAACTGTAACTAGTTACTACTTTTTAGTAACTAGCACAACACTGGGAATGGTAAGATTCATTGATTCACATCAGTATTTTGCATCGTTCTCTCAACACCGCTGCTGCTATTTGCTATGCTGAGCGTCACATAGAATACAGATTAACATGGCAGAGGTAGAGCTGTGTCTTCCTGCACACAGAACAGCAAAAGAACATCTGTTTTTAATAAACCTTTGTCCTTTTTTTGCATTACAAAGGCTTGTTTGTGAAAGGGCAATGAGTTAAGTCAGACGACACTTAACTAAATGTATGATTTGAAATAAAAGTGAACTGCAGAGCATCATATTTTTTTTATTGTATTGCATTAAATTGCATTTTGTCAAAAAGAATCGAAATCGGATCACACTGCATCGTAATAGGAGCGAATCATATCGCACTGCATCAGTAGCTGCTTCATATCCGTCTTAGTTATGAAGATGCACAACCCTATGGTATAATATTGCAGAAACTCCAAGTGCCAATAACCTTTCATGAAGAAAGTGTTTATTTGTTGCCAGTGCATTTAGGAGAGAATTACTCAACAATCATTTAGTTTCAGACTAACATAAGAATGGCATTAATAAAATATTAAATACAGACAAAAAAGAAGGAAGGAAAAAAAGCAAGCCAACTTAAATATATTTTACAACAAATAAGACTTTCAATAGTTAATTAAAAGAAAAAATAGGCAGAGCGTTCTGTGTATATGGTAGCTGTAAGCAAATGGCCGAAATAATTACTGCAAGAGTCAGCAAAGAAGGGAAACATACATATATATAATATATTAGGGCTTAAACAATTCGAGTAATTCGAATAAAAAAAAAAAATTATCAAGGAAAATTATGTGCCTTAAGATTTATTTAAATACACATGGAGCAATGTTTCCCCACGGACCATTATAACTGATGCACCACCTGCTAAACTCTGTAGCACTCTGGACAGGTAAACACAGAAGACGATGCAGAATAGACGAGGGGAGAAGATGATTGATATGAAAGCCTGTTTCCGTCGCATAAAAAATTTATACGTTTGCCTAATTCCGACTTTAATTCTCGCAATTCCGATTTTATTTATGATTTGTATATATTTGTATCTGCATTTTGATGTAATATGGCAATTAAATGCACCAAATGGGTTTCGTTTTCACAGGCATTCTTTTATTCAATTTCAGCAATAAAATTTAATTTTTTCTCAAAAGGAAACTAATTACTTGTTTATTTTAAGAGACCCGTCTTATGTTTCTTTTATATTTAGTATTGCTCTTTAATAAAGAAAAAGTACCTATGTTTCGATTCCTCAATTAAAAGATAGCTACAGCCCCAATTTATTTATTTATTTATATATATATATATATATATATATATATATATATATATATATATAGAGAGAGAGAGAGAGAGAGAGAGAGAGAGAGAGAGAGGGAGAGAGAGGGAGAGAGAGGGAGGGAGGTCTTTTTTTTTTTTTAAGTTGGAAAGAAGTAAAAAGGGATATAAATCGGTTCCTTTTGCCACTTAATCCTCTTTATATACACTTTAGATCCAACTCATCCAACAGAAAAAAAAGATAATTTACCATGTCTGTGTATAAACCGATTTTGGAATCCTTTGTTCTGTACTGTATTTTGCACTAATTCGCATAAACTCATGCTCAAGTCAAACAATCTTTCAAAGCTATAGACAGAGTCCTGCATTTACAAGACAGCAAAAGCTGAAGACGCTCTGTTTCTCTTTATACTTTTTTTGCTAGTCATTTTGTTCTGCATGAGCCTTTTATGGAGATCTGTTAGGAAGCAAATCAGCTGTACCTTCAAAATTCCCAGGGTTTCCTGAGTGAATACTGTTTGTCAACTTTTTATAATTGGGTGCATCTGACATTTTTGTTCATTTGGGCCTCCAATTTTTAAAATGCTCCTGCAAGCTACTAGAAGACGAATATTATAAAGTCCAACCATCGGAACAATAGTTTAGAACAGAAACGGTTTCTGTAACGAGATATAACTGCGTACATCATTCGAAAACGAACAAAAGCCGCTAATCAAAACGGATTAGTTCATGATAACGGATTGCGCTAAAACTTTTGAACGGGTTGTAAATGAACGGTTACACTGTGATGCATTATATACCCTGTACAACGTTTAAAATCAAGTCACTGAACGTATAAAAGTGTTTGAATGACCCCTCCATTGTTCACATGTGAAAAATAGTCCGGAATCCTCTGGTTTGCGATGTTCGGTTAGAAGCTTGTGTCTGTACCAGGTCTTCGGTAAGTAGGTTACGTTTAGTTTAAGATAGTCATTTGATATATGACACGTGATTAACGTGAACGAGACCCACGCTGTGAGCATACGCCTTCGGTTCCGTGTAAATGAGCCAGGTTTTTTTCTTAATAAGCCAACACACACGTACTGAACTCATCCCACACTGAGTTGCTGCTTGTCTGCTGCGTGAATGCGCTGGTGCGTCTTGAAGGATCTGTGCTGTTTAAAGCTCTTCCCGCACTGCGTACAGCGGTACGGCCTGTCTCCGGTGTGAATGCGCTGGTGAGTCCTCAAATGGCTTAACTCTCGGAAACTCATCCCGCACTGCGAGCAGTAATGCGGCTTCTCTTTCGTGTGAATGCGCTGGTGCGTTTTTAAGTGGCTCAGTTCCCGGAAACTCATGCCGCACTGGGAGCAGTAATATGGCTTTCCTCCGGCGTGGATGCGCTGGTGCGTTTTTAAGTGACTCAGCTCACGAAAACTCATGCCGCACTCCGAGCAGTAGTGCGACTTATCCCCCGAGTGGATGCGCTGGTGCGTTTTCAAGTGACTCAACTCGCGGAAGCTCATTCCGCATTGCGAGCAATAGTGCGGTTTCTCTCTGGTGTGAATGCGCTGGTGCGTTTTCAAGTGACTCAGCTCGCGGAAACTCATCCCGCACTGTGCGCAGAAATGCGGCCTCTCTCCCGTGTGAACGAGCTGGTGGTTTTTTAGAGTGGGCAATTCTCTAAAACCCTTTCCGCACTGAACGCAGCAGAAGAGCTGCTCTCCCGTGTGAACGCGGTGGTGGCTTTTTAGATTGCTGTGCCGCGTAAAGCTCTTGCCGCACTGCGCGCAGTAATACGGCTTCTCCCCGTTGTGAATGAGCTGGTGCCGCTTGAAGGAACTCTGCAGCGTGAAACTCTTCCCGCATGGCGAGCACCGGTACGGCTTCTCCCCCGTGTGGCTGCGCTCGTGGTTCTTAAACGGACTGTGACGCGTAAAACTCTTGCCGCACTGCGAGCACACGTACGGCTTCTCTCCCGTGTGAGTGCGCTGGTGCTTCTTGAGGTTGCTTTTTTGGATGAACGTCTTCCCACACTGCGAGCACTGATGGGGCTTTTCTCCCGTATGGATTAGATGGTGTTGTTTCAGGTGACCCTTTCGGGAAAAACCCTTTCCGCACAGCGAGCAGTAGTAAATTATTTCCTTGCCCGGTTCAGCCCCGATCCCTTCGGTTTGGGTGTGCTGGAAACCTGATGAGGACATTTCACTCTGGAGGGAGAAAAGAAATGTTACAGTTGATTTAGAGTTGATTTATGAACCAGATTTCAGTCTTTAATCCACCATTTCTGGTGCAGGTTCCAGGCGTGACTAGAGAAGGGGTTTGACGCCAGAAAAATTCGGCTTCACCCCTGGCCCTAAAAACTCACCAGAGTAAAACCCTAGAACCAACGGCAGTAGGGATCAGGTAGGGGTGTGCGATATATATCTATATAAATATTGTCTACAATCATATCTTAATAGTTGTTTTAACAATGAAATGATCGAGTATTTCGCAAAAACCAAACCAAACACACCTACACAGTGCACGCATATATTACGTGATGTCTAGTGGCGTGCATTCATTCACTGCATTTAGTCTTTAAGAATGCATTTAGAACATTTTCAAGATTCGGTGCAGAAAATGTGTACATTTATATCATTTCAAATAGTTCACCGATAACAAAAAGTGCAATTTTTTTCTCCCAAAATCAGCATTATTACAAATGTTATATTAATTTTATGACAAACAAACTTTCTTTCGGCTTCTCCCATTAGGGGTCGCCACAGCGGACCATCCGCATGTTTGATTTGACACGTTTTTACGCTGGATGCCGATTTATCCGGGTTTGGGACCGGCACTAAGGCTTGTGCAACCCTAATGGCTGGGGTTGGTTCCCTGACCGGGGATCGAACCCGGGCCGCAGCGGTGAGAGCGCCGCATCCTAACCACTAGACCACCAGGGAACTTAATATTAATTTTATACAACAGTTAAAAAAAAAAACTAGTTCATTTTAAGAGACTAAGTTTTAGACACCACGGTGCCTGTTTTAGCTCGATTTTATTTCAAACAAAGCCACAGCACTGTTTTGTGTCTTAGCAAAATGATGGTATTTCGTTCAGGAATGAATCACTTGTTTAAAAGATTTGGTTCAATCACAATGACTCATTCTCCTATTCGTAGCGATTTTTTTCCCCCATCTCTCCACCGATGAGATCCGAGTCACTGAACTCATGCGGAGCTTAATATTTGATGAGCTTTGAGACTTTTACATATCGATAAAACTTTTGCATTGCAGTGACAGTTTCAGCACAATGACCACCTGGTAACCATTTGCTTACACCGCACTTATAGTTACAGTGTGCGTTTTTCTGCCTTTGTCCGGGGGAGGTAACGTTCATCAGGGAGGTCGAGACGAACAGGCGTGCGTGCGTGTGTTTGTGTGTGTGTGTGTTTTCAACATAATTGTTAAGTATAAAAATAAATTATAATAATAATTGTCTAATCAGTCTAACTGACTGATTAAATGTAAGCATTTGACTCAAAAGATGATGCACACCTTTAGAAAAGGTAAAAAAAAATGCCCATAAAATGTACAAATCTATTTAAACTTGTTGGAAAAGTTTAATTTCTGTCACGGATGTGAACTGATCACCGAACAATATGAAGAAAATCAAAAATTGTAGGAGGCAGCTGTTCATGGTGGTCCTAAGGGTACCAGCACAATAACACACTCGGCAAAATATTGTCTAATTATCGTTAACGATAAAATCCAAAAAAGTTTCCGGAAATCATTTTTGGTCGATATAGCACACCCCTAGGGTCAGGGAAATCTATTCTCACCAGTACATTATCTACTACTTTAACATCTACAGTACCTGTTGCAAACAGGGAAAAGAATACAAAATGTCTGAGAGAGTAGTTCAACAAAAGTCTACAGAAAATCATACCTTCTATTGATAGAATCTTATATAATCTTCTAGGGAAGTGGTAGGTCTGGGGTTCAAACCTCAGTATCACCAACATCCCACTATTGGGCCCTTAAGCGAGGCCCTTGAGCGAGGCCCTTAGCCCCCTGTGCTCCGATGTATCCTGTCTGACCTGCGCTTTGACCCCAGCATCCTAACATTGCTGGAATTTGCAAAGAAAGCATGTGGAAAGGAAAAAGAATGGATGAAGTGATTTGGCAGGAAATGCTCAACGCCAGGCTTTGATCAGAGGCTCGAATGAGCAAACTATAAGTCAAGAAGGTGTACAAGGATCAGAAAAGGGGGCTCAGCCAAAGCAACTTGTGATCACCACCACTCAGGAATAAAAACCCCTTGACATGAGTCTCCCATGTTTCCTAAGTCTTGTGGAATCTTGCAGCTGGTTTGATAACCCCAGTGCTGCTCGAGATGCGGGTCTGAAACCAGAACACGGTATCAGGAGACCAGGTTGCAATCATAATTACAAATACAAAAAATACACCAATAATAAAGGAGGCACATCATCATCATGTTCCTCATATTGCATTAAGAATCAGTTATATGGGAATGTAAATACATCTTTAAAACACGTATTTAATATTATTTTTATCTATCTAGCTCAGGTTTCAGATCATTTATGCCCAGGGAAAGATTGTCCCAACCAGAATTACAAAACTATCACGACTTTATACATAATATACTATATGATTATATGACATCCGATTCTGATAAGGTGTAAAGACGATTTTTTTTGCATTTACCGTCATAAATATATAACTTTAAGTAAGCATTGTTTGGATTTTGATCTGTATTACAGTGAACTCACCTCGATCGAGCTTGTGTTTACATCTTCGCTGTCTACAGACTCGTCTTTTCCTTGGTTCTCGAGTTTAGCTGAATTCTCAGATTTGCAAATGTTCGCCATTATATATACATAATTATATATATTATTTATAATATATATATATATATATATATATATATATATTATTCTGCCTTTAAATTGTATAAGAATTTCTGCGGTAGTCTGTTTGTTTTAAGTAAATACAGTGTTCAGTAGCAGGGCAGAGTTTCAGCAGCAGGGCGCCGCCATGTTGAATCTCACGACCTCTCGCGAGATTTCAGGATTCCGAGCTCCAGGAAGCGACCCATGACTGTACAATGAGGGGGAACTCGTATTATTAAACTTATTTAAATACCAAATGGAACATTTTCCCATTAAGAAGCCACTTCTATCACTAAGGAGCTAATTAGGAAGACAAAAATGTTACACCAACTTTACTTTTTCCTATAAGTAGTTCTCATATACTGTATGTTTTCATATAAGCGATATACAGTACCAGTCAAAAGTTTGGACACAGTGCTATTTAATGTGTTTTCCTTATTTTTTATTGCTTTCAACATTCTATATTAATACTGATGACACCAAAATTACAAAACCATGTCACCTGAAATGGTTTCCCAGACATATTTAGGAGTTCCCAGAGGAGTTAAGTGCTTGTTGGGTGCTTTTTATTCACACTCCAGTCCAACTCAATTCCAAACCCCCTCAGATGGATTCATATCGGGTGATTGTGGAGGCCAGGTCAATTGACAATTTAATTTCACCACTCTCCTTAAACAGGTAGTTCTTACATAACCCAGGGGTGTGTTGGGGTCATAGTCCTATTAGATAACGGATGATGATCCCACTAAGCTCAAACCAAACGAGATGGCATGTACCTGCAAAATGCTGTGACAGTGACAAGCTATGCCAGTTTAATGTGCCCTCAAACTTTCACAGTGAGAACCACACAATCAGGAACTGTCCATTTACCCTCTGTATGTCTAACGGTCAAAAATCTCAGATTTAGACTCATCAGATTAAAGGAAAAGTTTTCCACTGATCAAATGTCCATCTCTTGTGTTTCCTGGCCCAAACAAGTCTCTTCGGTTTGTCATTCTTCAGAATTAGTCCATAGTGTTTTTTTTGCTGCAGTTCGGCCACAAGTCTTTCCTACTTGTATGGAGAAGTGATGGGATTGAAATAATAATAATTTAAAAAAAGTAAAGAAAAATAAGAAGCAGCTCCATGTCTTTTATTAGAGGTCACTAAATAGCTGTATTAGGCACTGAACATTGAAATAGTAAAATACTGTACAATAAATTCTATTGTTTCTCAATGTACATGTAATACAATGTACAAGTTTCACTGTACTAGAAGTTGAAAAACTGAATTAGTCAAGCAGATTAATAAATTAATTATTCATTAAGAAAAATATTAATGAATAAATAAATGTGACTTTCTAATCTGCTTAACTAATGCCTGTGCAGTGGAGGAACGTGGTAGTTATTTCTTTTTCATTAAGAAACGACTTCTCCTGCTTTAGTTTCTCACATTTTGTCAAGTGAGAAACCATGGCAACATTAATTATAATATATTGCTTGGTATAATGCAACATTTATTGTCAGCCCATGGCCTTCAATCCAGTTTGATTTTAATAGGAAAAAGTTTGGGCACCTCTACTTTTTAAGATTTTAAAAATCATTGCATTCTGTTTTAATCTAAAACAGAGCATCCCCATTTTGTTTGTTTAGAATTGTGGTTGTACTACCAATACTACTACAACTAATAATAATATTGGAAAAATTTGCAAATTAGATTATAAACAATACACTAATGATAAACAGCAGATGAAATCCTACTTAATACTTCTAAAAAAAACAAAGCAGAATCACTACTGGTTCAGAAAATCAAATATGTATTTTGTGCAGGATATTTTGTATAGATTGATAGATTGAATAGAATTAAGCATTTGTGTATATTTTGGAATACGGTACACAGTCTAAAAATCAAAAAAATGATCAATGAATAACTGACATAACACATTTTGGTCATTTCCTCTTTAGTAAATGATTCCTGATAATAAAGCAGATCATAATGAAATGCAAGAAACAATGACAGCCTGCAGTGCATGTAGTATAAATATAACAAACTATTCAAAAAGTTTGTATTTATGTTGCATTATTTCTTTTTTCTTTATTGGTTTAAGACACAGGTTTCCTGTGATCCTGAAGGGTAAGAGGTAGGTCAAGTTACATCATGACCCTCTTCTGTTTTAGCACCGAGGTGGTGAAATGAAGTTCCATTAGATGTCCGTACAAATGAGTCAATGGCTTCCATCCTCAAACGATGGGTGAAGACTTACCTCTTCCTAAAACTTGTTAACTAGTTTATCATCCCTGTTTGTTATATGTATATAAAAAAGTGCTATAATTCCTCTTAACTTTTGGGCTGATTGTTTCCTTTGTCTGCAACCTCATAACCCAGTTTTGATGTATTCATAGGTAGAGACTTGAAAAGCACTTTTGTACTGCTAAATGCCATAAATGTAAGTACTTGCTGTTCTATAAAATGCATGTTTGCCAACATTTAACACAAGTTTGACCTCAGGAAAGACTATTCAAGAGAGTTAAACTCAAATATCCAGGACCGATCATGTCACTCAAATCAGGACCACCACTGGGAAGCTGGGTCTGAAGATCAAGGACACATCAGGTACTGCTTTTCAGCAGAAAGCCCTCATAAGGTTTACACTTCGTTGTGTACAGGTAGTCCCCGGTGGTTCAAATTATGATTTTTTGATGTTACGATGACGATAGCAATACAGCAAAATTGTGAAAATATAAATATTTTGCATGGGAGGCAAAAGTAGCAGCATACGATACTTTGGGACGCTGCGAGGATGTACAAATCTCATGCCTTGTGAGATGCCTTATTCTCGCTAGCGGTCACCAGGGTTCACCTGTCTGTGTTAGAGTGCGTATTTTTTTCTGTATTTTCGATGTTGCAAAGCCCAGTTTTTACAGTGGCCGAGAAGTGCAAAACAAATCCAAAATCAAAATAACAAATCCGAAATCAAAAAAACACATCCAAACACAAATGAACAACCAAGAAAACAAAACAAATTGAAAAACAAATGAACAAATCAGAAATCAAATGGGGAAAAAAAAAATAATAAGCCGAAAACAAATGAATAAATCCGAAAACAAAATCAATCTGAAAACATTAACAAATCCGAAAACACAATAACAATTCAGACAAACCGGAAAACGTAGGTATAGTTTGTGAATAAAATACTTACTGCTCATTGGAGAGACATCTGTCATTCAAGAGATACAGAAAGTGGGAGATTGATTCTTTTTATAAAATTTATAAGTATGTTTCTTGTATGTGCAAAGTTCTGCACTTACGTAAAAAAAAAAATTATAAATCCAATAGTGCAACTTGAAATATTTTTACACACGATTTTATTTTTCACACAATATTTTTAAACTTTCATCTGTCTTGAATGACAGCTGCCTCGTCCTATGAGTGGAATTCCATTCACAAACTATACCTATATCCTATAGCCATGTTTGAAGTGTTAGTGTTTTCTGATTTGTGCAAATTTTCAGATTTGTTTGTGTTATTCGATTAACGTGTGTTTTGGTTTTGGTAATGTGTTTTGGGGGTTTGTTCATTTGTTGTCGGATGTGTGCATTTTTGTTGCACTTCTCGGCCACCGTAAATTTTAGCTCGTCTTTTTCCTTTTTACGGCGTCGCCAGACACTGTAACAGAGTGCACCGATTAGTCTCATCAGTACAGGTGCCCTTCTTACCGCACATTTCCTCCAGCTCTGTACTCCGCTCGCGATCCACCGCTCTTCCCCTGCCACATACGTATATACTGTAACGTTTATACAGTACGGTAATGAAAATTGCTGTTTTGCTAAATTATGTATTGTAATTTGTTATAGTTTTATATAGAATTTACAATATACTTCCCCATACTGATCTGTTGTCTAGCTGGTCAGGGGCTCCCTGTATAAATTATAGGGGGAAAACCTTTGAGATTTAATTTCTTGTACCAAAAAAAAAAAGATTCTTTTTTAATTACGCCGACACAGAAACGTTTCACACACTCGGAGCAGAAGTGCGGTTTAGCGCCGGCGTGTTGTGTAAAGCTCGTCCCACACAGTGAGCAGTGGTAACGCTTGTGCTCAGTGTGAACACACTGGTGCTTTTCGAAAGCTCTGTATTCCGTAAAGCTCTTTTCGCACTGCGAGCAGGAATGTGGCTTCTCTCCAGTGTGAGTGCGCTGATGTGTTTTGAAGGTGCTCGATTTCCGGAAACTCTTCCCACATTGGGAGCGTTGGTGCGTCCCTTCTCTCGTGTGAACGCGCTGATGCGTTTGGAAACGGCTCAGTTGTTGGAAACTCATCCCCCAATGTGAGCAAGAATGCGGTTTTTTTACCGCATGGGTAAGCTGGTGGTGTTTCAGAGTGCTATATTGGGAAAAACTCTTCCCACATTGCGAGCATTGGTGGAGCTTCCCGTTATGAACGTGCTGGTGGTTTTGTAAACTGCTGCGGAGCGTGAAACTCTTGCCGCATTGCGAGCAGAGGTACGGCTTCTCTCCGGTGTGAACGCGCTGATGGTTTTTGAACGTGCTGTGACGCGTGAAACGTTTCCCACACCGCGCGCAGTAGAACGGCTTCACTCCGGAGTGGATGCGGCGGTGGTTGTTAAAAGTGCTTTGTAGCGTGAAGCTCTTCCCGCACTCCTGGCAGTGATACGGCTTCTCCCCCGTGTGGATGCGTTGGTGGTTTTTGAACGTGCTCTGCAGCGTGAAACTCTTCCCGCACTGCGAACACTCGTGCGGCTTCTCCCTGCTATGAGTGCGCTGGTGGTTTTTAAGATTGCTCTGCTGCGAAAATGTCTTCCCGCACTGCGGGCACCGATGAGGCTTTTCTCCGGTGTGGATCAGATGGTGTTGCTTCAGATGGCCCTTTCGAGTAAAGCTCTTACCACACAGCGAGCAGTAGTACTTTCGCTCCGTGTCCATCTCGGGACTGATCTCACCGTGATCGTTTTTTGCGTAAAGGGAACCAGATGCGGCCGTTTCACTCTGCAGGAAAAAAAGAGACAGAAATAACTGTTAGGTCGTACTGGACATGGATTTCAGCTGTATTACCCATGTGGTAGGCCAAAATTAACACATGATCAAATGGTCAGAAATTCAAATCTCAGCCTTGCCAAGCTACCACTCCTGGGCCCCTGAGCAGGGCCCTTTTCCACTCAAATGCTCCGTTGTATAAATTAGAGGTCAACACGATTAATCAGCACAGATAGCTACTAGAACTATCTGCAAAAATCCATACCGATAGTTTTTTCCGGGTTGCGTTATATAGAAGCCTCTAAAGGCGAAACTCTAAAGCCACGTGCTGTATGATTAAAGTGTCTTTTTTTATTAATTCTGCATGTTTTTATTAATTTTGAGTGTTACTTTTTCTTTCTAAAACTGCGTTTTACTGCCACGTTAAATTAGTTTTTAAAAATCTAAGATTCTGAGAAAAAAAGTTGTAGCACTGAGTATAAAGTCGCAGCTCTACAAGAATAAAGTCAATTTCCTTAATCATCAGCCTCATAGTTGCTTGCGAAACAACATTCCTCTTTAAACAGCACGCAGACATAACTTTGGATATACTTCAGACTGCACAAAAGAGGCAATTTCCTCAATATATGTCAAAACATTTTGTTATGAATAAATGAAGTATCCTACTTAACTGCTTCATGTACTAATTTACCCTTGCTGATGCGATAAGTTAAAAGAGTTCAATCCTAACCTAAAGTAGGATTTAATCAAATCCTCCACCTCCATTTAATGCAAAATAGCAAAACGTTTCTCACAATTCTGTGATTATTCTCATATTGCGACAAATCTTTTTTTTACATGCAACTTAAACGCCATCATATTGTTCCAGTTAAAATGTCTTTTATTTTCCTCAATATTTCTTAACATAATAAAAAAAAGAAATTACTAAACAAATTATCATTTTTATTATTCAGTACTGAGTTTTAATGTTTTGCATTTTTATAATAAAGTTCAGTGCTATTTTATGTTGTGTTATGTTTGTTTGTTTCTTTATCCAGTGTCTATTTAAAAAAACTATCGGTTTATTAATTGGTTTATATATACACATACATATATACATACATACATACATACATATACACACACACACACAAACACACCGGCAGGTACGATCCAACCTAGCCCTGTGAAAGCCACTATCGGTCGACATCTAGTATGAATGAGACAAACGTAAGTCGCTCTGGATAATTGCGTCTGCCAAATGTAATGTAATAAAGCTGGCTCACAAGAAAGCCTACAAACAGTCTGCTTTACACAACCTGTCCAAGAGCATGAGTTACTGGAACCATGTCCTGTAGTCTTTTTAGACTAGCAAAAACTTGCTCAGCATGTGTGGAGACCCTCTGGTAAAGAGAAAAAAATTGGGTCCTGCCTACAGTGAAGCATGGTGGTGGTAGCATCATGGTCTGGGGCTGCATGAGAGCTTCTGGTACTGGAGAGCTGCAGTTCGTTGAGGGAAACATGGATTAAAACATGTACTGTGTCATTCTGAAGAAGTTTTCCAACACGTAAATGACCCCAAACACACAGCCAAGGTGACAACTGCCTTGAAGCTGAAAGTGAATTCAATGCACAGGAGGATTAAGGGAGCGCTAGATAACAACACTTTGGACACAATTTTGACATGTTTAGTACAAAATACTTGCCTTTTGTTTGTACTTAAATATGACTTCAAGGATTAATAATAATAATTAAAATACTAAATGCAGAAGAAGAGGGTGGCACCAAATGGCCATGACACTGTGAAGCAAAGCGGGGTAAGAGCCTTGCTCAAGGGCCCAACAGTGGTAGCTCAGCATTGGTGGGGTTATTCTACTTTCTCTGGTATGCGTAATATGATTCGTAGTATAATGACTTTATTCTAAAATGAATAGTCAAAATCACACAATTCCTCTATTTTCAAAGCCACCAGCCTTCAGTGGGTCATTTATACAAGGCATCCAAATAATATTTGCTATATAATTATTTAGAAGGAATATTTATTTCAAGGATTACAGAATACAATGTATATGCATGTATGTGCCTTATATGCATGTATTTCCTTAAAACGACACACAATATGTACAGACATATTCTACACACACTGATATTTGATCCAAAACTAATAGATCATCTGGCCACTCTGTGTGTATCCACTTCAGGGATTGTAATAAACTCACCTGGACCGAGTCCTTGTTTACATCCTCCAGGTATTCCTCTTGTTTCTCTGCTTTAAATGAATCCCTGCAACTTTCGGCCATTCTATATTCTACAAAGCAATTGTCCATAATAATTATAATAATTTCTCATGTTCTTTGACCTGTTGGAGATTTGCGGAAGTTTTCAATGCACAGTTTTTAGAAGAAAAATAAGTTTCAGCAGCAGGACGCCGCCATGTTGAATCTCACCTTTTCTCGCGAGATTTAAGATTCAGAGCACCAATGAATACACGTGTTAACGTGCAGCACCTTTCTAACTTAGGGTTCTTTTAATTCGGATTTTTTAAGCATATTAAATATATTAAATTTTAAATACATCGTGGAATCATAAAATACTACTACTACTACTACTACTAATAATAATAATAATAATAATAATAGTAATATAATAAAAAATAACAATAGAATTATTGAAAGAAATAATATAGATAGATATAATATTAATAATATTAATAATAATAATAATAACAATAGTAGTAATATAATAAATAATAATAATCTAATTATTGATAGAAATAATATAGATAGATATAATATTAATAATAATAATAATAATAATAATAATAATAATAATAATAATAATAATAATAGTAGTAGTAGTAGTAATATAATAAAAAATAATAATAGAATTATTGATAGAAATAATATAGATAGATATAATATTAATAATAATAATAATAATAATAATAATAATAATAATAATAATAATAATAATAGTAGTAGTAGTAATATAATAAAAAAT
The DNA here is from genome assembly GCF_946808225.1 of Silurus aristotelis. Lineage (NCBI taxonomy): Eukaryota > Metazoa > Chordata > Actinopteri > Siluriformes > Siluridae > Silurus > Silurus aristotelis. Next base: position 31,675,202 of record NC_139577.1, on the reverse strand, counting down.
AATAATAGAATTATTGATAGAAATAATATAGATAGATATAATATATATACACATACATTATTGTATAATTGTATATTATTGTAAAAATTACTGTATTATTAATATAATAATAGTTATATAATAAAAAAATAATTATATATATATATATATATATATATATATATATATATATATATATATATATATATATATATATATATATATATATAGCTAATGAAAATTGATTTGCTGTCTGTGTGAACCAAAAAAAAATGGAAAAATCAATTATCTGTACCATATTAAATCGCATACAATCATATTGCATTGCATCGCCTCTCGTTGATTCTCATTCAATTGGAACAAATTAAAATCGCACTGCATCGCATTTGGATGAATCGTATCGCATCGTATCAGTAGCTGCTTCATATGTATCTTTAATGTATCGTATCGTTGGCTATGCTTTGAGATGTGAATCGCATTACCTCAGTTATAGAGATGCACATCCCTACCCCTACATCCCACACTTTCCAGCAGTAATACGGCTTCATTCCTGGGTGGATGCGCTGGTGGTATGTTAAATTAGTCTGTTCTGTAAAACTCCTGTGAACATTGATATGGCTTCTCTCCTATATGAATCCGCAGGTGTTTTTTTTAAATCGCTCTGTTGGATAAAACTCTTCCCGAGCACTGATGCGACGTTTCTCCTCTCTGAATGCGCTGGTTGTTTTTTGAGATTGCTTTGCTCTCTGAAAGTCTTTCCGAACTGCGTGCAGTGATGCGGCTTTTCTCCCTATATGGATTAGATGGTGTCACTAAAGGTGACCCTTTGTGGTAAAACTCTTTCCACACAGCGAGCAGTAATGCGTTCGTGCCTTGCCCATTTATGTATCACTCTCTCCATGATGGTTCTTAGAACAAAGTGGACCAGATGATGACATTTTATCAGAATAAGAAACACTGGTGTTAAGTGATCTGTTCGATGTACAGGTTAAAACGTTGTGGTTTGCAGTAGCTACTTCGGCAATCTAGCGAAGCGAGCGAATTGTGCTGAGTTTACATGTATTTGCGTATCTGCATCACCACAACACTATCTCTTGTGAGTTTTATTTCACCACCTTTACCCAAATGATCTATCCTATCAAACCAAATAAGAATAGATCTGTACAGTGCTTATTAGTGTCTCATAGAAATAAAATAATGCCCGGCATAAAACCTCCTTCACTAAATCACTTCACTTATTCGGCTTTCCTGCCTTCACCAGCTCTATGACACTTACCTTGGTTTACTAACTCCATCTATAAAGCCCTGTGTAAGCAAAAATGTGGGAGTAACATGTGATAGCCACCTTACTTGAACCTGAAACAGATAGCAACCTGCACTCAAACACTCTCAATTTCAATTTCAAAGCACCACCCATATTATATTATAGTTATATTATAACTGTTTACATGCTGTCCATTGCTGTTGTTGCTGTTTTGCACAACACTGTGCATATGTTTACAAGTGCACTCTTGATTACAGTTCTCTTTTTGCACAATGAACTGTATAACACATTATATATACTGGTCAGTGCTGTTTCGTGTCATGTATTCTCTGTTCATCTTTTGTCTTGCACCGTATGCACACAATGCACTTTATGTGGTGAGGACAACTCACTGTAGTCCTTAGCTCTATGTTGTGTGATGTAGCACTATACTGTTAATGTAGCACCAGGTTTCGGGAGAAACGTTGTCTCAATCCTTTTTCTTACACTCCAGTGCTCGTGTTAGTTCTCACTCTCCAGTGTTCTGTAAGACTATAATCACACTCTTGATGTCACCCAAATGAGGATGGTTCCCCTTTTGAGTCTGGTTCCCCTCGAAGTCTCTTCCTCATAACATCTAAGGGAGTTTTTCCTGGTCACAGTCGCCACGGCTGCTCATCAGGGATAAACACACATCGTTCACCTTGACTGTTGATTTCTGTAAAGCTGCGTTGAGACAATGTCTGTTGTGAAAAGCGCTATAGAAATAAACTTGACTTGACTTGACTTTAACTCAGAATACTTTTAAAAAGTGTCTTTATTGGAATGCAGTGTGCACTGGTTTCCAGCAGTCATCCCTAAACAGGTTAAAGTTGTTTCAAAATGCTACTGATCATTTTCTGAGTAATACACATAAAATACAACCCCTGTTTAGCTATCGCTGCACTGGTTTCCAGTCATTTTAAATTCGATTTTGAAGTTTGTATGTTTGTCTATAAAGCTCCAGATAATTCAGTTAGCATATAACTCCATTTATTTTCTACTGGACAATCAGGAGCAAAGCATTGCAAAATCTCCGTAGGTTATGCACAGGAAACAGAAGTGTTGTTTGTTCTTTTATTGCGTAATTTCCATAGACGATACACAATGCAATAGTGAATTTTTTTTGTTGAAATCTTTATATTATTGTTGCAATAATTATGGGAGTCACATGACAAAAGAACTAATGAAGATATGAGAGGTGAGGTGACAATTCTGTTTATTAAAATTATCATATTATATTTTCATTATTGCAACTATAGTTAAAGTTGGTGTATGTAGACGTGTTGGCAGATCTGCTTATTGAAAATGTAACATTTAATTTTATTTATGGACCGGGTCGCGGGGGCAGTAGTCTAAGCAGAGATGCCCAGACTTCCCTCTCCCTAGACACTTCTTCCAGCTCTTCCAGGGAAAAACCGAGGCGTTCCCAGGCCAGCCGGGAGACATAGTCTCTCCAGCGTGTCCTAGGTCTTCCCCAGGGTCTCCTCCCAGTGGGACACGCCCGGAACACCTTCCCGGGAAGGCGTCCAGGAAGCGGGAGAAGATGAGATGAGATGAGATGAGAATTTTATTTATGGAATGAAATAAACTGAATGACAAAAAAAAAGATTTCAATGAAGTTTCAAAGAACCAAGTTGCTAAAATGCTACATGCTGCGGAACACAGAAGATGTGCAAGTATATTTATTACGGAAAATTGTCATGTAATACAGGAACAGATGGATATAAATGCAGTTCTGCAGTGTTCGTTCGAATCCGAATCATGGTCAATTAAGATGCAGTGTTCAAACAAACAGCCTTAACGAGGGGAAATGAGAGCAAAAAAGCCAGAAATAACAACTAAGTATCAGTGAGAGTATCATGGCTTGGTGATATTCACAGGATGCTTATTACTGAGAGTCGTTTATTTAATGAGTGTGTGTAGACCTACAAACTCAGCTACAGCTCCCTGGATGTTTTAATGCCTCCTTAAAGATGTGCTAAGGAAAATTCTAGAAAAGGTTTGCGATTGCGTATATAACCCCATTTCCATAAACACCTTGACGCAAAATGTGAATAAAAATAGAAAGCAATGATTTTCTTATCTCATAAATCAATATTCTATACTCAATCAAATATATCAAATGTTTAACCTGAGAATACATGTGTTTTTAATGAAAAAATAAGGTCAATTTAAATTTGGATGCAACACATCTCGAAAAAGTAATAGAGAGTGTGTTAGAGAAGTGAAGAAAAGAGTGCAGGCAGGGTGGAGTGGGTGGAGAAGAGTGATAGCAGGAGTGATCTGTGATAGAAGAGTATCTGTGAGAATGAAAGGGAAAGTTTATAGGACTGTGGTGAGACCTGAGATGTTTTAGGTTTAGAGAGAGTGGCATTGAGTAAAAGACAGGAGGTGGAGCTGGAGGTAGCAGAGCTGAAGATGTTGAGGTTTTCGTTGGGAGTGACGACGATGGACAGGATTAGAAACAACGATTGTGATGTTTGGACATGTGCAGAGGAGGGACATGGGGTATATCAGTAGGAGAATGCTGAGGATGGAGCCACCAGGAAGGAGGAAAAAAGGAAGAACAAGGAGGAGGTTTATGGATGTGGTGAGGGAAGACATGCAGGAAGTTGGTGTAAAAGAGGCAGATGTAGAGGACAGGGGGGGTTGTGGAGACGGATGATCCGCCGTGGCGCCCCCTAATGGGAGCAGCCGAAAGAAGAAGAAGAAGAAGTAAATAGTAAATAGTAAAATAGTAAATAGTAAAATATTATTATATTATTATTAGTATTAATAGTAAAAAAGACACACACACACACACACACACACACACACACGTACACACACACACACACACACACACACACACACACACACACACACACACACACACACATTAAAACGTATGCCAACCTGTGCAGTTGCATGCTTGCCAAAAAATATGCTTACATCACACTTTCCCACAGTGCTCTTCTTCGTCTGCAAACACACATACACAAACAAACACACACACACACACACACACACACACACACACACACACACACACACACACACACACACACTTAAGCCCTTGTAGAAATTCCCGCCTACTTCAATTCACCTCGTTCTCTGCTCTTGTGTGACTCGGATCCTCGCCTTGACATAAATGTAATTCGTGACTGTACTTCGGTAGCTTTTACCCGTAACTGTACTTTACTGAAGTATGTCCATTATCAATGGCTTTTCTTCGGTCTGAATGAGATTTTGTGTTTTTTAATTCAATTAAAAGCTGTGCAAAACTCTTTCCATATTGTGAGCAGTTATATGGCTTGTTTTCTGTGTGAACATGCAAGAAAAAATCACTTTTATAAGCCACTTTTCCAAATGCTAATAATGTAACTGTAAATAATCGATCATTGCCTCCACATGTCTTAATTTTCCATAAAAATGAGCATATGGTAAATCAGAGTCGCAATATCACAATATTTATGAATTAATTAAAGTGTGTGATAGGGGAAGGGGTGACTAGGTGGACATTAGACTTTATTTAAATTGACTATTCCACTTATGCAGGATTTTATATACAGCTGGCTCGATACCACTTTTTCAAGTCCGATACGATAACGATACCACAACCTTGAAAATCTGCTGATACCGATCTAATACCGTCTTCTTCATCTTTCATTATACTCAAACAGTGCTACAACAAATTTCTACTCAGCTAAGGGAAGAAATGCAGAGCTCACAACAAGACTCAGTTCAACAGCAAGCAGAACATTTAGAGAGGAATAAATGATGAAGAAACTCCAGACTCGAACTTACCACAACACCGGTGGCTGCAATATGTTTGATTTTTTGGAAGTAGTTAAAAAAGAAGGTTTTGGGTTCATGATCATTTGAATAGAAATCAATCAGTGTTTGACTCATTAATATCGTTCTATTAATAGATCAGTGTGCTGAGAGTCTTTTTCACATGAACTGAGTCATATCAAGTTTATTTCTTTAGCGTTTTTCACAACAGACATTGCCTCAAAGCAGCTTTACAGAGTTTAACAGTTAAGGTAAATGGTGTGTATTTATCCCTGATGAGCAGCCATGGTGACTGTGGCGATGAAAAACTCCCTTAGATGTTATGAGGAAGGAACCTTGAGAGGAACCAGACTCAAAAGGGAACCCATCCTCATTTGGGTGACATCAAAAGTGTACACTGGAGAGTGAGAACTAACATGAGCACTGGAATGTAAGATTATGAGTAATGTTCTTTCTACAGTCTTTCACAGTCATTATGGTTATAAAACTAGGAGCTACTAAGCAACTCATAAAATAGCTCCACATTTGTGATCATCACAGAACCAACACCAGCTTCTCCGTACCAGAGCCTTTAAACGCTCCAGAAGGTCCAATGTCAAAACTCCACATATGAAGTGGGATCCAATTCGCGCTGGTACGTCTCTAGATGGTTCGGCATGTTTGTGGGAATCTACTTCTTTAAAGGTCCACAATCTTTATAAGGTGGGATGTGACTGGGGCTGGAGCAACCTCAGGATGCCTCAGGATGGGGAGGGAAAGAGAAGCAGTGGAGAGGAATTGGCGTAGCTGCATGATATTAACAGCACAAGTTGATAATGTGCATGTGATCAGATGCTCTGGAGCACAAGGTTATGATGTGTGATGTATGTTATGTGTAGGCTTTGCTAAAAAGATAAGTTTTTAATCTGCACTTAAACTGGGAGAGTGTGTCTTTGTGTCAACTGAGTTGATAAAGCAAAGAGTCTTTTTACATAAATGATGATACGAACATTATAGCCATAATAAATCAGCGTACGTTGAATACTTAATTACATTTGAAGGCAAATACTTTTGTACTTTTACTCAAGTGAGCTTTTAAAGGGGCACTTTTACTTTTACTGCACTCATATTTTACTGAGTGGATCTCCACTTTAACTCGACTACATGCTTTGTGTACTTCATCCACCACTGGACCTACACTAGGAACAGTGCCATGACCTTCTCCTGAGTAAAATTTCGCTGATGTTTTCTATACTTTGAGTAAAACTCTTCCCACAGTGTGAGCAGTACTACAGCGTTAGATGTAGTTTGAGATGAAGTCTAGGGCTTTTCTTTAATGTGAATGAGCGATACGCAGGACTGCTTCTCTCTGGTGTGAATTTGTTCGTGTCTTTTCACAGAAAAGCTATTAGTAAAAGCCATGTCACACTCAGTGATACGGCTTCTTTGCCGTGTGAATGAGCTTGTGTTTTTTCAAACTGCTTTGATGTGTAAAACCTTTCCCACACTGAAAGCAGTAATAGGGCTTTTCTCCGGTGTGAGTACGCTGGTGTATTTTTAAAGGCGTTAAATCTGTAAAACGTTTCCCGCCCTGTTTGCAGGGGTACGGCTTCTCACCGGTGTGTTTTTCTTGGTAAAGCTCTTCTTACAGTGTGAGCACCGGTACAGCTTTTCTCGGTTGTGAATGAGCTGGTGTGTCCAGGTTGTCCGCCCGCTGTGTAAAACTCTTTTCACATCGTAAGCACTGATAGGGCTTCTTACCCGTGTGGTTGCGCTGATGCTCCCTTAAGGTACCCAGTTCTAAAAATCTCTTACCGCACTGCGCACAATAATGTGGTCTCTCTCTCCTGTATGAGTGAGCTGGTGCCTTTTAAAACTCCTTTGCTGTATAAAATTCTTGCCACACTGCCAACAATAATGAGGTTTCTCTCCAGAGTGAACTCGTTCATGCGTCCGGAGATCGGAACTGGTAGTAAAAGCCTTCTCGCACCCTGAGCAAGGATACGGTTTCAGTCCGATGTGAGCGAGTCGGTGATTCCTGAGACTTCTCTTATGGAAAACTCTTCCTGCACTGCTTGCACTGGTGAGGTTTTTCTCCCATGTGAACGCACTGGTGCCTTTTAAAACTACACCAGTGCTTCCAGCACTGTAAACTGATACGGTTTCTCTCCTGTCTGTTTGCCAGCAAGTGAACATTTTGTCCTCAAAGTTTGACAAATTGTAATGTCTAGATGACTTGGTCAGAGCATCTCCAAAACTGCAGCTCTTGTGGGCTGTTCCAAGGAAGGAACAGTGGTGAACCAGTGACAGGTTCATGGGCGGCCGAAGCTCATTGATGCACGTGGGAAGCAAAGGCTGGTCCGTGTGGTCCGATCCAACAGACGAATTCCTGTAGCTGGAAGTTCATGCTTTTAATGCTTGATAAGTCATAACTGTTTTAGCAGCAAAAGGGGGATCAACACAATATTAGGCAGGAGGCCATAATGTTATGCCTGATCACTGTGTCTCTTAATTGATTGCTCTGCAGGTGCAACATAATAACTTTTTCAGCACTGTCGAATTTTTTCCTTATTAACGAAAGTTAGTAATAAATATATATCTATGTGATACTTATTAATGTGTATATAAAACAGTGGCTTCTCTCCTGTGTGAATGTGTTCATGTGTTCTGAGTTTAGAAATGATAAAGTAGGGACAGGACTTCAATCATATGTGAGTAAATTGGTGCTTTCTGACACTATGTTAAAAACGATGCATTGAGATACAAATGCTAACTTTAATCCGATGCACACTTTTTTTTTAATATTGATGCATCACATCGTTAAATTTTATGCCGATGCACCGATGCAAATTGCTAAATCTTACCATTCCATATATTACTGTATTTATTTATCTAACGCACGTGGTCAGAATAACAACAGTTACACTGTTAGTTATGAAACTATTTGATACCATCTCGTATTTGTTTTATTATTATCATCATCATTAACATCATCAGTGGTGGGCCGTGAATTTTACACCCAGTGGTGTCCCACCTGAATTAATTCACCTGTTAACAGAGGTGGCAAAAGTACACACATCTTTTACTTACGTAGAAGTACAGATACTCATGTTTTAAAATACTCGGGTAAAAGTTGAAGTACTGATTTTACTTTTTTACTTAAGTGAAAGTAAAGAAGTCTTGGCTCTGACATGTACTTCAGTAAAAAGTAGTTATTACTTCTACCTGTTTTAGCTGTTAACTAGACCTCACATCATATTAATATTTGACACAGACAGACAGACAGACAGACAGACAGACAGACAGACAGACAGACAGACAGACAGACAGATAGATAGATAGATAGATAGATAGATAGATAGATAGATAGATAGATAGATAGATAGATAGATAGATAGATAGATAGATAGATAGATAGAACATTTTCATTGCCTAGTACAGGTACACAGCAACGAAATGCAGTTTGGCATCTACCAGAAGTGCAAATAGTACAGATAAATATGTAGCATATGTACAGCATGTGATATGTATGTAAGCATATGTACAGTGATTAAATATAAAGGCTATAACAGTGCAGAAATGTGTGGACATCATTAAGAGCCTTTGCTATGTTTCCACACGGACAGTTAATGAGGTGATACCGGAGAAACTGCACCTCTTCAAGTCAAGAAGCTTTTATATACTGTATATAATCATAGACATTTTACAGATTTGAATGATGTATTGTTTTTATCTGTATGATCAATAAACACAGTAATTTATGTTCGTGTCACCATATTGATTGGAAAAACAAACAAATAGCCACCTAAAGGATTGATTGTGTGAATCATGGTGGATTTGGTGTTTGATTTGAGACTTTGTGCAAAAACAAAACAAAAGTTTACTGTTTAAAATAATTTATTCTGTGGAGTTTATTTATTTATTTTATATCTAAGTAAAGAAGGGACGTCGTGAATAAGTGTATGTTTTGCTGGAGGTTTTAATTTCGCCTCTTTTATATTTAGTTATTTATTTATGTATTTATACTTTTTATAAAAATGGTAAAAACAGAAATGCGCGCTGAATTGATAGCGTGTTAATAACATCTAGTGCCGTTTACAATAATTTTAAATTTATATATTAATACAAAACTAATTAAAAATGTTGTTACCTAATGAATGTATCCAGGCTGAACATCCACATACAGAACACAAGTAGAGAAAAGATGATGATCATGAATGTGTCTGTTCTCAGTCATGTTCTCATCACTGACTCCCTCTGTCTCATCCACATTAACCCCAAACTTCTTACTGCCTTCTGCCCTGCTGATTCTTATCTCCGTAAAGAATGAGGGTCAGGACTTTATACACCAGCGGATTGAAAAAGATGTGCAGTAACAGGAAATCGGTTGTTCGGCTGAAATCGGCGCGCAGTGAAAAGAAAAATTTGATATTTCACCAAATCAATGGATTAAAACTAAAGTAACGAATCGGTTTTGCAAATGTAAGAAGTAAAAAGTCCAGATATTTGTGTAAAAATGTAATGAGTAAAAGTAAAAAGTTAAAAAATAAATAGTGGAGTAAAATACTGATACCGGAAAAATCTACTTAAGTACAGTAACGAAGTATTTGTACTCCGTTACTTCCCCCCTCTGCCTCTAAATAGCATCATTATGATGCCACGTCTATAGAAACCATCAATATTATAGAGAAAGGCAGTATAACAGAGTGCTACATCACAGACATTACTAAAGCAAGAAACCAAATGAACACAACAAAGCAATTCTCTTTTCACTGCAGCCACAGCCACAGCACGCATACATCATCTCTAGTAGAAGTACCGATATTAACTTTATAAAATGACTGTTGGGTTTACCTGCATTTTTTTGTGTATTTTTTTTCAGTGCATTACGGTTTTCCGGGGGATTTAAAATCAAGACAAATTTGTTTTTGTGTACATTTTACAGGAAAGAAAACACCAAAGTATATTTTACTAGTGGATGTGAAATTAATATTTATGATAATTATTATTATTATTATTATTATTTGTCATGCAGTAGAAGAATGTGTTCAGATGTTTCTAGGTGATTACATTTTTTTCTAAATTTCTATCTAAATTGCTTATTGATGATGTGAAGGCATTTAATCCCGTCTGAATCAGATGCCTCCCCTTTACCGCTCTTTCCAATAAAGGTTGCCAGATGTTATTTACTGCTTTTCAGATGTTGCATCATTCTGTAGCACATCTCGGTTTTGCCTTTGAAATAGCTCTTTTCAATGAAAAGAGTTAATGTCTAATGTTAACATCTAATGGGTGTTAATGGGGGGGGGGGGGGGGGGGGGCTGTGCGGAATTCTTCCAATATGGCAGGATTTTCTCTGCTGACAGATTCTCCACCTTTTCTAGATTCTTGTGTTGTATTTCGTTTGCTGTGCACTTTAACAAAGACTTTGGCTGACTTTTTGGCCTATTTATTGATTTACTTATTTATTCAAATTCTTAAATCTAACGTCAGAACGTCTAGACTCTAACTTGTTTTAAATATACAAGAGGACCAAGGCACAGAATAATTCAACATCACAGAACTTAATAGTCATCAACCAATTATCTTTACCCCATTTTTAATTGGAATGTTGTAAGTGGACACCTGGACTTATTTGCTCAATATAAAATATCCAAAGCAATCAGTGACTGGTTGCATTTCTCCCTTTGGCTTGTCTATTTTCTGTCCATCCCAGGCAGGCTGTTGCCCCAAGTATTTTGCCAGCACACTTTCTGCCAAAGGTGATTTGAAAACTCCACAACATATTCTATGTACCCAAGTCTCCACCACATTTTCTTTCGGCTTCTCCCAATAGGGGGCGCCACAGCGGATCATCCGTATTCATGATCCGCATGTTTGATTTGGCACGTTTTTACGCTGGATGCCCTTCCTAACGCAACCCTCCCCAATTATCCAGGCTTGGGATCGGCACTAAGAGTGCACTGGCTTGTGTAACCCTAATGGCTGGGGTTGGTCCACTGAACGGGAATTGAACCCGGGCCGCAGCGGTGAGAGCGCCGCATCCTAACCACTAGACCACCAGGGAACTTAAGTCTCCACCTCCTTCGTTTTTTCAAAACTGAATTTCCTTAAAAGTGAATCATAAGCCACGCAATTTCAGAGATGTACAGAGAGACCTGCTCAAGATGATGACTAAATAGTCTCAGATCGTTTGGGATATGGTTTTTTGTTGTTGTTGTTTTTGAGAACCATATAACTTGGGTCTATGAACATAATGCTATAAACATAATCACTTGCTATAAACATAATCACTTCTTTTTACTTTGTTTGCAGTGTATACCGCATTTCACTCTCTTGTCCACAAAGCCCTTTCATCATTATGCAAACATCTTCCCTCATTCATTTCTACCTGATCAAATATATCATTAATGACATTAAATAATATTATACACACTGCCTTACAGTGTTCCACTTTCAATTTGATATGAGCTAGAATATGAATAAAAAGTCAAAATACCTAATATTTAATGCCCCAAAATGTACTCTTACTAAACCTCTTCTGACGTATATTATACACGTGTGTTTCCTTGTGTCTTTGCATCTTTGCCAGACATATATATATTTTGTAATATATGTAATATAAAGCCAATTTTATTGTCATATTCTATCGTACCACACTGAGCAGTAATACACTCTTGTCCAGGGTGAATAAATTGGATAATTAAGTCAATTACAAAATATATAAATTATTTTTACTATTCTAAGCAAATTAATTGTGACCAATTAATTAATTGTGACCTCTTTATTTAATTTGTATGCCTATATACACATTATATACATATACCAGCTCCTTCCAAAGGTGTACAACCCATACTAAGATGAGAGCATGCACTTACACACAACACACACACACACACAAACTCATTTCACATTGCAATATCATTACACCGATGCTTTTTATGTGAATGTTTCTTATTTATTTAAACAAATAAAGATGTGGATGTTCTTACTTAAATACTGCTACTAAAGACCTAAAACACGATTGTAAAATGTTTAACCAGAAGTTACTTAAAAAGTTACTTAACAATGATGTCACTTAACATTACAGAACCATATACAAATGATGTGTAATGTTATAATAAACACATATTACATCATATCGGATTAATATAATAAAAACTGATCATGAGATGTACAGTCATTTCAATCATATTTGAAGTTAAAAGATTACAGTAGCATTTTTAGTCTGTAGCATTCGATCTTGTTTGTAGGATCGTCCAGACACTCACATGACCCTCACATGGCTTTTTATTGTCAATTACTGAAAGAACATATACAAAAACTAAAGTACAAAATATTCCAAAAAAACCTGTGTAGGTATTTTAATATATAGCTCAGTTGCCTATGCAGACAGTTCTAAATGGTTCTAATGGTTTGTTTTTCATAAAAGGGAAACATTTGTAGATGACTGTAAATGAGCGTTCTTTGATATTACATCAAATCATTCAAACTCTTCATTTTGAACACTTTCTTCACACACTGTAAGCAGTGACACAGTTTGTCCCTTGTGTCGATTCTTTAGGGTCTCTTTAAGTATCTATTATAAAAATCCTTTTAAATTATGAAGAGCAATGTGACTTCTTTTTTGAGTGAACACGGAGGTGTTGTTTTAGAGTATTCTGTCGTGCAAAACTTTTCCCGCACTGTGAACAGCTATGCGGCTTCTCTCCCGTGTGAACGAGCATGTGTTGTTTCAGAGTATTCGTTCGTGCAAAACTCATTCCACACTGTGTACAGTAATGCAGCTTCTCTCCTGTGTGAAGGCGCTGGTGGAATTTGAGATTTTTCGGGTGGACAAAACTTTTACCACATTCTGAACATTGAACTGGTTTGTCCCCTGTGTGAATACGCATGTGGTCTTTGAGGCTAGTTCGGTGGGCGAAACTCTTCCCGCATTGTGAGCAATCATATGGTTTCTCCCCCGTGTGAACGCGCTGGTGGTTTATGAGAGTTGATTGGCGAGCAAAAGTCTTCCCGCACTCCATACAATAATATGGTTTCTGTCCCTTGTGAAGGATCTGGTGTTCTTTTAAACCTGAAAGGTGGGCAAAAGACTTCCCACACTGTGAGCAGTGATATGGTTTCTCTCCTGTGTGGATGTGCAGGTGGTCTTTTAGAGTGCTCTGGTGGGAAAAACTCACCCCGCATTGTGAGCAGTGATATGGTTTTTCTCCTGTATGAGTCCGTTTGTGGTTGTTTAGAGTTTTCTTTATCCTAAAATTCTTCCCACATTGTGAGCAGTGATACGGTTTATCTCCTGTGTGAATGCTCTTGTGTTCCTCTAGTGCTTGTCGTTTGGCAAAGCCTTTCCCACACTGTGAGCAGTAGTGTTTTTTCTCCTTGGCCATTTCTGCATACAGGTCTCTTAGAGAACTTAACTAGAAAACTGGAAAAGTAGAAAGAAAAAACAGAATGTTAAAATCTTAGAATGTTTTGCCCCACAAATATGCATTTTAGGTGCCTGGTCATAATGTGTCTGACAATCGCACCTGGTCTTTAAATCCCTCAAACGCACACCATGACAACACTATGATACTAATATTCACTGTTGGACAGTAATGAAGTAAATGTAATGCGTTGCTGTACTTAAGTAGGTTTTTTTTCGCATCTGAATTTTACTGAAATATTTCCATTTGGGGAGAATTTTACTTTTACTTCATTACGTACTTACGTTTTACTCAACTACAAAATCAGTCGTTTATGAGTGGATTAAAAACGTAACTGGTCCAGCAAGCCACCAACCAGGGTAAAGCGCCTGATTTGTTTTGAACTTGTTTTGATTTGCACTTGGGGGTATTTAAATATCACCATACAGTTCAGTCAATTCATCAGCAAACAGAACATTTAGAGAGGATTAAATGATGGAGGAAACTCCTGACATGAACACCCATGGCAAGGATTTGCATGATTGTTGAATTTGGAAAGAAGGTTTTGATCTCATAGTAATTTGAATAGATATTAATCACCGTTTGACTCATTAATATTATTATATTAATAGATCGGTGTGCTAAGAGTAATATCAGAGTCTTTTTACATAAGTTGATTAAGGAAGAGTCTTGCAACAAAAAAATCATAAAATTAACATTATAGCCATAAAAAATCATAGTACATTAGATATTTAAGTAGGCAAATACTTTTGTATTTTTACTCAAGTGGAAAAAGGGAGCACTTTTAATTTTGTTTGGAGTAATAATTTAATTTTGTATACATTTCTCATATCACTGTTTCATTTATTTGTAGAAATCATTCAGTTTTTATTGTCTATAACTAAACACCATATACAACTATTTATTTATTTGTTTAATTCATTTTAATATATTGTTTTTTTTTTTTTATTGCTTTTAATTTTTTTATTGTTTTTTAATTAGAGAAACATTATTTAAACATAGAAATAATGGAAACTTACCGAGCTTGAGTGAGCTGAGAACCTAAAAATCACAGGTTGTCCTCTGTGGTCTTCTCTTTAACTGACTGAATTATAACTACCAAGTGCCTTCTTTAAATACACCTGAGGGTAAAGACACATGATAGTTCAATAGCAGAGCATTTCACATTCTTTTGCCAGCTATTAGCACCTCGTCGCCTGGTTCTAATTTCTAATCCTGTCCATCGTCATCACTCCCAACGAAAACCTCAACATCTTCAGCTCTGCTACCTCCAGCTCCATTTCCTGTCTTTTACTCAATGCCACTGTCTCTAAACCATAAAACATCTCAGGTCTCACCACCATATTTAAAAGTATAGATTGCAATTTGGAATTGTATTTATGAAAGAAAAAAATAAGCTTTCAAAATGTATTTTTTTGTTTTTTTTTTGGTGGTGTTCATCTACAGAATCTTTTTTATACTGGTATAGAAATTCTATACATTCTGACATTAATAATGCTATTATTTAATCACTAGATAGTTGACATTCTTTTTTCCAAAAACTGCTTCTTTAGGTTTTTCAGGTCAGATTCACAAAGAGACAAGCTAAGTTTCCTAAACCAATCCACTACTAGTATTTGTGCTGAAGGTAGTTTTAAAGTCTGCAATTCCATTTTGGTAATTTAACTAATAGAGGCATGAATTGGCCAATCATCAGCCCTTAACCCAAATGAGTAGCATTTTCCCACATAAAAAAGGAGCCTAAAGGGATGAGAAGATAAATGCCAAAACCCAAGTACTTCAAATATTACAGCAAAATATTAATTGGTTTAGTTTTTCCAATAGATTAAGTAGGAACTGTAAATATTGACCAAATATACATACTATGTTTCCCAAATAAACCTTCAAGTGATTTTCCTTCAGCTAAACACACATCGTATTCTTTATTCATCAGTCATAGAAATTGGAAAAAAAAAAAGTCAAGCATATAAACAAAAATAACAAAAATGAATCACTATATACAAGCAGCATGCTATCGATGCTCAGGCAAACATACAGCTAACAAAAACAGCAGTTACATACCTATAGATGTCCAGAAATAGATTTAACCAGGACAACTAGAAATGTGCATATAACATTACCATTGCAAAGAATGTATGATGTTTACTCTCCTTTTATTTCTTACATTAGTGTCTCATTAACCTTTAGAGAAGGCATTTAAACTTGTATTGTCTATATACACAGCCACAATAGAACATAGAAAACATATTACATGTTGAAACAGAGGAACTTAAAATTAAACAGTTGAAGAAATATTTTGCAAATAATGAGGTTAATTGCCAACTGGACAGTACGATGATTGTGTATAAATCTTAGAGAGGCGGAGTCGCTCAAAAAGTAAAGATGGTCAGAGCTTCACCAGTCTGTAATCTTGTATAAAAATTTCAGAATAATGTTCCTCAACATAAACTTGCAAACCATCTCACAGCACATAATATCATCATGTTTCAAAGAATCTGGAGAACACTCTCTCTGCACAAGAGACAAGGGTGAAAATCACTAATGGAGGCCTATCATTTTTGGGCCCTCAGGTGGCACTCATTAACACCTCCAGAAATCCACTCATTGGGCTCATTAACACCTCCAGAAGTCATTGTCTGTGAACACAGTTTGCCATGTCATCCACAAATGCAGGTTAAATCTCTATCATGCAAAGAAGAAGGTATGGGTGAACATGATCCAAAAACTCAACTATTTTTTGTGGGCCAAAGCTCATTTAAAATATATTAAGGCAAAGTGGAAAACATAAAAAAGTGGATTGTGGCATTTCTAGATTTTTTTTTTTATGTGTTGCAGCTATTCCATTTAAAATGACCATATCTTTTCCTAAAATGGTGTATTTCCTCAGTTGAAACATTTGATATTTTTCTATGTTCTTTTATGAATAAATATGGCTTTATGAGATTTAAGAATCATTGCATTCTGTTTTACTTAGCATTTTACACAGTATCCCAACTTTATTAAAATTGGGGTAATATTTATTTATTGTAAAAAAAATAATTACCATTTTAAAGTGAGCTCTTTTTGTGATCCAATCACTCAGTACCTTTTGTGAGTGCCTTCAACCCATCTTCTTCTTCTTCTTCTTTTTCTTCTTCTTCTTCTTCTTCTTCTTCTTCTTCTTCTTCTTCTTCTTTTGTGTTTTGTAGCAGTTAGCAAACCAGGTCTGGATTGTTGACTGGATTGTTGAGCTTTGCTGTTAAAGAAAAAAACATATATTTAAAGGATTATATTGTGTTATGTTATCTTAATAGAACTCCTCTCACAGTTTTACAAAAGAGGTTAAGAAGAGGTAATTAAGTTGTAATGTATAAGTTTAGTAGGTATAAGTTTGTTCCTTCTAAGTTTATCCATGCATATAACGGGCATAGAGGTACAGTATATTAATTTCTATGTATCTCTAAAGGCATCTCAACTGCTTCAGTCTGTATTGCTGACTTAGCAGATATTTAAAATAATTTGTATACCTTCTTAAAGCTTGCAAATGTACTATATTTATATTATTATGCAAAAGTGCCAATGCTGAGCCACATATCACATTCACTATTCACACATTCACTACAATCTATTGCAGACCTTAAGTTTGCACAATATATGCTTTTCAGAAACTGGCAGTCAGCATCCAAATCTATTTCTACCAGACCCCTGAAAACATTTATTTAGACCCCTGAAAACATTTATTCAGACCCCTGAAAACATTTATTCCTCTCTCATTGATCTGTTATCCATTGGAAATGCATTGCAAATATTTGTTACTCATTTTTGTTTTAACACTTGATCATCAACTTTAACTTGATAGATGGAGTTATTCTTCTCTGCTATGTTTCTTTTAATCATTAATATCCAACAAATAATTCATTTTCTCACATCAATTTCACTGCTGAATATAGACTTCCAAACTAAAAAATATGGCCCAAATCCAGCCTCAAGGCCATTGTTTGCAAATGTAATGGTATATAAGTGAACATGTTTGTTTTATATGTTATATAAATAAAATAAATAAAAAAAAAAACATGATGAAACTCCTGAAATAGATGAACCTCTAGAAAATATTGCAATGCCTAAAATGTTTTAACCTTAAACTGTTTCATTTATAACATAAAATCAGGTGATTTTGTATAGTATTGTATATACATTTATATGTGTAAATGTTTATTTATACAAAGAAAAGAAAATGCTGAGCTAAGCTATCTTTTGCGATCCGTTTGTCCACAGCAGACTTTTGTGTGAGTGAAATACCTAAAACTGAAACAAAGAGTCTCCTCTTCAGGGCCAACTGAGGACAAAGACAAAGGATAATCAAATATCAGACAATTACAGTCATTAGCTGACTATTACCGCATTATCTGAGTCTGGGGTGTGGTAGGTGGACATCAAGAACCATCTGGTCAATTAAAAATATGCATATGGGTGGATGTTCCCCTCTAAAATGAATACAGCAGAAAGGCCTTTATAGGGTGTCACTTCACTTTGGTCTTCATATATATATATATATATATATATATATATATATATATATATATATATATATATATATATATATATATATATATATATATACAGTACAGACCAAAAGTTTGGACACACCTTCTCATTCAAAGAGTTTTCTTTATTTTCATGACTATGAAAATTGTAGATTCACACTGAAGGCATCAAAACTATGAATTAACACATGTGGAATTATATATGGAATTAAATACATAACAAAAAAGTGTGAAACAACTGAAAATATGTCATATTCTAGGTTCTTCAAAGTAGCCACCTTTTGCTTAGATTACTGCTTTGCACACTCTTGGCATTCTCTTGATGCCTACTTTGAAGAACCTACAATATGACATATTTTCAGTTCACTTTTTTGTTATGTATATAATTCCATATATAATTCCACATGTGTTAATTCATAGTTTTGATGCCTTCAGTGTGAATCTACAATTTTCATAGTCATGAAAATAAAGAAAACTCTTTGAATGATATATATATATATATATATATATATATATATATATATATATATATATATATATATATATATATATATATATATATATATATATAAACTTTTGGTCTGTACTGTATATATAATATATATATATAAACTTTTGGTCTGTACTGAATATATATATATATATATATATATATATATATATATATATATATATATATATATATATATATATATATATATTTTTTTTTTTTTTTTCTTTTCTTTTTTTGGTTAATCGCATTAATTAAAAACAACTGTTTTTCCAGAAACGTTTCTCAGTTCTATACTCCTTTTGAATAAAATCTAATTCATTATTCTAATTTGTGTACATATATTACAGCGTTCGCATGGAGTATGTTTGAATGTCTAATTGATTAAACTGAACATTTTGTTTTGTGACTTTCTTATAATTAGTTTTTGTTAGATAGAATAGGCTGATTACATTTTCATACATACATTATATATTATTATATTATATTATATTATATTATATTATATTATATTATATTATATTATATTATATTATATTATATTATATTATATTATATTATTCACCACCATGGGCAAGACCAAAGAGCTGTCATAGGACATCAGGGACAAGATTATAGACCTTCACAAGACTGGAATAGGCTACAAAACCATCAGATTGTGTTCTTGGGCATGTGTTTTGGGTCATTGTCCATCCATCCATCTTAAGTGTTCTGAGTTCACTGTCCAGTGTTCTGGGGTCAAGTGGTGCTGTATCATGTCTGACCCCAGCCTCCTAACATCACTGGGATATGTGATAAAAAAAAAACTGTTCTATAAAGTACGTGATCAGTCTAAAGCACTGTATTCTCAACCTAACTTTATTAGATTTAGGCACACCTGCCTGATTCATCCCGATGAGCTACTTCTGTTAGAACTTTCTACCTTGTGAATCACTCTTTGGAGTTGTGAATGGTCCCACATGAAGATCTATACTTTTCAAAATAGTTTGCCAAGTTTAACTGAGACACTGTATATCTATCCAACCTTTATTCATAGATATTGTCCTGCACTTGATTGCACTTGAATTGCTCATTATGGATTTAAGAGTACAGGTCATGTGTGTGTGTCTGTGTGTGTGCATATGTGTGTGTGCATATGTGTGTGTTGTGGCGCTCTGTGAATTTCCTCTTCTCCCTTAAGAAAGGTTAGAGCTATAACCCCAAACAGGGAGCCTGCAAAGAGCTTGTTAGCACCTCAACCTGAAACAGCAGGAGCTTTTTAATCACCAAACACACCTGCAGTGAGGAACATGAACCAG
Source organism: Silurus aristotelis (assembly GCF_946808225.1). Taxonomy (NCBI): domain Eukaryota; kingdom Metazoa; phylum Chordata; class Actinopteri; order Siluriformes; family Siluridae; genus Silurus; species Silurus aristotelis. The sequence goes on along the minus strand of NC_139577.1, from coordinate 31,655,445 downwards.
ACTAATAAAAGGAAGTTAATAAGGTCGCTTGGTGTACACACCTGGGTAAAGTCATACACTCACATTAGCAGTTTAAAAGAAAAGAAAGAAATAAAAGGAAATTTTTGCTAGAATTAATGATCACTTGGACTTAGGCAAAGTGGTAAAGAAGTGGTTAAGGCTCTTCTAATTTTGCTGACCCGTAATGTACATTTGACAAGTACAAAGCCTCGTTCTTTCTCTTTAGAACTAAACATTTTCAGAAAGCAATTCCCAACTACGTGTGATCCAAAATAGTGGAATATTCGATGCTTCGATAGGAGGAGTCTGATTCTACTAATATCACAGCCACATCATTGCAGAGGTGTTATGAATGGAGGATTGTGTCATTTTGGTTATATTGGGGGATTTGATGACTGATTTCACATAGACCTACCGCTTTTCTCCTAATAATTTAAGCCTATGATAATAATAGTGTGAATATAAATGTGAAAAGAAGAAGCTTTTAATAAATATTATAAAATATTTAATAAATATTAAAAGCTTTTTATAAACATTGATAAAGGAGCCGAAGCGAGAGAGGCAACAAAAACCAAATCTTTTCTGGAAATTGACTTGTATATTATGTGTATAAATGATGTAAAACCATCAGATAAAAACTGACAAAAAATGAACATTCAACTTGACAATCTGATCTAGTAGTTTTTTTTGTAGCCTTCTCTCACATTATTGTAACACACACTGTGTATAAAACGCTTTTCCACACCCTGTCCTTTCCACCGTCTATTCTATAAGAACAGGATCAGCAATGAAGTGATGTTTAATATTCTGAGGAACAAACATGGAGTTCTATCAGACATAACTTTATTACAAAGATGTGCACGTGCCAGGTCTTGAAGCATGAGGTATTTGGGTTCCACAGAAGGAGAAACTGAAATCCGATTAATATTTTCCACCTCAAAAAAAACAAACAAATGTTGAACAGAGCATGGAGGAGAGAAACTGCCTAGATGGAGCGGCAAGAAAAATGGTGTCAGACATTTACTTATTCATCCGTATCTATTTTTAACCACAAAATTGGAGCCATTTGCCAGGTGCTGCGAGTTTCATGTTTCTACAAGGGATATTTGATCAACCTTTAGCCACTCCTGCATAAATCTGTTCACAGTGTTTGTTGATATGAATAATGCAGTGCAATTTATTATGACTTTAGCCTGTATGAAAATAGCATAGCTTTTGAAAGAGTGTCACAACATTTTATTACTTCTCATACCTTTTATTACTTAACTATGATGACAAGACGACCATGGGGCTTTAATTCGTCATTCTGATTGGTCAGAAGATTTAAGGAAGATGAATCATCTCTAGGAGCAAGCCGTGGTGGTAATGTGTTCTTTCTGATACGAATGCTTTGGTTCTTAAGTAACAACTCCCCATAAGTGGATTAAAGGTTTTTGTGTATTTGTTGATATGGTTCCCTGGTGGTCTAGTGGTTAGGTTTTGGCGCTTTAATCGCCGGGGGCTGGGTTCTGTTCCTGGTCAGGGAACCGACCCCAGCCATTAGGGTTGCACAAGCCAGTGCACTCTTAGTGCCGGTCCCAAACCCGGATAAATGGGAAGGATTGCGTTAGGAAGGACATCCAGCGTAAAACATGTGCCAAATCAAACATGCGGATCACTATCACAAGGTAAGCAGTAGGTATATATCAAGAGTCATCTCTGTTTGACCACTGAGGTGGTTCTTAAGTAACAACTCCCCCTAGATCCTCAAAAAGCTGAGTCACTGCCTACCTTGAAACTCAAGGGTGAAGACCTATCTCTTCCTGAAACATTTGAACTAGTGCTTATTTTTATTTAGTCTGCAACCTTGTGAACCAGTGTTGATTTATTCATTGATAGAGACTTTAAAGCACTATAAAATGAAAATGTACAGTAAATGTGTAAAAGTTTCTTCAAACCTTAAATAACTTTTCCGAGGACACAATTAAAAACAAAAGGGTGAAAGAATATTTTCAGTTTCTGGATCTATACCTGAATGAATCACCACTTCACATCAAGTCCTTATCAAACTTTGATCATTTTAATTCACATATTAAAACATTTATTTGTTTTATTTTTTGTTTCAGTATAAAGTCTTCATTTTAGGTAATTTTTATTTGTCTTAAGTTTGTTGTTTCATGCTTTGAGAACAGTTTTTAAGAAAAGAAATGTTTCAGGTGCAGTAGTTCACACAGGTAAAAGAGGGTTATATATGATATTAACTATGAATACTACAGAGGAACCATTAGGTGCATCCTAAGCAGCTGCATTACTGTCTCATTTGGAAATTGCAACATTTCTGAATGCAAAACCCTGGATTGAATAGTAAAGGTGGCTGAGAAGATCATTGGGGTCTTACAAATGTCTTAGATTGTCTTACAAATTTCCTGAATTCTTACACATGTCCTGGTTTGGAAGTGACTGCCATTGCATTTCCTTTGTTCTTGGATGTCTAAATAGCTGTCTGTCTATTAAGCTCTCATGTTTGCAAATGGGTAACGATTAATTTAATTTAAAAGTTTAATGTAAGAGATTCATGAAGGAGTTTGATTTAGTGCACTTTCTTTAAATGACTTCCAACTACAGCTTGCTGGTTTCAATTTATCTGGTTTAGTGATACATCACTGGCAGTCTAGGAGGAGAAATTGAATTTAGTAATTATTCCAGTTGTATTCGGTGTGCGGTTTTGTGTTGCTTCAGCCACAAACAGGCGGCTTTGTGCAGATTTTCCACGCACACCTGGTCAAAAATCTAATGCTTTTAGAGGCAGTTTGACAGTAGGCCTTTCCGCTGTTAGCTTTGTACCCTGCTTTTATTATCTGGATGGACAATTTGAAAGGGCTTCATAGCTCAGAGCCACTTGGTTAAAGACATTAGCTGAATTTGAAACGTGTTGTATTCTAATTAGGTCAGAGCAGCTTATTGATTCCCCATACATTTATAATTTATGGGAATACTATCTAAAGTAGATGAAGGGAAACTCATTTTCTGCAGCAGTGCAAGAGGAGAAGCTGGGATCAGACTCAACCCCTTATGTATCACAGATTTTCTGCTTTAAAATATAAAAACTTTCCTTTTATCTCTTACGAAATTGGCAGTGATGTCTAATCCTTTTCACAAATATACAGTGCAGATGGAATGAAAAGATTGGACATTCCTGGCCTAGGGCCTCAGGCTTGGAGGTGGGCCCTTGAATCAAGATGGGTGTGTAAGACTAGGCTCTTTGTCGATTGGATATAAAATACCTGTCACTCACCAGAAGTGGAACCTCTGAATACATTAAGACACTGTGTACAGTAATGAATAAAATCCAACTTTTCTGCATACTGAGCTGATGGCACTGAAACAAATGCATCCCTTGGGGACGCATCTATTTGACGCATCTATGTGAGCTGTCATCATGCATTTTTGATTATAATGTATTATAAAAAATTATTTAAGCGAGTTTGACAAGGGCCAAATTGTGACGTCTAGATGACTTGGTCAGAGCATCTCCAAAACGGTAGCTCTTGTGGGCTTTTCCCGGTCTGCAGTGGTCAGTATCTATCAAAAGTGCTCAGAGAAAGGAACAGTGGTGAACCAGCAACAGCGTCATGGGTGGCCGAGGTTTATTGATGCACGTGGGGGAGCGAAGGCTGATTCGTGTGGTCTGATCCAACAGACAAGCTTCTGTATTTCAAATTTCTGAAGAAGTTCATGTTCGATGGGTCACGACTGTTTTACTGGCAAAAGGGGACAACACAATATTAGGCACGTGGTCATAATGTTATCCTGATCTGCTCGATCAGAAGCTGATTTTCAAAATACTAAAGAAAAAGTAAAAGTTTGTAAATAAAAACAGCAATCGCAGCTGGGTGGCCATAGCCAAGGAATAAGAATAAGATGAGCTGGTCCAGAGTAACTTTCTTATATATTTTTTTTCAGTGTTGACCTTAGTTAAAGTTTAAGTAATATGCACATTTATGTAAATATATATTTATTCTGAAAATTTAGGTCAAGGAAGCTGGGGAACCTTCAATATAAATGTTGCTTAGGTCCTCTGAATACACCGCCAAAGGTTTGCAGACACCTGGTCATAAATATGATTTGTGCTTTTTAAACATTGCATTCCACATTTAGTCCCATTTTGCTCTTATAATTTCCTCCACTCTTCTGGGAAGATGTTCCACTAGATTTTGGAGTGTTCTTGTGGACATTTGTGTTCATCAGCATTAAGGGTGTTAGTAAAAGGTGTTCGATAGGGTGGAGATCAGAGCTCTATAGCAGGCCACTTAAGATCTTCCTCTGAAAACCATGTAAAGCATATCTTAATGGATTTAGCTTTGTACACAAGGACATTACCATGCTGGAACAGGTTTGAGTTTTAAGTTCAAATGAACGCAAAATTTTATTATACAGCATCCAAATACGTCCTGTACAATCGTGTGCCTTCAGCTGTGTGGTAAACTGCAAGAATATGCCGACAAATCGATTCCTGGAGCATCATGGGACAAAGGAAGACTTGGAACATAGGTGGAACATTAAATAAGCTCCGGCTTTGCATTTATTGAGTACAAAAAACTGTGTAAAAAAGAAACTAACTTTTTGCTTTTGTTCACATTTACACAGTGTGTGTTTTGTGTGTGCTGCATGATCGACCAGGTCTCTTTCTTTACCCCAGTCACTGAAATCTGTTTTATAAGTAGCCACAGATGAGAATCAGCTTTCAACACTGATAACCTTTTGTTTGAATGCAGGACTATGATTTAAACCAGTGGTGAATGAAGCACACAAACCATGTAGTTGAGTTGAAGTGAAGATACACTTAGTAAAATGTGACTCCGATAAAAGTAAAAGTGTCCATTTAAACTTTCACTTGCAAAAAGTACAAAAGTATTTTGCTTCAAATGTACTTAAGTATCCAAAGTACTATGATTTATTATGGCTATAAGGTTCCTAGTATCATTTTTTTTACTTAATCAACTCAGTTTATGTGAAAAGACTCGAATGTGACTCTTAGCACATCAATCTATTAATAGAATAATATTGATGAGTCAAACACTGTAATAGATTGATATCTATTACAATTATCATGAGCCCGATGCCTTCTTTTTAACTACTTAAAAAAACAAAATCACACAAATTGCGGCCATGTGTGTTGTGGCGAGTTCGAGTCAGGAGTTTCTTTATTCCTCTCTAAATGTTTTGCTTGCTGTTGAACTGACACTGAACTGTATGTTGGTGATGTCGCGTGCTCGACTCTGATCGGTGGATCTCTGCCTGTATGACCGACTACGTTTTTATTCTCATTAAAAAAAAGGAAAGACTGATTTAGCAAAATTTTGTTCAGAAAAATATTTGAGTTTGAGATGTAGTGAACTTGAAGTCTCCTCAATGAAAATACTTCAGTAAAGTACAGATACGCAAAAAAAGATACAACGAATTACATTGACTTCCTTACTGCCCACTACTGTTTGAACAGGGAGGGAAAAGTAGTAGCTCACTGTTTAAGGCATTGTACTTTGGCCCAGAAGGTCATTAGTTCAAATCTCAGCACCACCAAACCAAGCTGGCACTGATGGACCCCTGAGCTCTTAACCCGCAACTGCTCAGCTGTAATTGTAAGTAGCTCAGGATAAGTTAGTCTGTATAATGTAAATAAGCAGGACTAAATAGTCAACATCAACAGCCAAGAGGAAGATCTTTTTACCTGACTTCCCACAAATCCTGTCTTTAATCCACTATTATGATGACATACCAAGAAAATGAGAAATGTTATCTCCTCTCTGCATTTGCCTGCAAAGTGACAGGAGGGAAAGACCTGGAGTAATTGCAATTCCCTTTGTGTCATGGTAGAAAGACATGGCATGATAATGCCTGAGTTGAAATGACAGTGATGAAATAAACATGTACCCACACAACAAATTTCACTATAACACAGTGGAAAAGATGATTTTGTGCAATAATCAGATCTGTACAAACTGAATAGTAACTCAGAATGAGCATTCCTACCAAATTGTAAGTTTATTAGCACTAAATATGATGAGTTCTTCAGGGCTACACTAAAGTGAGAGTAAAAGAGACACACATGGCAGAATTCCTGAGCACTATTTTTCTATGCATCAGATCACTTTCCACAATGGTAACAGATGGTCCTTGCTGCACTTGCCATGGTAGTGGCAAAGGTTGGGAGGTTAAAAAGCTTCACGTTCTACTCCAATCTCTCTTGAAAAGCATCTCTCGTTATTCAAAGAAGCAAAGTTTGAGACTCTGCAATCCTCTGTATCCTGGCTGACACTGCACTCGGCTTCCTAACATTGCTGGGATATGTGAGGAAAGAATTTCACTGTACTGAAATGTACACATGACAATTATAAACACACCTAATTTACTTAAGTTAAACATTTTTTGCTCTATAATTCTTAAATTTTGTAAAGCTGCTTTGAGACAATGTCCATTGTGAAAAGTGCTATAGAGATAAACTTGAACTTAAATAAAGCAGCTGGTTTATAATTGTCAGTGAATGAGATATAACAGGATAAATATCTGTGGAGCATACAATCTAGTGTCAAATGGAGCTCGTGGCAAAGTAACCAAAATTAAATAAAAGAAAAAAAAACCTAAAAAACATTTGCTCAAAAAATAAGCTTTTTGTTATACTAGACAATATGTGTATTGCTGTGCTAAACTTTTTCCATATAAAAACAAGGCAAGTCTGTTCTGTTCTGCTGTTGAGATTGTGTTGCATTTTAAACAGTGCCATGTATTTTAAATAGTGTATTATGGTGGGAGTGGTGGCTCCAGTGGTTAAGGCGCTGGATTACTGATCGGAAGGTCGGGGGTTCAAGCCCCGGTATTGCCAAGCTGCCACTCTTGGGCCCTTGAGCAAGGCCCTTAACCCTCTGTGTGCTCCAGGGGCGCCGTACTATGGCCGACCCTGTGCTCTGCGATATGCGAAGAACAACATTTCACTGTGCTGTAATGTATATGTGACAAATAAAGGCTATTCTATCACAAATCTGAGCATTACATGACACATGCCTTTAAGAATTTTATCAATAGGGCCAAACTTCACCCTCTGTGGTAATCAACTGCTAGATTTCTAGTGCATGTTGGTTTCCTTTCTCTGATGCAACCGTGTCATTCTTTGTCTATCTACCATCTCAACACTGAGCAGAGATTAATTGGGAGCACATCTCAAACTCCCTCACTCATAACATATAGAATATGGGAAAAAGGGAACGTTAATTTGAATTGCAAATAGTGTCTTGCAAATTCACACTTGGCTATGATTAAATTTGTAACACATAAAAGGTAAACACATAAAGTTCCCATTTCCTGAGTGAGCATATAAAATGTCAGTCGAAAAGCTCAATTACAGAAGTGAATGAACAATCAACGAGACGTTCTTGACAGTAATTCGAAAGTGCTTTTTAATTGTCAACACTTAGTCCTCTGCTTTAATTGGAGACCTGTTTGAGGATTGAGGTATAAATTTGCTTTGAAAGTGATGAGCGTGTAAAACAGATACCAGAGTATGAGAGCAGTGTTTAACACAATACCGGGTTTCTGTTTCACTGATTTGTTAAATGGTTAGTCTTAATATATCTTTAAAGAAGTATGCATTCCCTTCCTCTTTGTCTGTATATTTGGGGCTGGTTTTAGGGTCTTTAATAAGTTTAATTCAATTATTTTTTCTTGAACTGTATTCTTTATCATTTCTTGTATATGTGTTAATGGCAAAGTTTCAATGGGATACAGTTTGAAAAGCTTGTTAGCAAGTTGATTTTAAAGCATTACATCCATGAATTAGAACCTGGCACAAAACTGATTTGCCAAAACTGAGATACTGCAGGTGAGGCAATGTCCACACTAATCGGTTTTCTTTTGAAATCGCATATCTTTCTCTCTGCACTGAGGTGTCATTTTTAGTAAACGAAAACCTAAAATATTTGAAAACGCTCTACAAAGTGGATCAGTTTGAAAAAGCATTTTCACGTTTACAGTGCTGGACTGTAAATACTGAGGCTTTCGAAAACCAGGAGGAATTTTTAGTCATTGCCACGTTTCAAAGAGCTGGAAAGTAATAAACGCATTTAATTTATGCAGGTTGTCCTCATGCACAGTACATGGACGTAAATATTTACAGACGTTTCAGAGTAGCTGAGCGACTTTCAGGAAACTATTGAAAAAGAAATTAAGGACGAAGAAAGTTTTTAGATGAAAATGCCATTTTCAAATTTATCTGGATTAATGTAGTGTTTTTCTAGCTGTTATGTGAACTTCAACTACAAAGGCAATTGTTCAATTAAAAATCAACATGAGTAACTACCTCAGTTACCTTTATTTTTATTTTATTTGTATGACAAAGTAAGAAAAGTTCTTGATGTTCAAGTTTCAAGTTTATCTTGTATAGCACTTTCACACACACACACACACACACACACACACACACACACACACACACACACACACACACACACACACACACACACACACACACACACACATGCATGCACACAATGCTTCGGAAAGCTCTAGCCTGAACCAGCTATGCTATAAGATAATAAGAAAAAAAGAAAAAAAGATAATACAAATTTGGGTGATGAATCATTACAATCAACAAATTATAAAGAAAATAAAAAGAAAATTATAATAGATTTTTGTCTGTGCAATGAAAAAAAAACCAAGCTTTTTACTCATCACACTTTTGCACTTTTTTTAGCCAGTACATTTACATTTATGCCATTTTGCAGATGCTCTTATCCAGAGCGAATTACACTGAGCAGTTGAGGGTTAAATGCCTTACTGAAAGAACCAGCAGTGGAAGATTTGGTGGTGTTGGGATTTGAACTTGTGACCTTTCAATCCAAGTCCAATGATCTACCACCTCCTCAATATGAATTATACTTGCTATGATAATGTTAAAAAGGGCCTTGGTCTGAAATGTCTGCCAAGTTTGCCTTAGTTTAAACTGACTAATGGTGTAAGTTTGGTGAGTTTTGTAAAAGCTTTTCATTAGTAAGTGAAGACAGAAGCGATATTCAGAATGATATTAGACTCTGAACATCCATGTACTGTATATGCAATATTGTCCCCTATGCCACTTTTCAGTGCACACAATTCTTACATTTTATTTACTATTGTCATTTTTTACATGCGTGGAGCATATTTACAAATTGTGTCATGTTTTTATCATGGTGTTGTACCTGTACTATATCAAACCAGAGATTTATTACACGATTAATGTACCATTTCAAACTGATAGGTAGTATTTAAACAAATGCATATGGCTAAATTCTGTGAAGATCAAATCTATTTCACTTCTGTATCTTCTTCTTCTTCTTTTGGCCTCTCCCATTAAGGGTCGCCAAAGTGGATCATCCGTCTCCATACCCCCTGTCCTCTACAACTGCCTCTTTCAAACCAATTACCTGCAAGTCTTCCCTCACCACATCCATAAACCTCCTCCTTGGTCTTTCTCTTTTCCTCCTTCCTGGTGACTCCATCCTCAGCATTCTCCTACTGATATACCCCATGTCCCTCCTCTGCACATGTCCAAACCATCTCAAGCTCGCCTCCCTCACCTTGTCTTCAAAACATCCCCTATGCGCTGTCGCTCTAATAAACTTGTTTCTAATCCTGTCCATCGTCGTCACTCCCAATGAAAATCTCAACATCTTCAGCTCTGCTACCTCCAGCTCCACCTCCTGTCTTTTACTCAATGCCATTGTCTCTAAACCATACAACATCTCAGGTTTCACCACAGTCCTATAAACTTTCCCTTTCACTCTCACAGATACTCTTCTATCACAAATCACTCCTGCTATCACTTTTCTCCACCCACTCCACCCTGCCTGCTCCCTTTCTTCACTTCTCTAACACACTCTCCATTACTTTGCACTGTTGACTCCAGTTACTTAAACTCTTCCACCTTCACCCCTTCTTCTCCCTGCAACCGCACCACTCCACTGCCCTCCCTCTCATTCACACACATGTAGTCTGTCCTACTCTGACTAACTTTCATGCCCCTTCTCTACAGCGCCTACCTCCACCTTTCCAGGCTCTTCTCAACCTGCTCCCTACTCTCATTAATTCACAATATTATTCGCAAACATCATAGTCCACTGAGACTCCTGTCTGACCTCGTCTGTCAACCTGTCCATCACCACTGCAAACAGGAAAGAGTTTAGAGCCGATCCTTTATGCAGTTTAACCTCCATCTTGAACCAGTCTGTCGTTCATACTGCACACGTCACTGCTGTCGCACTGTCCTCATACATGTCCTGCACCACCCTCACATACTTCTGAAACACAATTTCCTCATACAATACCAATATTTTTCACTGTATGTAGGTTACATTTTTATGTTTATTACAAATCTAAATAAAAAGAGTGACAAGAATTGAAATGTAAAAGGTATTAGGTGTATGTGAATGTTAAAGAAAGTGGTTGCAGCTCTTGGAGCGGTCTTACAATTTTTTGTGTGGCTGGTAATTAACTCACAATTACATACAAATAATATTTTTGAGTTTCTAATTAGCTTGTGAATCATCATGTTGTCAGTGGCATTGTGAGAATGCAGGCTGTGCGACTGACAGCTCTCTGGCTCGGACACTTTCTGATGCTCCAGCTGCTTCAAATGTGGGTCTCTGTTAATAGCACAATTTTCCCTCAATCATCTGTTAGTAGATGAGCATTAGCAAAGAAGCAGTGAAGCAAAGGCGAGCCTCCAGCAGTTTTTCTCCTAACATCTGTTATGAATCCAACCCAGTGAGTGTGTTTGCACAGATTTCAAGGGATGAGTTTGCAGATCAATGCTATTATTTATGCATAGACTATGTTTAAATATTTTAATTGCTCTAATCACTTTTTTGTCATTTGTGCCTAAAAAGGTTTGCACTGCAATAAATAGGGAGCATATGTCGTTTCTCTTATGGGTCTGTATTTATGCTAAATTGCAAGGTATTGTATTCTTGACAGGGCATGCTGTCTTACTGTTGCCAAAGAAACCAATCAGCCAGCCAGCCAACCAACCAACCAGTCAGCCAATCAACCAACCAACCCACCAACCAACCAACCAACCATACAACCATACAACCAATAAATCAACCAGCCAGCCAGCCAGTCAGCCAATCAACCAACCAGCCCACCAACCAACCAACCAACCAACCATACAACCAATAAATCAACCAGCCAGCCAGTCAGCCAGCCAACCAACCAATCAACCATCCAGATAACCAATGAACCACCCAACCAACCAACCAGCCAAACAATGTCTCTGGTGGAGAATTATACATTTAATTGTTGCAGGCAACAATGTCATGTTTTTTTTGGGGGGGGTCTGTTTTTATAGGAAGTACAAGGCATTGCTTTCATAACAGGGCATACTGTCTTATTCTCAACAAACCAACCAACTGACCAACCAACCAAACAACAAAACAACCAACCAGCCAGCCAGCCAGCCAACCTACCAACCAACCAACCAGTCAGTCAGCCAACCAACCACCCAACCAGTTAAACAGCTAGCCAGTCAGACAACCAACCAACCAGCCAGCCAACCAACCGGTCAAACAACAAAGCAACCACCCACCCATTCAGCCAGCCAGTCAGCCAACCAACCAACTAACCAACCAACCACCCAGTCAGCCAATCAACCAACCAACCAACCAACCAACCAGCCAAACAAAGCAATTAGCAATTTGTCTCTAATAAAGACTTATACATTTTATTATTACATATTACAAGATATGGGATTCAGGTGTGAGTTATCAGTAACATGCGACAGTCTTATGATGATACAGTGAATGATAGAAATCATAGTCAAGGACCACCATCCTAGCAGTTATTTATCTTGTACTGTGGCACTAAAATATAATGGAATACTCATAAATCTTATAAAACAAACAAACAAATTTATAAATTTGTGTATGGATACAATAATGGATTCCTGAATAAATGGATAGATGGATGCATGAATGAATAGATGAATGAAAAAAAAACATTTTAGAAAACAACCTTTGTGATTTATTTCTTTCTTTCTGCTCAACCAAATATTATATTTGTCCTCAGAAATAACAATAAAGGAAACAAATAGAACAAAAAGTGTTGAATTCCAAAGTATGATGCATGAAGCAAAATATTCATGGATCCTTAGAAAACAAATTGGCAACACGCTAGCGCTTTAGTGTGATTATTATTCATCATTGTGTGAAAATCCGTCCTCTTATGTTTCGTTCATGAGTTTCACAGTGATGAAAAGAAACCAATCTCATGCACGTCTGGAACAGAGAAGAATGGATCATCAGGAAAATCCATGCTACTGAACAATGCTTTGTAATGTAGTTATTCAGAATGAGAACAATAACCTTGGACGTGACTGTAAGGCTGACGACAAGCATCGATTTTCAAAGACCGAGCAGCAGGAGCGCTCATAAATCAAAACAGCAGGAGGCCTGCGTAGTGTGTAGGTTTTCTACATTGTGTTATTAAAGAAAAGGACATAGCTGAGCATCTCTACCTGATTCTGTCAGAATTCCATATCTGCACACAAAGTGAGGAGAAACAGCAGTGGGTTTTTTTTTTTTATCTTTCTAACTATACATTATTACTGTAGAAACAACGGATTCAAATGAACCTGTGTGGCATACCCAATATAAAGCAATGACAAAAATGAGATTTTCCCAAGAAACAATTCTTTAAGGAGAAGTTAACATTTCTGAAGGAGAATCCAGTGAAAGTAAGATGCATTGTTATTATTATATTATTTATTATTATTATTATTATTATTATTATTATTATTATTATTTTTTTTTTTTTTATTTTATTATTTTTTTTTTTTAACGTTTTCAACTATTGAATTTAATGTGTATGCCCAAATTCTGTTATTCTTGGAAGATATTATCCATTTCCTTGTATATATGTGGTCAAAGTTTGATTTTAGGTCTGTTAAAAATCTGAAGTATCTACAGTATCAACTTATTTACATGGGCCTGTATGGGGGACACATAAAAAAAGCCAGCCAGCCAACCAACCAACCCACCAACCAACCATACAACCAACAAATCAACCAGTCAGCCAGCCAACCAACCAATCAACCATCCAGATAACCAAGGAACCAGCCAACCAACCAGCCAAACAATGTCTCTGGTGGAGAATTATATATTTTATTGTTGCAGGCAACATGTGTCATGTTTCTTTTTTTGGGTCTGTTTTTTATGCTAAAGTACAAGGCATTGCTTTCATAACAGGGCATGCTGTCTTATGCTCAACAAACCAACCAACTGACCAACCAACCAAACAACAAAACAACCAACCAGCCAGCTAGTCAGCCCACCAACCAACCAGTCAAGTCAGCCAACCAACCAACCAGACAGTCAGCCACCCAACCAACCAGCCATCCAACCAACCAACCAACCAACCAACCAATCAAACAGCCAGTCAGACAACCAACCAACCGGCCAGCCAACCCACCGGTTACACAACAAAGCAACCACCCACCCATTCAGCCAGCCAGTCAACCAACCAACTAACCAACCAACCACCCAGTCAGCCAACCAACCAAAACTAAACAAAAAATTAGATTTTCCCAAGAAACAATTATTTAAGGAGAAGTTACATTTCTGAAGGAGAATCCAGTGAAAGTAAAATGCAAAGCTTTTTTTTTTTTCTTTTCAACTATTGAATCTAATGTGTATGCCCACATTCTGTTATTCTTTAAAAATATAATCCATTAGGTTTGCTAAGAATCTGAATATGAAATTAGCTTATTGTTTCTACAGTATCTACTTATTTACATTGGCCTGTATAGCAGACACATACAAAATACATAATGACAATTAAGATGTTTAGTAAGACTCACAGCATTTTCCCCACTTTTATTTTTCACTGACTTTTTTAACTATAAAATAAAAAGCATAGGGCTGTCATATATTCGGAACAAATGTCTTAGACACATTCTGCCATAGTGAAATAATCAACTTTGGTGTAGTAACAGTAATTCCACACTGTTACTATAGAAACTATCAAAAATATTACCAAACACACTTGTAATCTGTGATTAGCGGCTGCACTTTTGTCAGCACTTTTGTCAGCACTTTTGTGCTGTTGTAGAAAACGAATCAACACCTTCTGACCAATCAGAATGAAGAATTCTGCAGTATACCGTTGGACTGTACAGTATTGATGTAATGGGCCGAAAGTCGCGCTGAATTAATGGGACATCAATAAAAGAGCTACGAACTGAAATGTTAAGAAAGTGCTGGGAAACGTGTGTCTTAAGTGTTTTTATGCTTTAAGGATTTATTTTTAGCTGGGTGATGGACATGTTTACTGCTCTAAAGACAGCTTGAGGAGGAAAGACTGTCACGACAACAAGAGCACCAGGAGAGATGAGATAGAGTTTGGTAAGCCCAATACACCTCGGCATCTGGAACACACACACACACACACACACACACACACACACACACACACACACACACACACACACACTTTTCTTTATGCTTTACTTTATGCTTTTTTTTTAGCTTGTTCTTAGCTATTAAAAAATAACTGTGGTTAGGGACATTTATACATTTATACATTTGGCAGACACTTTTTTCCAGAGCAGTAGACAATTATTTTATTTATATAACTCTTGAGGGCTTTAATCAAACAATAGATTTGCAGTGTTGGGATTTAAACTCATCACCTTTAAATCAGAAGTCCAACATCTTAACCACTTTGCTTAACAATCTTTATTCCTGTCATGCCAGTAAACATGCCCTTGAGATTCCAGTAACCAGTGTTTCTGTTCTTTCTTCTCTTCGGATCTGCCTGGTTCATCCCGGCGCCCTACTTCTGAATGGAGTCCTTTTTAATTGAGACCACTCTGTGCAGATTCCATACCTACAGCCTAAAGATCCATGAGGCCCAAAAACGTTGAGGATTGTTTCAGACTGTAATTAATAAACAGTCTACTACAGTGGCTCAGGACCACAGGCCACAAGAATAGTTCAGCATTTATGCTCCTATTACTGCACACCTCAAAAATGTAACTACAATGAATGGACAGTTAGTGCCACTCAGATCTGGTGGCAGGTCTGGTTCCTCTCAAGGTTTCTTCCTCATGCCATTTCAGGGAGATTTTCCTTGCCACAGTGAACACTGGCTCGCTCATCGGGGACAAACAATTATAAAGGAACAAACTTATAGGCAATAAACGTACACATTCTTTTACAGTATATAACCTTATAACAGCATGACAGGGGAACTAGACTCACACAGGCAAGAGAACATTGACAGGGCTAAAAAAGAACAAAAGAGACTAGTCTAGGGTCTATTTTATAGTTTTTCTCAGTTGCTTTGGAGTGTTTCTCAAATCATCCTTAATATTTGCAAACCAGTGAGTGCATTTCTCAAAACAATTTTTACAAGCAGCACATCACATTGGATTTATTGCAGAAGCCTGTACTTTTCTCAAAATCCTTAGTTAATCCCTCAAAAGGGATGTTCATTTGTCAAATCTCATTGCCATCAGAATGACAATTCCTTTTGTTATTGTTCACAAACAAGATCGTCAAAACGTTTAGTCGTGTTGTCAGTGTGACGGCACACAGTTTCAGTATTTCCTGGTATAAACTATGGTTTGGATTACAGTGATTAAAAATGCACAAAGCTGAATTTCTTCTGTACGACATTGACGAATTTCATTTGCATATTTGATTTATATTGATTGTAAGAGACCGGACAGGATTCACACTTTCTACTGTACTGTATTAGTGTTCGTTAGTTTCTTGGTTGTTCATCAATTTTCACAATTTGTAATTCATTTCACGAGATTCACCTTTGACTTGTTTTAGAGAACCAGTTGATCATTGGTTGATCTGATGCCGTTCACTCGCCTTCATTAGTGACTATCAATTTAAGACAAATGATAGATAGATAGATAGATAGATAGATAGATAGATAGATAGATAGATAGATAGATAGATAGATAGATAGATAGATAGATAGATAGATAGATAGATAGATAGATAGATAGATAGATAGATAGATAGCTTTTTCAACTTTATTCCCCTGTAGTTACTGCAGGTCTGCACATCTCTCTTAGTCTTAAAAACCGGTTCCAGCACACTCCTTCTCCATTCCTCAGGCATCCTCTCACCTTTCAAAATCTTTTTAAGCAATCTTGTTTATCTTGTCAAACAAATTCCACTGCATCTCTCCTAAACATCTCCATGCTTCTACCTGTATGTCATCTGGTCCAACCGACTTTACACTCTTCATCTTCTTTATCGCTGGTCTCACTTCCTCCTTACTAATCCTATCCACTTCCTGATCACCATCTCCACATCATCCAACCTTCTCTCTCTCTCTCTCTCTCTCTCTCTATCTCTCTCTCTCTCTCTCTCTCTCTCTCTCTCTCTCCCTTTCTCTCTCTCTCTCTCTCTCTCTCTCTCTCTCCCTCTCTCTCTCTCTCTCTCACTCTCATTTTCCTCATTCATCAGCTGCTGAAAATATTCCCTCCAGCTCCAACAAATTTCCATCTCCATCCTTTATTGCTCTAACTTGCAGCACATCCACGTCCCTCTGCCTGGCCAATCGTTTTCTACAAATAATGTAATAATAATAATGTAATTAGTTCTGGAAAATAATAAAAATGTAAATATGTTGCACGACAATGCCACTTTTCCACAACATGAGATCTATAAAGAAATAGTTTGCCAAGTTTGGTGTGAAACAATTCGAGTGGTGCAAGCCATGGCCTCAATCCCACTAAACACCCTTGTGATGAATTGAAAAGCTGACAGCACACCAGGCTTTCTCATTTTCCTGACTTCACTAATGTTCCTCTAGGAGAATGCCTTTCCAGAACATCAAAAAATAATTATAGCAGCAAAGGGGGAACCAGTGCTGTGCTAATGCCCATGGTTTTGAAATAGTCATAATTGAGTGTGATAGTTTGGATAACAAACAATAGAAAATTAATTGAGATTGAGAGCGCTACATCACAGACAGGAATCTTATATGGCAAAAATGAATGTCATTACTAAAGCAAACAACCTAATGAACACAATTCAACAAGTCTTCTTTCACTGTAGCCAGAGCTGCTCCTCCCACATACAACAACTCCAGCAGAAGCATCGATATTAACCTCATAAAATGACCCCCGAGGTTTTCCATGGATTTTTGTGCATTTTTTCTGTGCATTACGGTTTTCCTGGGGATCTAGGCAAATTGTGTGTGTTTTGTACAAAATGTACAGGAAAGAAGACGTAAAAGTTTAAAAGGTTCAGAAAAAAGTTTAACAACTGTTTTAAGATGTTTGGGCGGACCTTTCCTCAAACAGTTTAGCTGTTCTTGAAAATGGCCTTGCAAATATATCTGCCTGTATCAGGATTAGGCCAAGAGACACAAGCAACACTTACTAGCCACTGCCCCTCACCGAACCATGTCACGTGAATATTTCCATGCCTGTTCCATGTTCATTGGTAATTACACTTGTATATTGGTTTTAAATCCACTCTGTCTCTCAATGTCCATTTCAAACAGGTCCAGAATGGGTCTAGCTGCCTCACATTATAGTTTATTTTGTACATGTTAAGTCAAAATCTCCACACTTTGCATTCTGCCTTTATAATATGATAAAAATCTAGATACTGTTAGATTTTTATCATGCCTGAACACAATATTTATTCCTGGAGAGGTTTCCCATGCGATCTACGATGCCCGTGGTGTATTTTCTTATCAGGGAAGAATCACACAGCACTAGTGCATATGTTCTTCTTCAGTTTACTGTATCATTGTCAGGCTGCAGACGCCGAAGCAGATAAAGTCCAATCATGTTCTTTATTGAGGTGCAAAAAACAAAACACCCATAAACCGATGAAAACAAAAGCAAACACAGACATCCGCTCGTAACGAAGTATCCACTATGAGCGCGAATGTCCAACGCCTAATCCCAATGCCAGTAAAGCTCTCGGCAATGAGTACTCCAATAAGGAAATGGAGTTCGGAGAAATAGCCAGCGGTGAATCCCGGCGTTTGAGCAGCCACGCGATTTACCTGCATGACAATACAACGACCGACAGCCTCAAGAACGTGAGTTTATGTAGTCTGATCTTTCATGAGCCACAGCTGTCGGTAATCTTGGGAAGTAGCGTGACTGCTATCGAGGGGGGCGTGGCAGGGTGAATCCCTGACAGCTACAGAGGGGGGCATGGCAGGGTGAATCCCTGACAGTACCCCCCCTCCAGGGGCAACACCTGACACCCCAAAACCCACCTATGCCAGGCGGGCCAGGGCACTCCGAGGAAGGCCTCCTTAGACGCCTGGGAGCAACGGAGGCCTGGTGAGCATCCTCTGCGGAGAGCCGGAATGGAACAACACCTTGCAGGAGGATCCGGAACGGAGCCACGCCCTCGGTGCTGACGGGAGGCTGAGTAAAGCCCTTGGCGGGGATTGGAGCCGGAGCGACCTCCATGGCGGGGAACCGGAACTGGACGCCAACTATGACAATGACCGGGGAGTGGAGGACGTCCTGGGCGGAGACCAGGAACGTCGTACCACCCTCTGAGAGACCTGGAGGACCGACGTCGCCGTCAGAGGGACCTGGAGGACCTACGTCACCGTCAGAGGGACCTGGAGGACCGACGTCGCCGTCAGAGGGACCTGGAGGACCGACATCGTCCTGAAGAGCACCTGGGGGCGATCTGTCGTCCTGAAGAGGACCTGGGGGCGATCCGTCGCTCTGAGAAGGACTTGGGGGCGAGACGTCGTCCTGAAGAGGACCTGGGGGCGATCCGTCGTCCTGAAGAGGACCTGGGGGCGATCCGTCGTCCTGAAGAGGACCTGGGGACGATCCGTCGCCCTGAGAAGGACTTGGGGGCGAGACGTCGTCCTGAAGAGGACCTGGGGGCGATCCGTCGTCCTGAAAAGGACCTGGGGGCGATCCGTCATCCTGAAGAGGACCTGGGGGTGAGACGTCGCCCTCTGTGGAGCTTGGATGCAATCCTTCGCCCTGCGTGGAGCCTGGATGCGATCCGTCGCCCTGCCTGGAGCCCGGGGGCGAGACGTCGCCTTCTGTGGAGCCCGGGGGCGAGACGTCGCCATCTGTGGAGCCCGGGGGCGAGACGTCCCTTTCGCAGTCCTGGAGCCGGGGTGAGTGCACAGGGAAACCCCTGGGCATAGGGGCGCTCCTTGGGACCCTTAGGAGCAGATCGGAGCCTACTGGGCAGCCTGGAAACGGGGTGAAGCCTGCCTGGAGATCCACGAGCAGAGAAGGGGTCGCCTGGAGGTCCACGGCATCAGTGGAGCTCTCTTCGGGACACTGAAGCGGAGACGAGCTCGTGGGGTCGCTCGGAGGCGGAGACGAGCTCTCGGGAGGAGTCTGGAGCAGAGTCGTGCTCTCAAGAGGGACTTGGAGCTGGGCGGAGCTCTCTTGAGGGACCTGGAGCTGGGCGGAGCTCTCTTGAAGGACCTGGAGCTGGGCGGAGCTCTCTGGAAGGACCTGGAGCTGGGTGGAGCTCTCTTGAGGGACCTGGAGCTGGGTGGAGCTCTCTTGGAGGTCCTGGGGCGGAGCCGAGCTTTCCGTGGGCGAGTTGTCGCCTTGGAAGGGGCTCTGGGATGTGGCGTCGTCTGGAGAGGGACTCGGAGAAGTCACTTCGCCTTCTGTGACCGGAGGTGTCGGCTCGGCGCTCTCGTGAAGACTCTGTGGCGGCGCGGCGCTCTCGTGACGGCTCTGTGGCGGCGCGGCGCTCTCGTGACGGCTCTGTGGCGGCGCGGCGCTCTCGTGATGGGCTCTGTGGCGGCGCGGCGCTCTCGTGACGGCTCTGTGGCGGCGCGGCGCTCTCGTGACGGCTCTGTGGCGGCGCGGCGCTCTCGTGACGGCTCTGTGGCGGCGTGGCGCTCTCGTGACGGCTCTGTTCCGGCTCTGTTCCTCTCGTGAAGACTCTGTGGTGGCGCGGCGCTCTCGTGAAGACTCTGTGGCGGGAAAGCACGCTCCTGGAGACACTGTGGCGGCGTGGCACGCCCACGGGAACCTCGGAACAGAGCGGCACGCCTGTAGACGCTCTGTGACGGCATGGTGTGCTCGCCGACGCTCGGAGATGGTGTGGTGCGTCCACGAGAACCCCGGAACACAGCAGCACGCTGGAAGAGACCCTGAGATGAAGCAGCCCTCTCATCAAAACATTGGGGCTGAGCTGCAGGCTCATGGGAGATCCGGCACGGAGCCGCGTGCTCTTGAGAACCTTGGAATGGAGCACCTTTCTCCTCAAGGGGACTGTAGTGGAGATCCACCACCTCTATCCCCAACTTCCCCAGAAGCAGCCCGCTGAATTCGGCGAGTGAGCCGAATTTGCCCCCTTTGGCGCTCCATAGTGAGTTGGCTTTGGCAAGAACTTCACCAGACAGGAGGGAAATACAGAGGGCAATCTTGGCTCGTTTGGAAGGAAACCGGGAAATGTTAACAGCCACATACTCGCCGATGCCTTGCAGAAATCCGCCCAATTCGTCTTTTTTCCCCGAGTAACGAGCCGGTAATCCGCTCGCGCTCTCTGAGGGGCGTGGCGCAGCCGCGCTCGCATGATCCGGCTCTGTGGATCTGAACCGCAAGGAGCGGCACTGAGCTTCCGGAGGAAATCCGAAGCCGGGTTCAGCTGTAGGTCCGTCGCGGTCGGAAACGCGGTGTGTCGAATCCGCGTTCGGTTTGGGTCGGTCGTTCTGTCAGGCTGCAGACGCGGAAGCAGATAAAGTCCAATCATGTTCTTTATTGAGGTGCAAAAAACAAAACACCCATAAACCGATGAAAACAAAAGCAAACACAGACATCCGCTCGTAACGAAGTATCCACTATGAGCGCGAATGTCCAACGCCTAATCCCAATGCAAGTAAAGCTCTCGGTAATGAGTACTCCAATAAGGAAATGGAGTTCGGAGAAATAGCCAGCGGTGAATCCCGGCGTTTGAGCAGCCACGCGATTTACCTGCATGACAATACAACGACCGACAGCCTCAAGAACGTGAGTTTATGTAGTCTGATCTTTCATGAGCCACAGCTGTCGGTAATCTTGGGAAGTAGCGTGACTGCTATCGAGGGGGGTGTGGCAGGGTGAATCCCTGACAGCTACAGAGGAGGGCATGGCAGGGTGAATCCCTGACAGCTACAGAGGGGGGGCGTGGCAGGGTGAATCCCTGACAATCATACTTTATTTATCTTCTCTATCTATTGTTAATAGGCCTCTTATGCACTTCTGGTTAGACGCTAACCGCATTTCATTGGCTCCGTACATGTACCTTGCACAGTGACAATAAAGTTGGATCTAATCTAATCTAATAACGGACAAGTATATGTATTTTTTCTTTTTTTTGCACTGCTTATCCACTATGCATTTTTGCACCATCTATAACTTGATTATCACAGCAATACTGTGTATTCCACCCATATTTATTCTGTATATACTGTATCATACAACATTCATACTTGTAAATAAATACATCATGTCATTTGAACATGTTATCTCTCGTCTATGCACAATCTTTGCACAGTATATTGTATATTCCTATATAAACATATATTATTACCTACTGCACCTTCAATACATTATTTACCCCTCACCCCTGTACATATGGACACCTTATTTATCACACTGCTATTTATTTATTGTAAATAGACCACTGATGCACTTCTGGTTAGATGCTAACTGCATTTCATTGGCTCTGTACATGTATGATAATTAAGTTGAATCTAATCTAATCAGGGGAGTGCTGGCTCCAGCGGTTAAGGCGCTGGGTTGCCGATCAGAAGGTCTGGGGTTCAAGCCCTGGTATCGCCAGGCTGCCACTCTTGGGCCCTTGAGCAAGGCCCTTAACCCTTTATGCTCCGGGGGTCCCTTACGAGGGAAATATCAAGGTCCGTGACGTCGGAGTGAAGTGGGGCTCACCACCTGCAGGAGGGACTGTAAGGGACAGTGCTGTGAGGATTGGGCAGCAGTCGAAGGCGGGGGCCTGCTTAGACTGCTGCCCCGCGACCCGGATTACGGATAAGCGGGAGAAAATGAATGAATGAATGAACTAATCTAATCTAATATACACACTGGAATAAACCTGCTCTCGGTGTGTAAGAGATATGTGAGCCAAGAAAAAGACACTTTGTGTACCTTACATACATCCTAAAGTTATGTGTGTTTATAGAACTAATGTGAAGCCCATCTTAACACTAAAAATTACATTATTCTGTTATTCCAGAATGCTCACATTCTACAATCTCAATTAAAAAAAACGTTGGGACACTGTGCAAAATGTGGATACAACAGAATGCAATGATTTGCAAATCTCATAAACCCATATTTTTCTTGCAATAGAACATAGAAAACATATCAAATATTTAAACTGAAAAGAAAATGTACCATTTTAGAGCAAAAATAAGGACAATTTGAACTGTTCAGCAGCTAAAATTCTGTATCAGACACACATAGAACAACATTCTTCTCCCAAAACTTCAGCAACTGGTCTCCTCAATTCCCAGACGTATGTTTATTTGTTGTGTTGCAAATAGAATATGGATTTATGAGATTCGCAAATCATTGCATTCTTTTCTTTTTTTAGTTAGAGATTTTCATTGGGAGTGACGACGATGGACAGGATTAGAAATGAGTTTATTAGAGGGACATCGCATGTAGGACGTTTTGGAGACAAGGTGAGGGAGGTGTGATTGAGATGGTTTGGACATGTGCAGAGGAGGGACATGGGGTATATCAGTAGGAGAATGCTGAGGGTGGAGCCACCAGGAAAAAGGAAAAGAGGAAGACCAAGGAGGAGGTTTATGGATGTGGTGAAGGAAGACATGCAGGTAGTTGGTTTGAAAGAAGCAGATGTAGAGGACAGGGGGTATGGAGACGGATGATCCGCTGTGGCGACCCCTAATTAAGCAACATTAGCAACAAAAAAATTATGTGTCTGGACTTGTAGCAAACAATCCCTTTAATGGCTGTATTTTAATACCTATTATAAGGTAACACAAATCAGATCACTGTCAGTACTGTATATTCAGAGTTAGTAAGAACAATAAAATCACTAGAGGTTTAAGTTTTTGGATGTACTGGGAAATAGAGGAGGACTAACCCTGGCATGCATCAGCATGCAATATAGCAATTAATTCATCTGCCTTCTAATGAGATCATTTGAATTGGTGGCGTCTTGCTTCCATCATGACTTTATGGTCAAATTCATCTATCTCTAAAACACTAAAAATTCCACTTGCTTTACACTGATTGATTTCTAATGGACAATGTGAGAAAAGATCTGTTAACTGCCTGAAATGTTCTCAAAAGTTTTCAAGGACATTGAATTAAATTGAAGATAATATACTGCCTGTCGAAAGGTTTTCCACTCTATATTATTCCACTTTCTTGACCACCAGGGGGGGATTTAGTAGCATTATGATTTGCTTTAAAAAGCTTTGGTCTTTTAATCAATTATTACTGCAGCAACGACTTCAGTATTTCCATTAGTGCACTGACTGTGTGCTGAGAGACACAATACTGGGTCCACTAGTAGAAGCTCGCACAGGAACTCATAGATGTTTAAGGTGTTTGTATGAAGCACAAGTATTGTGGGTCCAGTGGTGGATGAAGAACACAAACCATGTATTTGAGTTAAAGTAGAGATAAAATATGATGAGTAAAAGTGCTCCCTTTAAACTTTTACTCAAGTGAAAGTACAAAAGTATTTGGCTTCAAATGTCCTTAAGTATCCAAAGTACTGTGTTGTAGCTGTAATGTTCCTATTATTATTTTTGACACAAAACTTTTCCAAATGCTTTTCAATTACTACAAAAAAAAAAAAAAAAAACACAAATCGTGGCCACGTGTATTGTGGTGAGTCAGGAGTTTCTTCATCATTTATTCCTCTCAAAATGTTGTGCTTGCTGTTGACACTAAAACTGAACTGTATGTTGTTGATAAGTAGATACACCAAGCACCAATCAAAACAAGTTCAAAACAGAGCGTGTGCTCGACCCTGATTGGTGGCTTGCTTAGTGTTTGACCAGTTAAGTTTTTATATTCATAAATAAAATGGAGCAACCGATTTCAAAAAATGTAGTTAAGTAAAAATTCTAATATTTGACTTGATGAAATCAAAAATGAAGTTAAAGGCTCCCCAAATAAAATACTTCAGTAAAGTAGAAATGCATGAAAACGTTACTTTTAAGTACAGTTACGAATTACATTTACTTTGTTACTGTCCACAACTGTGTGGGTCTGGTGTGAGAGATGGCCTATAGAAATCTGTTCGCTTAATTAGATATTGAAACCCTTTGAATTTAAAATATGATTTTGAGACAATGGAGACAGCAATACTCCTATACAATTATGAGAAAGTTCCTCTGATTTATAAGGGAGTCAAATAGGCTGTTAGCATTGCGTCTATACAGTTGCATGCTATGTAGATATACAGTAGTGTAACTTTCTTTCTTTCTTTCTTTCTTTCTTTCTTTCTTTCTTTCTTTCTTTCTTTCTTTCTTTCTTTCTTTCTTTCTTTCTTTCTTTCTTTCTTTCTTTCGGCTTCTCCCATTAGGGGTCGCCACAGCGGATCATCCGCATGTTTGATTTGGCACATGTTTTTACGCAAGATGCCCTTCCTAACGCAACCCACCCCATTTATCCGGGCTTGGGACCGGCACTAAGGCTTGTGCAATCCTAATGGCTGGGGTTGGTTTCCTGACCGGGGATCGAACCCGGGCCACAGCGTTGAGAGCGCCGCATCCTAACCACTAGTATATTTAACCAGTTAAATATACAGTGGTGTAAATAATTTAATTTAAATATTAGTAAAAGATAACTCAAGTAAACACAACATGCAGTTTTTAAATGAAGGTTGTCCCCCCTGTTAAAACAATGGTTTATCACACCTGAGTTAATTTTACATTTACATTTACATTTGCGGCATTTAGCAGACGCCCTTATCCAGAGCGACGTACAAAAGTGCTTTAAATCTCTAGTAATTAATAAATCTACACTGGTACGCAAGATTACAAACTTAATATAAATATAACTCAAATTCTACAATTTTCTCTCGCCACACCCAAGCCTGCTTACTGCCACACCCAGGCCTGATTACTGCCACACCTGTTCACAATCGAAAAATCTCTTAAATAGGACCTGCCTGACAAAGTGAAGTAGACCAAAAGATCCTCAAAAGATAGACATCATGCTGAGATCCAAAGAAATTTAGAAACAAATGAGAAAGAAAGTATTTCAGATCTATCAGTCTGGAAAAGGTTATAAAGCCATTTTTAAAGCTTGGGACTCCAGTGAACCACAGTGAGAGACATTATTTACAAATGGCAAAACCATGGAACAGTGAAGAACCTTCCCAGGAGTGGCCAGCCGAACCAAAAATAACCTAAGAGCACAGTAATGACTCATCCAAGAGGTCACAAAAGACCCCACAACAACATCCAAAGAACTGCAGGCCTCACTTGCCTCCGTTAAGGTCAGTGTTCATGACTCCACCATGAGAAAGAGACTTGGCAAAAATAGTCTGCATGTCAGAGTTCCAAGACAAGAACTGCTGCTAAGCAAAAAGGACATAAAGGCTCGTCTCAGTTTTGCCAGAAAACATCTTGATGATCACCAAGACTTTTGGGAAAATCTGTGGACTGACGAGACAAAAGTTAGAAGTTTGGAAGGTGTGTGTACAATTACGTCTGGCATAAAAGTAACACCGCATTTCAGAAAAAGAACATCATACCAACAGTAAAATATGGTGGTGGTAGAGTGATGATCTGGGGCTGTTTTGCTGCTTCAGGACCTGAAAGACTTGCTGTGATAAATGGAACCATGAATTCTGCTGTTTACCAAAAAATCCTGAAGGAGAATGTCCAGCCATCTGTTCATGACCTCAAGCTGAAGCGAACTTGGGTTTTGCAGCAGGACAATGTTCCAAAATACACCAGCAAGTCCACCTCTAAATGGCTGAAGAAAAACAAAATGAAGACTTTGGAGTGGCCTAGTCAAAGTTCTGACCCGAATCCTATTGAGACGCTGTGGCATGACCTTTTGATGCTGAAAACCCCTCCAATGTGGCTGAATTACAACAATTCATGACCTTTTCATGCTTGAAAACCCTCCAATGTGGCTGAATGGAGCAAGATTCATTCACAGTGCTGTAACAGACTCATTGCAAATGATCACAAATGCTTGATTGCAGTTGTTGCTGCTAAGGGCGGCCCAACCAGTTATTAGGGGCAAACACTTTTTTCACACAGGGCCATGTAGTTTTGGATTTTGTTTTCCCTTAATAATAAAAATTTTCATTTAAAAACTACATGTTGTGTTCACTTGTGTTATCTTTTACAAATATTGAAATTAGTTTAATGATATGAAACATTGAAGTGTGACAAACATGCAAAAAAAATAAGAAATCGGGACCCTTTTTCACACCACTGTACAACCTCTTTTTCAGTCTTTGCTGGTATGCATAAGATGTTGCTCTTTGCTTGTTTGCCACTAATTGAAAGTCTGTCTTTGTTACCCCTAGCTGAGTTTCTTTGGCTAAATTCTGTGGCTAAACAACTGCCCTGTGCCTTGGCCAATTAAATGCTCTTGTCCATAATCCATTTACAAATATAAATTTTTTTGTTTTATACATTTGGAAAACATGTTACCTCTCAGTGATGTAGTATGTTTGTTTTTGCTCTGCTGTTTCTAGCTTTCTGCTGTCCTACTATATGTTGGATAGAAGTTTTTTTTTTTTGTTAGCCTTGTTGTGCGATGCTTATTAGCCTTGCTGTGCCATGCTCTCTAGCCTTGTTAGCTCCCTTCTGTCATGTACTATCTAACTTGGTTTGAGAACAGGTTAACCTGTGTGTGAAAAGACATTCCACCACACAGGTCTTTTGATTGTCTAGACACCTTACATTAGAGGACAGGTGCCACCCCTTGTATTTTTTTTTTTTACACTTGGTATAAGTTTTATTGGGAAATATCCATAAAAGTCTCAAAACAATCCTGAAGTCTGTAGCAGGGATCGAAGCACAAGGAGGAATAGTTAATCACAGCATATCGCAGCCATGCTGAGATCAGAGCACAGGGTCAGCTATGATACAGCAACTCTGGAGCACAGAGAGTTAAGGGCCTTGCTCAAGGGTCCAAGAGTGACAGTTTGGCAATCCTGTGGCTTGAACTTTCCGATCAGTAACCCAAAGCCTTAACCACCAATCTAACACTTACAGTAAGGCTGCTTAAGTCTTTTAAAACTTATAGGCACTAAACTTACACATTCTTTAACCTTATAACTGCTTTATCTCTGTAAAGCTTCCTTTATACAATGTGTATTGTCAAACGCACTATACAAATAAAATTGAATTGAATTAAATTAATCTTCCCACTAAACTTGCATGAGCCATATTTGGAAATCAAGGAAACATTTAAAGGTCAAAATTAAGAATAGGTAGATATTAGAAACATCGAAAAACCAAGTTTTAACCTTGAAAAAAAGCAACACTGTGATACAAATGATGCTGCTCTTCCACAGAGCAGGTGAACATAATCAGGCAACAAATTAAGGCCATGACAGAGACAGAATCAGGTTTAAACAAAAATCAAATACGAATGCATTGCATTCATTGCTAAAACATGATGGCTTGCAAGGTGAAAACAGTGAAAACTGATGCATTCTTAAAAAATCATGTGGAAAATCAAAGCAATTTACTAACTGATGATTACTTTTTATGTGGAAAACCACCACAGTCATCATATCAAATATTTTTTGCTGATGAATAACATTTCCACATCCTCAATAGTTTCGTTTTTTTTTTTTTTTTTTTTTTGCAGGATCAATCATGATTTAGATGTGCTGAAAGATGTACCAAATTTGAGTCTATATTGAAAGCAAACTGTTCCCCCAGAGAAACACTGTCGAGAAAAAGGGAGTTTGAAAGCAGCCATGATGGATGTTTAGATGTAATTTGCTCTGTAGAAGAGGATGGAGTTGAAACCATTACTTGGTAATATGTTATCAATTACTAGTTTCACTCTGTACTGTCAACAAAAATCGACCGGTGGAGAGGAAAAAAATCGCCTCTGGTGTTTTCAGCCTTGGAAAAAAAAAAACTCCTCCAAAAAGCAATCAGTAAACAGATGCTTTGTAATACAACTCACGCACATATCAGAAAGGTTGAATATGGAGGTTGTTGGTTTGCCCATTGCAAACTCTGCTGGTCCCCAGATGCATTTTGTATTGTAATTTACAATTGTAATCATTTCTGATTGTGTAATGAGGTGCTAATTACAAACAACAGCTTCCTTAAATCCAGCTGCTTATAATGAGTATATCAATCCAGAGGCACCAAAACATACATGTTATCGCCAAAGGTTTGCAGACACCTGGTCATAAGTATGGTAT
Organism: Silurus aristotelis; assembly: GCF_946808225.1. NCBI lineage: Eukaryota > Metazoa > Chordata > Actinopteri > Siluriformes > Siluridae > Silurus > Silurus aristotelis. The sequence continues at coordinate 31,627,057 of NC_139577.1, read as the reverse complement.
GTGCTTTTTGAGCATCACATTCCACATTTAGTCCCCATTTGCACTGATTATTTCCTCCACTCTTCTGGGTAGATGTTCCACTAGATTTTGGAGTACATTTGTCTTCATCGGCCACAAGGGTATTAATAAAGACAGGTACTTATGTAGGTGAGGAGACCTGGAGTGCAGTCAATGTTTACATTCATCCCAAAGGTGTTCAGTAGGGATAAGATCGGAGCTCTATAGAAGGCCACTCAAGATCTTCCTCTCCAAACCATGTAAAGCATATCTTCCTGGAGATCACTTTGTACACAGAGGCATTGTGATGCTGGAACAGGTTTGGGTTTTCAAGTTCAAGTAAATGCAATATTTTATTATACCACATCCAAAGAGATCCTGTCAAATTGTGTGCCTCCATTTTTGTGTTTGGAGAAGAACCATATCAGCAAGCAGGAATGATTAGGTGTCCCAATACGTTTATCCATATAATGTATATCCAGAGTGGCGCAGCAAAATGGGAAATTTCCCAACTAGAACTTGTCGACCCTGGGCGTTTGCAATTGTTTGTGAAAAAGGAAATGTTTTAATTAGCAGACGGGATACAATCATAATGTCCAAACTGGCAATGAAGCCAAAATTCCCTTTGTGCAGCTCTCACAATTTTACCATTCTTACAAAAGGCTTTACAGTAAACGCTTCTTGTGCACCACTCCACTGCTCCATTACAACTAACGGCAACACCTAGTTCAAAATTTCCACCCTGTACATTAAACACAGAAATAGTTCTTGCTTTTCCCAGTTTATTAGGAAGTTGGGATCAAAAGACAGAGACAGCAAGCATAAAGCACCAACGGAACAGAGAGACCTTCTGACCAGTAACCCAAAGCCTTAACCACTGAGCCACCACCCATTTCACTGACTGATCTAATATGATTGGTCGATTTTAAAAGTGCCTATACTACTTCACTGTACGTATTACATAAGTCTTTGCGATGTAAAATTTCACTGCCTAGTTAAAAATTTAAAACTATTATTCTGTTTACTCATTTGCACAATATTCTGTTCACACTTTTGCTACTGTTCACTTTATCTCGTTACGACAGGTTTACTGGCGGAGCTATTTTGTGTTTTGTGTATTGACTTGCACTGTCCTGTGTTGTCCTGCACTGTCTTGTGTTGTCTTTTTGCACTGCTTGCACCAGGCTGCACACATGCACTTTATGTGGCAAGGATATTTCTTACTAGTCCTTGGCCCTTTGTTTTCTGTTTCTGTAATTGTTGTTTTAAGTTGTTTTATGTAGCATCAGGATTCTCGAGGAACGTTGTTTAATTTCACTGTGTACTGCATCAGCTATATAAGGTTGAAATGACAATAAAAGCTTCTTGACTCTTGACTTGACAATACAGAAATATACAAAAACAATTTTTCTCAAGAGTTTAACTTTTGACTCAAAACATAAAAGCAAGTCAGATTGAGTTAAATAGGAGACGGAACACCAATATTACCAACACCACCTTAAATGTGAATGTATGAACTATTGCGAGGTCGGTAGCGAGCTACCCGGGATGCCATAAAGTGAGTGTGGTTTCTTTAATTGAACTCTACGCTGCACGGGTCATACACTGATGTCTCATTAAATGCTTTATTGATTTTACTGCCAGTGATCATTATACAATTCAGCTGCACTCTGTACATTCTGTAGAATCTCTGTATAATTATAATTGCATATAATTGAAAAACATCTTATGTATCTTATTTATCTGTATACCCTCTGTATATATGCTGTGTATTCTCTTTCTTCCGTTGTAAATACAATGTAAAAAAATTTCATATACTTTACACTTTTTTACATATTTTGTGCACAAATTTTTATATATTTGTACTTTACTTGCTATTTTAATTTTTACTACCCAGAGACTTGATATTTATTTGTTGTACATATACTGGCATGTTTATCCATAATTGTTTGCATAATTCTACTATTATCATTTCTTTCTTTCTATCTATCTATCTATCTATCTATCTATCTATCTATCTATCTATCTATCTATCTATCTATCTATCTATCTGTCTATCTGTCTGTCTGTCTGTCTGTCTGTCTGTCTGTCTGTCTGTCTGTCCTCAATATCTATTTTCAATCGAGAGGTTAAAAGCTGAATATTGTAACTCCATATTGGCAGATAGGCAAAATTTTATATATTTCTATTATATCTATTGTAATGGGTGTGAGTTTTATATATTTGCTGATTTACCAGGAACAACCCCTATAACATGTATAAAAAACAACAATTGTATACAGTTTATTATTTAATAACAAACAAAAGTGATTATATATGAGTGCACCCCTCACATTTCAGCAACCATTTTAGTATATTCTGAAGGGACAATACTATAAAAATGAAACTTGAATATAATAGTGAATAGTGAATGTCCAGCTTGTGTATCAGTACAGATTTACTGTCCTCTAAAAACAACTCAACATACAGCCATTATTGTCTAAATAACTGGTAACAAAAGTGAGCACACCCTAAATGATGTCGTGTAAATGTGCAAAGCCACATGTCCTATTCATCATGTTCATGTTTTTCTTGAACTTTGTGTATCTTGTATAAGAGCACTTAAAATTTGGTGCTTTGAGTCTAATTCTCTCATACTGACCACTGGATGTTGAACATCCTGGTAAAGAGTCTCTGAGGATTTGAGAATTAGAATTGTTGCTCTCCACAAAGATCCTGAGGCTGAAGCTTTGTAACACCCTGAAACTGAGTTACAGTACAGTGATGAGGGTCATACAGAGGTTTTCTAAGATGGGTTTCACTCGGAACAGACCTCCCAAGAGTCCATCAGAGAAGTTCAGTCTTCGTGCTGTGCGTCAGGTGCAGAAGCTGTCTTTAAAAAACAGACTCATAAGTGCTGTAGCACTGCTTTAGACGTTGCAGAAGCAGAAGGTCCACTCGTCAGTGCTCAGACCATACGCCGAACACTGCAACAAGTCGGTTTGCAGACCGTCGTCCCAGAAGGAGCCTCTTCTGAAGCTGTTTACAAGAAAACCTGCAAACAGTTTGCTGTTTGTCCTAGAGCATGAATTACTGTAACCATGTCCTGTGGTCTGATGAGGCTAAGATAAACTTGTTTGGCTCAGATGGTGTCCAGCATGTGTGGCAACGCCCTGGTGAAAAGCACCAAGAAAATTGTGCCTTGTCTTGTGTATATATATATATATATATATATATATATATATATATATATATATATATATATATATATATATATATATATATATATATACACCATTGGGTGATGAGGTCTGGGCTGCACTCAATGTTGTAGTTCTTACACAAATTGGATATTTGATGTTACGAAAATAACAAAATACAAAACCTTTTCTTGTCATGTAAAATTGTTAAGCATAGAAAAGTAATGAGATGAATCAGTAGCTTCTTATTGACTTACTGATTGAATTAGATCATACTCAGTGTTAGACTTTTTGTACTAGTGAACTTGTAGCAGACCAGACCAATAGCAGCATCGGGCAGCATCTGCTTTGTATTATTCACTGTTCCATGAGAGCACCTTTGGAATATTCCTGTAAGCTGCTAAACACAGGTTTTTAATAAAAATGTGCTAGCATGGCTAAGCTACCTTGTCTAAAATTAAAAAACCTACATACATATAGGTTTGTTTGTTTTTATTTGCTTTTTAATAAATAGGATTATTTGGAAGCAAGTGCAACAGCACCACCAATAGTCACGATCAAAATACACAGAATAGTATAAAGAACTGAGGGATTTATTCACTCTCTTTGTTCCATGCTGTATAATATATAATTAATGTAAAAATATACATTTCTGTCTCTCTCTCTCTCTCACACAATTTCTCTCTCTCTCTCTCTCTCTCTCTCTCTCTCTCTCTCTCTCTCTCTCTCTCTCTCTCTCTCTCTCTCTCTCTCTCTCTGATACATTTTTCATGTGCCTTAAAATAATAATTAAAAAAAATTGTAATTAACAAAAAATATATAAATATAAATACAATTGGACAATAAAATCAACTACTTAATACTAGGTTTTAAAAAAAGAAAAAATTATAAATTACAATAAATGTAAATAAAAGAAAAAGGTTAGGAAAATGTATAAAACAGGAATAAAGTAAGTTTAAACAGATTTCTACAAATTTAAAACAAGCAAAATTTACATAGAAGTAGTAGAAGTAAAAAAAGTGAGAAAAAGTGAGATTCTCTCTCTCTCTCTCTCTCTCTCTCTCTCTCTCTCTCTCTCTCTCTCTCTCTCTCTCTCTCTCTCTCTCTCTCTCTCTGTTAAGTGCATGTGGGCGGAGCTTGAGTGAGTGGTGACGGACTGCAGTTGTGCTCTTCTTTTCTAACTTTTGGTATGTCTTTGTATATGTTTTTTGTGTATTTTGTAAATTGCAGATACGTAGATTAGAGTTCGGTTGGCTTAAACTGTCATTGTTCTTCTTTTTTTTTGACACGAATATAAAGGCTAATAAAGTGATCCAAACAAGATCCCTAGTACCTGTGTTTCCACTAAGCAGCCCCTTAAAAAAAAATTATCTCAAATGTCTAAATTCAGAGAGATGTTAGATAAAGATGTGCCATGTCAGGAATGTTGTACTCTCCGGCCATTGAGACGCTGTTGCACACGATAAGAAAGGACTTAACTGGTATTAAAGTGTCACAATATGTAATGGTTTTTATTTCAGAATCTGGTGATGTTAAAAGACTAGAATGTATTGTTAATGAATTCAAGACTCTCTTCTGCAAAAGTCAATTGGAAAAAAGTGAAGCCTTGTTGATGGGGGAACGGAAAAAAAGGCTACCCCATGTTACCAGGAGATTCAGATAGAAAAGAGGTGACCTAAAAGACCTGGGAGTGTTTTTAGGTAATGTTGACTTCACTCTGAAATTGGGGGAGAATGCTTGAGAGCATTTAAGTGCGTTTACAAAAGTGAAAATGGCTGCTTCCTCAAATGTCATATCGAGGATGCACACTCAATCAACAACCTAGCAGCATCCTGCATGGGGCATAAATTGCTTGCATAGACCCTCCTGCTGGACTTCTTCCAAAGATTCAAAGTGGAATCGTCAACTTCTTTACTATACACGTAATAATTAAAAAAGAATAAACTATTTTCAACCCTGCAAAAACGTTTTGAACTATTTACCTGTTTACCTTATAGCCCTCACAGCTAATGGCATCAGTATATCTGCTCTGCTCTCCTGATCTGCCCATTTCCTAACTGGTGTCTTTTAAGGATTGTCTGCAGGTCAGTCAGCTTTACATATCTCACATATACAGACACAGTGATAACAGCAGCAGCTCACAGATCTGTAGTGTGGCTCAGGGTAAAAGAAGAATTATCCCCATGATGCTGAAAGCTGAATGAAACGATGGAGCTGATAAAAAACAGCAGGAATGGAGGATGGGAGACACTACAGCTCACCTCAGACCGCACAGCCACCTGGCACTTAAGTGATAATCCAGTTTATTTACTACTAGTTCATAGGAAGTACAATAAAAGCTAAATATGCGTAGTTCATTCCACATTACTGCTTTGACTTTTTTATTGCATCATGGGAGAAAATATACATGGGCTGAGCTAATACATCTGTCTTAAAGGGCAATCTGTTTGATTAATTGTATTTTTTTGACGTGAGTCACACACCTGAGTATGATTGGCAACCTGCTTCAAATCAGCAAGACTCCAGATTTACATCTGCATTAAATAAACAAGTGTGAAGGCAGTGACACACTGAGGTGTCTCAGAGAGGTTCGTTTTAGGAATGAAAAGAGGCTCTTGCTGGGACTTTGTTGGCAATTGTTTAGGAAAGAGATAGAAAATAAATAGCTACAAAAATATTGCACGGTATCAGAAGATTTCACAAGATTTATGTAAAGAATACAAGAAAACAGGGTGTGTTATAGTATGCAGTGGTCTTATGCTGTGTTTCTCTCATACCAATGGCATACGTTGCAATTGCATTGATTGAATAATTAAATAATGTCATGTTGTACCTTTTCCGTTTGCCTTTTTTTCTTGTGATGCACAAGATAAATGCAGGTGCAGGTTAAGAAGCAATATTGATAGCAAACATTCAGGTCAGGCAAAAGATCAGATATTTGAAAAAACATGATAATCAAGGCTAGGTTAGAATCAGATGCAAGTAGTGATGATTTTATATGGCAGTGCAGCATATCTGGATAAAATCCTGTTTTTAACTTGCGCATAAACATTTTGTAACATCATACAGACTGAAGGAAGGATGCCACCCATAAATCACCCTATCATGTGTATATTTCCCCCTGATACACAAATTTGTCATGGAAATCTCCAGGACTTCAGACAGATCAGTGTGATGTTTAATTCTGCAGGGATTTACCTGGCTCAGTGCGGGTTATTCATGTGGACAGCTCGTGTTATTAGTTTGTAGTGGCAGGGGGTGTCTGGAAAATGAAATGAGGCACTTTTTCTCACAGGGACTAAAAGCAGCCAAGCCGATACACTATAATATTTCACCATCATCAGGAGAGGGATTTATTAACTGGACAAGAAGCAGCAGGTGAAATGGTGTGTACTGCAACAGGCTAAGGAGAACAGGAAGCAATGGTCATGGATGGATGGGTGGGTGGATGGATGGATGTACATAAAAAAAAATATAAAGGCTCTGGACATTGAAAAATGTGCAAAAGTTGTTGAGGAAGCACAGTGAATATATGTGCATATAAGACTTGGGGTTGTTTTAGTGCAGGGAATATTGGAGACTTCTTCTGGGTAAAAGTAACCAACATGGCTACTTTTCCATACTTCAACACCATACATTTCCGAGCTCTGTAAGTGTTATTTAGAGAGCAAACGTCTGTAGGTTACGTATTTAACCCTAGTTCCCTGAGGAAACGAGACGCTGCATCGAAACGCTTCAGGAACGCCTTGCATTGTCTGAATCGTGTGAAATCCTGGCAATAGGCTTGATGACAAGTCATCGGTGGGCGACGTCACGCAAACCAGGAAGCTACAAAATGGGTAAGCAATGGTAGCGACATTAGCTTTTGTAAAAAGAGAAGGTAAGCGCCGCAGGGATGCAGGGAGTATGGCATCATGGCATCATCTCCAGGCAGTTTATGTGCCATGAGTGATGTAACTCGTAATCCGATGTAACGCCGATCTTGGGTGGAGTGGCCACTCATGACCGCTCTCCACCCCGTGAGGGATGCTTCTGTCGTTAGCTTTATGTGACGACAAGGAGCTCCCAAGAAGGGGCCTTCAGACAGGAACATAGGTTCTTAGAAATATGAAAAGAACCTATGTTCCTGTCTGAAGGCCACGTCTTGGGAGCTCCAAATAGGTGATTCTCTGCAATGGAAAAAGCACACTCTTCTTTGCATTAAGTTTTAATCTCAAATAGGAGGACCCGATATTGTTAAGCTTTGCCCCCGAAAGCAAACCTCAGGAACCTCTTGTGAGTGGGAAGGATGGCAATGTGGAAATAGGCGTCCCTTAGACAAACCAGTCTAAAACAGGACCTCCTATTGTGCCGACTTAACATGCTCCACTCCTAAACAAATTTTGCTTGCTTTTCACCATTGCTTGCACAGATTCACACACAAAGTGCTTATCTGAACAAACAGAAGCTACTGTCACTACCATCGCTCACCCTTTTTGTACCTTCCTGGTTTGCGCAACGTCGCCCGCCATTGACGTCACGACTTGCCTATTGACCGGATTTACCACTTGATTCAGAGCGTGGACAACGAGAGGCGTTCCCAAAGCGCTTTGACGCATCGTCTTGTTCCTGAAAGGGAACTAGGGTGATATCTATCATGGAATTGCTAGCCCAGTCACCACACCTAAATCCAATTGAACGGCTCTGGGATGAGCTGGATTACAAGGTCTGAAAAAACTAATGAACATCTTTGGCACATTTTACAAGAGGCACAGCAACGTATTTCAGCTTGAAATATGTTTGTAGAAATGAACTATCTGGATGCTAAGAGTGTGTAAAGCTTTAACATTTGCTTTAACATTTGTTAATAATAATACATATATATAATTTGTTTCATTCATTCATTCATTTTCTCCCGCTTATCCGTAATTCGGGTCGCAGGGGCAGCAGTCCAAGCAGGCCCCCGCCTTCGACTGCTGCCCAATCCTCACAGCACCGTCCCTTACGGTCCCTCCTGCAGGTGGTGAGCTTTGTTCCATATGAACCAAAGAAACATGCATTTTTGCCCCAAATACCATAAAAGACTCAGTGTTTCCAAACTACATTCACTGTAAATAGGGTTAAAATGAGCAAACATATAAGAAAGAAAAGTGACTTACTTAAATGTTCTTTATCACCACAACTTTCTTTTTTTCAGCTCTTGGCTGTTTTTTTTTTTTCTCAGTGTTTAACTGCTTCTCTTAATGATTGGAAGCTGGATGGAGTGTAGATATAAAACAACAAATTGATATATCGATATAGTTCAATCAAATTCAATATACTCAAAGAGAAAATGTTTACAGCAACTGAAAAGTTCTTTCTATGTTCATTAGCCTTCATTAGCTCTCTATACTGAATTCTATATATAAAAAAAAAACTTCTCCAACTCATTTAGCTCTGAGGTGACCAGCATCTGGAATCCGTGGTGAATAAAATGCAGCTCTTTCATCATTGAAATGCATTTTATTGCTCTCTGTTCTTTAGTCCACGATTCCAAATGTCCTTTTAGCACAAAGACAGCTGCTCTGTAGAACACTCAGGGCTGATTACAGAAACAAAGTGTTTTTGGAGATAGTTAGGCAGACTCTGCTGAAGGCGTGATGAGCAGTGAACTCATTCACTTCATGGTCATATTTGCTTTCTTAATGACTGCTTTTTGTACTAAAAATAAAATTAAAAAATCTTTCCGCCTAGTAATGAAGACTGTTTGGAAGACAAAACATTTCAATGTGATCCACTGTATTATTTGTTATAAGGTCAATGGGAGAAATATGTATTTTAGAAAAAAAAGTTTAATTTAAATTAATATTATTTTAACAGATGTAACCAAGGACATCCTTAAGTTCAGTAAATACATTTTAATTAGATTTTATATTTGGATAAATAAATTCTATTTTTATTAATAGAATATTTTCTATTATTTACTTCTCACTTATTTATGTACATGCTTATTAGTTAACTGTAAATACTCCACATGGCTGATGCAAATTTTCTGCATGTATCCAAGTTCAAGTCCCAGATAATATTTGTTATAGATACTCTAGTTAAGTCAGAGCCTTCAGTGGTGTCCTACTTGAATCAATCTACTTCTTAATGCCATCACTGTGATGCCCCGGCTATAGAATCCATCAGTATTACAGAGAAACGCAGTATAACAGAGAACTGCATCACAGACAGGAAGCTCATACAGTGAGAATTAATGGTATTATTAAATGATCAAATGTACACAATTCAACAAGTCTCCTTTCACAGTAGCCCCAGCTGCATCATCGTATACATCATTTTTTCCATGAATTGTTTCTGTGCATTACAGATTTCCTGGTGATTTAAAATGAAGAAAATTGTGGTAAGAAAAATGTTAAAAAGAAAAAGTAAAGATAACACAAAAGTACAAATAGTGCAGAAAAAAAAGCTTAGCAACTGTTTTGAATTGTTTTGACACGGAGATCCAGCGCGAATCGCAAATGTTGCTTGATGGCTTTAAAAAGAAGACTTTCAGGACACATTCCAGAAGTGGCAGGAACACTGGGAGCGCTGTATTGCTGTGCAAGGGAAGCATTTTAAATGTGATAGTGTGTAAACATAGATAAATAAAGTACTTTCTTGTAAACAGAGCCAGTCTCAAAACTATTTGATACCACCTTGTATCATTTAAGGAAGTTTTCTTTGTCACAGTCGCCCCCAGATTGCTCATCAGAGATAATTACACATTTATTTAAAAACAAGTGAATTTTGTTCTATAATTTTTACATTCTTTGAAGCTGCTTTGAGACAATGTCCATTGTTAAAATAAATAACATTTAATTTAATGTAATTTAATTGAATTTATCTAATTTTGGTTCACTGTTTACTGTACCAGGAGAATGAGGTTGACAAATTCCTTGTGTGTGCCAACACACTTGGCCAATAAACCTGATTCCGATTCTGACATTGACAATTAAGCTACTTGACTTGACCTAAAAATGATCAGCTTGCATTTTTTGGTCCAAGAAGCTTCAAGATATTAATTAAACTTTATTTTTTTAAATAATTTTTTTTTGCAATGTCAAAAATAGTTTGTAATATAAGTACACTTACAGATTTGGCATTTTACTTTTAAACCCTATTTTCAATCATGTAAACAACACGTTTGAATGCAAAGGTCCTACAAGTGTTTATAGTGGTAGAACATTCATTTAATAAGTTGCGCAGGCTGTTATCATTCTGCCAGCATTCATCACTGACCTTGTGCTTGTTTTTTTGTTTGTTTTTTTCTTACTGAAAGGCAGTTAATGACTTCCTGTAATTTGGTACCATCCTCCATGCTTATGACATACTCCAAGAAAACCACTTCACTTTTTCCCAGAATGCATGTCTTTGCCTTTATAAAAAAAATTTTTTTAAGAGACTTTTATGACGTCAATAATATGTTTGCTGCAAATATCATAAAATATCCAGATGTTGTTGATTTAGATAATGACAAATATTCCAAGTGCAGGAAAACTGAACCGCACTGACTAGACCATATGGCATAACTAACTACTCATAGAGTCTCAGGGTCGGTTCAAGGCAATTAAATCAGTGTGATCTGGTACAGATAATAGATGAGCAATCAGTGGTAGTTGCCCCAATACTTAATCCAGTTCTCCCCATAACTAATATTTACAAAATTAGAAAAAACTTTCAATTCAAACTAAAACTAAACAGTGTTATTATAAAAAAAAAACTTTGAAAACATAGAACTTCACTGTATTTTAACTTTAAACTCCATGAATCTTCTTTTATTTGATTAGATTAGTTCTCAAATAAAATGTAATCCCTTTATTCCCCTTTTATAGAACTTTTATCAGAACATTATATAATCACTTTTCTTTTTCGTAATTTTTAATAAGGAAATGTTATCTTTCAAAATCTTTTTACTCTCTTTATTACTTTATAACCAACAGCAACCTGAAACTTTGAGTTTGGGCACACTTTGGGTCTTCTTCTTCTTCTTTTGGCTGCTCCCATTAGGGGTCGCCACAGCGGATCATCCGTCTCCATACCACCCTGTCCTCCACATCTGCCTCTTTCACAACAACTATCTGCATGTCTTACCTCACCACATCCATGAACCTCCTCCTTGGCCTACCTCTTTTCCTCCTACCTGGTGGCTCCATCCTCAGCATTCTTCTACCAATATAATTCATGTCCCTCCTCTGCACATGTCCAAACCATCTCAATCTCACCTCCCTCACCTTGTCACCAAAACATCCTACATGCGCTGTCCCTCTAATAAACTCATTTCTAATCTTGTCCATCCTTGTCACTCCCAACAAAAACCTCAACATCTTCAGCTCTGCTACCTCCAGCTCCACCTCCTGTCTTTAACTCAATGCCACTGTCTCTAATCCATACAACATCTCAGGTCTCACCACAGTCCTATAAACTTTCCCTTTCATTCATGCAGATACCCTACTATCACAAATCACTCCTGAAATCACTCTTCTCCACCCACTCCACCCTGCCTGCACTCTTTTCTTCACTTCTCTAACACACTCTCCATTACTTTGCACTGTTGACCCCAGGTACCTGAACTCCTCCACCTTCTCCACCTCTTCTCCCAGCAACCGCACCCCTCCACTGCCCTCCCTCTCATTCACACATATATACTCTGTCTTACTCCTACTGACTTTCGTTCCCCTTCTCTCCAGCGCATATCTCCACCTCTCCAGGCTCTTCTCAACCTGCTCACTACTCTCACCACTTTGGGTAATTAGCTAATATTAGCAGGGATTTATTATAATCGCTAACCACCCAAACTGGGGCTGCTTTGTTGTGGACTGAGGAGGAGCAGGGCTTTTGGAGGGTAAACTGAAATTAGCCATAGGCTCTGAAGTACAAATGTCATGCTAGGCCTGCTTATAGGCTTTAAAAAAACATACATCACACACATCAAGTTGTAATGGCAGTTGAATAGCAGTTGAAACTGTAATAAAATTTATTAGCTGTTGAACAACATTTACAAACTGAGAAAAGGAGACAAACTTTCAAAAAAGACAGTATAGAGCTAAAGCTTTTTAAGCGTGTCGAAATAAGTGTGAGGTAGGGGTGAAAAATTGCTCTGTGCTGCTGGGGCGGGGCCACCTAGTCAGTTAGATATCAATCTGGTATTTTCTGGGTTATTTGGACCCCTGACTAAAATAATAAAATCAAACATTTTTTGGGTGGGCAAGATGCAATTTTGGGTGGGCTAAGCCAACCCCTTTCCACTGCTACCACCGGCCCTGTAGTGTCCAGATGTGTTAAATGTTGCTTTTTACTCATCCTCCACACAAGTCCTGGTGAGACTGTAGAGACGCTCAGGGCTAAATAGTTGTGACTTACACATTTCTCATTAACACAAATAAGCAGTTGAGGGTTAAGGGCCTTGCTCAAGGGGCCCAGCAGTAGCAGCTTGGTGGTGCAGGGATTTTAGTTTATGATCTTTCGATCAGATGCCCAATATCTCAACCACTGATCTACCGCTTCTCTTACATTAACAATTAAGTGTTTATATTCAGATTCTTTACAAGATACTATACAAAGTCACCACTAGCAGGTAGCTACAATTTAATCAATGCCTGGAAGATATGGTATCTGCAATTTAGCAGTAATTACGTACTATAAATTGAAAAGCTAGAAGTACGTAAATGTAATTTGTTCTTTTGTCAGCATAGCCTCTGAAAACTTTTCACATTCTTTATTGGAATGCTTGTGTAAATAATCAAGGTCGTACAGCAGTCTAAGTGGTTTTAGAATAAAAATGAATGATAATTTTGAAAGTAATTTGTATTTACGAACCATGTGATAAGAAAGGCATTGTGCCTTACTTATTTTTCTCAGGACATTCTAGCGTTCTCTTCTTTCATTAAACTGAGTTAATCTTTACTACAGACATTAAAATATTAATAATTGAATTGAATTACAAACAAATAACAGCGAAGTGTAGAACTTGGAATTATTGCACATTATCCAATACCTCACCCTGTTTTTTTTTTTAATTGCACCTTTTTTATATATGTATTGTAATAATTGCAAATCTTGCACATAACTGCATTGTATTAGAAATATTTAAAATGTCATACTGTTTCTGCCTCCTGGAATATAAATGCTGCTTAAATATCTACATCATGTATCAACATTTTTATTTTCTATTTTTTTTTTCTCTTTTTATGTCTATTGTGTTGGGCTAAATGCAATTTTAATTAGAATATGAAACACTATAAATAAAATATAGGACTTGTTGGCCTGCTTGTTAGTTGCATGGCTAAAAAACAGATGTACCTTTTTAGGCACATTTTCTATTGCAATGTCACTACACAAAATAAGAAAAGTAAAACAGTGTGTTTAGAGAAGAGGACTGTGCATATTGGATCAGTAGGATGCTCTTTATAACAAGCTTAGACACATATACAGTAAACTGATTTAAAGTCACCTCAGGTTCAAGGTTAGAGAGATGACATGATTAATCATTTTCTTCAAATAGAATTAGGATTCAATTTAATCAGCTGCATTTGGACTAAAAAGCATTCGCTTGATATCTCGCAGAACAGCTAAAACTATGTGAGCTTCTTTGTTCATTTCACACACACACACACACACACACATTATATATACGTATATATATACACTGTGTATATATATATATATATATATATATATATATATATATATATATATATATATATATATATATATATATATATATATATATATATATATAATGACCAGATTAACTAATTGGGATGGATATTGCATCACACTCCCTGATTTTTTTTTTTTCCCTGTTTGCCTAATGTTTGCTTTTTTTCCCCAGCCAGATTCTCTGCTTTGCATAAAACATACATTTAAATCCAAGTTGAGTGAATATTGCAACCCTGATTCCAAAAATAGTTATCGCCAAAAAAAAAAGGTGGTCTTTCCGATAGGTACCTAAAGGCCACCTTGGCCAAAGGCTTGAAAGGGAGCTTATATAGAGCCGCCAACACAACGGCCAAATCCCACCTAGGTACTCTGTAACACGTAAACCTTAAGGGTGGACAGAGCCAACCCTGTGTCTAACTGTTCCTGCAAGAACTCCAGAACTGAGAGACCAGCTGCTAGAAACTGTCCCCCTGCAGATGCCACAGCCATAGATTTCATCACTCTGGGCGGGGGTCAACTAGGGTTCTGCCTGGCTGCAAGAGGAGAATCAGGTCTGGGAACTGCGAGCAGGTCTGGGAACTACGGTCTGCACAGCCAACGAGGTGCCACCACAAGGAGACATACTCCTTCCTGGCGGATTCTCTCCAGAAATCCCGGGAGCAGCGAGATAGGGGGGGGAAAGCCTTGGCCACGTCTGCACTATGAAGTGAGAGAGAGAGAACCAGAGGGGGCAGTGCTAAGTCTCCCGAGTCGCAAACAGATCCACCTGGGCTCTCTAATATCTCTGCCATATATGCTCCATCAACTTCTGGTGGAGCCTCCATTCACCGGGCCTAGGCCCTTGCCTTGAAAGGGTATCTGCTCTCTGATTTAACTGGCCTGGGATGCAAACTGTTCTCAATGAGAAGAGTTTCCCCTGGGACAACAGGAGGATTTGCCGCACCAGCCTGTACAGGGGGCAAGATCGGAGACCCCCCTGGTTGATCTATGAGACCATTGACGTGTTTTGTTCATACGGACCAGCACGTGCCGTTCTCTCAGGTCTCAGTCTTAACCCCAGCTCCTTCATGCAGGCAAGAATGACATCTCGATGCCAGACCACCTGAAGCTCTGATCAAACTAATATGAACCAGTCGTCGATATAGTTCAGAATGCGGATGCCCTAAAGCTATACCGGGGCTTTCCTCAGGAGGTTGTGTACTTCTTGCTGCAGGACCAGTGCCTGCTTGGGTCCCACCATCGTTGAACTGGGGTGAAGTGGACCCGAATTGAATCGAGTAACCTATCTTTATTATACGAAGGACCCACCGAGATACGTCTGGCAGATCTTCCCAATCTGCCAGAAAATCTCTCTTGAGGCTTGCCTCTGACCTTTTTAGAGCTGCTGAAGCTCTTGCTTGAATATGCAAGGCCTTCTCTGAAAACATGTCATCTGGATAAAAATATATTTTGCTCTAATTCTTTTATATACCTTTCAGCATTGATGCTGTTTTTTCAGGTGTGAAAGCTGCCCATTCTACAGGCACTAGTGCACTGTACAATCAGAGATGAAGGCTGATAACAAGCCAGATGGTCTCTGTCCTCTTCAAAGGACACAGCATCTATGGATTTAAACAAATAATTTTAAATTGTGATTTGTCTGATGAAAGAACAGTTTTCCACTTTGCCTCATGCCTAAGATACTATTTTTTACCTAGTCATGTTACTGAACTTTGGCCAATTAATCTAATTAGCTGGAAAAAGTTCCTCCATCAGTTTCTTTTTAGTAACACTTACTTTTCCAGCTACTGGTGGCATCATGTCATCTTTTTTAAACTATGTTGCACCAATCAATTTACAAATTCTCTTTTTTTTTTCTTAAAATGCTTCCTCAGTTTAAACATTTGACACTTTATTTACACTTTATACAGCATCTGATTTTCTTTTTTAATTAGGGTTGTATGTTTTAATAATTTGATGTATTTACCATGTCTACATTCTGCACCTGAGCTCAAAGACAATTCCATTCTTAAGAAATACCCTCAGCATTAAAGTGACTCAATGATATTACATCCAATATTAATTGAAAGATTTTTTCCTTTCCTTTTCTATACTGCCAAAGTAACTTCTCAGTGCTCAGCTTTATAGGTTGGGAAGTTGGTGCTAACTATATGCTGTTGTAACTGCTGATTTTTATTGCTAAGCCAATGTGATTCCATTTCACATTTGATTAGCATTTAGTTATGACTGTTGTCATGCGGAAATAGGGGGAAGTTAATACAGAATGGAGGATCCGGCCATATCAAAGAGAAGCGGTTCAAACGAGGATGGAAATAGCCGGAAATTACTGCAGCTTGAAGTTCACAAAGGAAAAGTGGGCATGCGAGCATAGCAATAAGGAGCGTGTTTTGGATAATCATTCCTGGCATTTGGCTATTTAAATTCTTCTTAAGACCTCACATGCACTATGCTGGGCTTAGCTCATCATTTTAATATAACAGTATATTGTACCTTATTTAAGAAATAAAATATATCAGGATACACCACAAAAGGAAAATAATCCACAACAAGGGAGTGTTCTATGGCCTGACTTATAGTTACTGCTACCACCTCAGATTTGATGATTACATATGATACACGTATGTATATGATACACGTACTGTATGTATGTATGTATGTATATATATATATATATATATATATATATATATATATATATATATATATATATATATATATATATACACAGTAAGGAAAATACATATTTGAACACCCTGCTATTTTGCAAGTTCTCCCACTTAGAAATCATGGAGGGGTCTGAAATTGTCATCGTAGGTGCATGTCCACTGTGAGAGACATAATCTAAAAAAGAAATCCAGAAATCACAATATAAGATTTTTTAACTATTTATTTGTATGATACAGCTGCAAATAAGTATTAAAACACCTGTCTATCAGCTAGAATTCTGACCCTCAAAGACCTGTTAGTCTGCCTTTAAAGTATCCACCTCCACTACATTTATTATCCTAAATTAGATGCACCTGTTTGAGGTCATTAGCTGCATAAAGACACCTGTCCACCCCATACAATCAGTAAGAATCCAACTACTAACATGGCCAAGACCAAAAAGCTGTCCAAAGACACTAGAGACAAAATTGTACACCTCCACAAGGCTGGAAAGGGCTACGGGGAAATTGCCAAGCAGCTTGGTGAAAAAAGCAATCATTAGAAAATGGAAGAAGCTAAACATGACAGTCAATCTCCCTCGGACTGGGGCTCCATGCAAGATCTCACCTCGTGGGGTCTCAATGATCCTAAGGAAGGTGAGAAATCAGCCCAGAACTACACGGGAGAAGCTGGTCAATGACCTGAAAAGAGCTGGGACCACCGTTTCCAAGGTTACTGTTGGTAATACACTAAGACTACACTTACATGGTTTGAAATCATGCATGGCACGGAAGGTTCCCCTGCTTAAACCAGCACATGTCCTGGCACATCTTAGGTTTGCCAATGACCATTTGGATAATCCAGAGGAGTCATGGGAGAAAGTCATGTGGTCAGATGAGACCAAAATAGAACTTTTGGGTCATAATTCCACTAAACGTGTTTGGAGGAAGAAAAATGATGAGTACCATCCCAAGAACACCATCCCTACTGTGAAGCATGGGGGTGGTAGCATCATGCTTTGGAGGTGTTTTTCTGCACATGGGACAGGACGACTGAACTGTATTAAGGAGAGGATGACCGGGCCATGTATTGCGAGATTTTGGGGAACAACCTCCTTCCCTCAGTTAGAGCTTTGAAGATGGGTCGAGGCTGGGTCTTCCAACATGACAATGACCCGAAGCACACAGCCAGGATAACCAAAGAGTGGCTCTGTAAGAAGCATATCAAGGTTATGGCGTGGCCTAGCTAGTCTCCAGACCTAAACCCAATAGAGAATCTTTGAAGGGAGCTCAAACTCCGTGTTTCTCAGCGACAGGCCAGAAACCTGACTGATCTAGAGAAGATCTGTGTGGAGGAGTGGGCCAAAATCCTCCTGCAGTGTGTGCAAACCTGGTGAAAAACTACAGGAAACGTTTGACCTCTGTAATTGCAAACAAAGGCTCCTGTACCAAATATTAACATTGACTTTCTCAGGTGTTCAAATACTTATTTGCAGCTGTATCATACAAATAAATAGTTAAAAAATCATACATTGTGATTTCAGGATTATTTTTTTTTTAATATGTCTCTCACAGTGGACATGCACCAACGATGACAATTTCAGACCCCTCCATGATTTCTAAATGGGAGAACTTGCAAAATAGCAGGGGTATATATATATCTATATATCTATATCTCTATATCTCTATCTCTATCTATATCTATATATATATATATATATATATATATATATTTATAGATAGATAGATAGATAGATAGATAGATAGATAGATAGATAGATAGATAGATAGATAGATAGATAGATAGATAGATAGATATAAACCTTATAAGAAATAGGAAATCTTTTGCGTATGCAGCACCGTTTGACTGGAATCTTTTCCAATCGAAATTGAAGTTGCAAAATCTTCTCTTCATGGACCAGTTCAAAGTAGCTATTTGGCAACTGTAAGACGACTCTGTGAAATGTAACTGTTTTTAAACTTTGTTTGTGAAATGTTATTGTTTTAACTGTGTTTGTGATGTGTAAGTCTGTAACTAAATGTATTGCTGCTCATCTTGGCCAGGTCACTCCTGTGAATGATATTTTTTAATCTCAGTGAGTTTCTACCTGGTTAAATAAAGGTAATAACCCCTCCAGGTCCCTCTCCGGTGTCTACTAACTCTTTGGGGATGCAGAGCTTTTCACACGCAATTACTTGCCCACCTACAATCTCACGCACAGCCAAATTTTCACTGTACACATAGTGCACAATAACCACTTGTCTGCATCCTTTTTTTTTCCTGTCTCTGTGTTAAGCCCAACGCAGCTCCAAAGCACTACACTGGTGGAGAATGCAGGTATAAACACAGATTGGACCTCACCCACAGCCTTCAAGAACATGGATCCCATGCTCAAGCACTTCCTTATAAGTAACCTCCAGCACCAAGATGTACCACAAGAATTACCTGTTGGACTCTGAACTGCTATGCAAGAAATGCTGGAGCTCTGAAATCGGCACTTGCCGACTGCCACCCCGCTCTCCAGCCCTAGCCAGGAAGCACAGTGGCTGCTTACAAAAATTATGGGAAGTAATGACACAGACATTTTATGTATGTTCAAGGCATCGCTTCATAGGAGGAGTGGGTGAAGTACGAATGGGCACAGCTATTTGCCCCCCCCTTATCTCCGGGGAAGCACAGATGGCATATTACAGTCTCCCCAAGGAGGACCTGGATGACTACAACCTCACTAAGAAAGAAGTCTTGGCACACTGCGGACTCTCCCTACAAATGTGACCACAAAGTTCCACAGCCGGAAACACACCCCAGACACAACTAGTCTATCTCTTACGAACCACCAAATAATAGTTACAACCAGAATAATGGTCAATGGCTGAACTAGTAGAGAGCGTAGCCATTGATCAATTTCTGAGATCTCTATCCCCCGTGGAACAAAACTTGGTTAGTATGCAGTAGTATTATGTCCACACTCAACATGGGAAAGAGACATTGGGTTTCCCGAAAACTCCAAGACCCTTGCACCTGACACCAAAGAAGAAATTTTGGCAAATTGGAAACTAATAACGCCCCTGCCTACAACTCACCCTGAGATAGGACCATGCCCACCGAACCAGAGCCACCCTCTGACCACACTCAGGAGTAAGAAACAGGCGGCAGCATGCCAGCAGTACCTTCCACGCCTCTCATGGGGCTGTTTGGCGGGTGCAGCCCCAACCTCCAACCCAGCATGTCCCATCGGGAGGTAAAGAAATGTAGCGTTGCATCTCGCACTCCTCGATGCTGGACTGGCAGAAGCTCTGATCGAGCTAATATCAACCAGTCGTCTATATAGTTCTGAATGTGGATGCCTTAAAGCCTTAGCAGGGTCAAAGTCGCATCCATGCATTTTGTGAAGGTGCGGGGTGAGTGCGCCAGGCCGAATGGGAGGACCCGATATTGGTAAGCCCCTGAAAGCAAACCTCAGGAACCTCCTATGAGCAGGAAGTATGGATATGTGGAAGTATGCATGCTTTAGAGCTATGAGATTGAGCATCCTGAGAGTGAGCATCCTGAACCTAAGCCTCACAAGTGAGTGGTTCAAGGAGCGTAGATCAAGAAATGGACACAACCCCCATCCTTCTTCGGGACCACAAAGTAATAGCTGTTGAAGCCGGACTCTCTGAGTAAAGGAGGGACCACTTTGATTGCCTCCTTCCTTAGGAGAGTGCTTACTTCCTGTTCCAGTACCAGAGCCTGCTCGGGACCTACCTGAGAGGGACACACCCCGTTGAAACGGGTGCAGAACCAACTGAGACACATCTGGCAGGCTTTCCCAGGCTGCCAGGAAGTCTCTTAAGGGAACCAGCCTCTCGAGACTGGAGCGTGAACAATGCAGAGGCGTTCCCAAAGTATTGTGACACAGCTCGAGTTCCTAAAAGGGAACTAGGTTTAAATACATAACCTAGAGACATTTTTATCTTTAAAAACTTCTTATGAATTGTGTGTCAAGCATTATCACATGCATTAATACAAAACTTGGATTTTCCCACATCCCATACAGCCAGTACTACAAAATAATGAAGAATCAGAAATTTAGTCATTTAGCATGGAACATTTTTGTGCAAATTAGTCTCTTGACTAGCGAAAATGCCATCGCTAAATTCATTGCCACTAAAAAAGCCAGGGCTTAATCAAGGCAACTGAACACCCCTGAGACTGACTCATTATTTCAGATTTACTTTGTATTTAAGGATAATTGGGCCTCAAAATGCCATTGCGAGCATCTGCACAGCCCTGAATAAAACATATACAGTGTAAATGAGGGTCCTGATACGACAGCAGAAGTCTTGGAGCAGTTTTTTTTTTTTTTTATGAAATAAAACAAATGGACACAATCAAATATTTTTTGCTGCTCTATAGGAAAGAGAAACTCTTCTGAAACCCACATTTAATGAAGTCTCAGTGGAGAGAAGTGCTCTTAGTGAAGCAATACTTCAGCCAAATATATACACTTTGCAGTGAATAAACAGGACTTAGAACATTGTCCTTGCTTTTAATAATTAAAACATTTTTAGTTATACACTTTCAATTTTTTTTTTGTTTAAATTTACATTATATATGGTTTGAAGATGTAGAATATAAAACACTGACCTTACAATGTGGAGAAGTGTTTCTGTATACTATAATAATACAAAATTAAGCTTATAATTGAGCATCTTTTAACTCAGAGTATGTCGAAGGATGTTAACAATGTTTATTCAATATTAACTGGTATAATCTACTGTTCTACTGTTTCTTCATCATGTGCTAATTGGTTAAGTATAAACTAATAAACAGCAAGGTGTTCTATTTCCTGATCTTCACTCATGGCTTGGAAAGCGAATAACCACCTGGCACAAAGCAGCTCCACTTGCTCACTCTCCATCACAGAAATTTTATATAACAGAGAATTCCTGGTGTCCTTTTGTTCCCTGTGGTGTAATAAAAGTAAAGGATGTTAAACTTTTCTTTAATAATTGGGGAAGGCAAGCAGGTCCATCATGTTTATTGTGCCAACATGGCCAGTGATTGCTTTAATACCTCATCCAAAACCAACACACATGCTCCCAAGGTGGGTTAAGACCCAGTCACCTGTGGGCAGTTGATGATAAATGACTTGATCGGTCCCAGATAGCAGCTAGTACTGGGAAATATAAAAGAGGTGTATGTAAATGAGAAAAGATATGCTAAAAGTGTTGTTGTGCATTTATATTACACAATATCACCACTCTCTCAGTCTGACCTCCAGCTTAACACTGATGTTCCGAATCCAAACACAAAAAATAAATAAATAAATAAAACCTTCAAACTGTTTTACTATGATGTTGTTTTAGTGGCATGTTAAAAAAAAAATAATAATAATATTATGAGATTCAAGTCATAACAAGGGAGTGGTGGCTCCAGCGGTTAAGGCGCTGGGTTGCCGATCGGAAGGTCTGGGGTCCAAGCCCCGGTATCGCCAAGCTGCCACTCTTGGGCCCTTGAGCAAGGCTCTTAACCCTCTATGCTCCGTGGGTCCCTTACAAGGGAAATATCAAGGTCCGTGACGTCGGAGTGACATGGGGCCGCCTTCCCGTGGGCTCACCACCTGCAGGAGGGACCGTAAGGGACGGTGCTGTGAGGATTGTGCAGCAGTCGAAGGTGGGAGCCTGCTTAGACTGCTGCCCCCGTGACCCGAATTACGGATAAGCGGGAGAAAATGAATGAATGAAGTCATAACAATATGAGAATAAAGTCGACATATTTTGAGAAAAATGTAAAAATGACTAGAATAAAGTAATATCAGTACGAGAATAAAGTAAAAATTGCGAGAATAAAATCATAGCAGCATATCATATGAATCTAAATGCCGACCCATAGGGACCCTGGCCGAAGTGCTGGGGCACTCTGACGTTCAACTCCTTCAGGGTCAATTTCTTTAAGCATCATCCTAATAGTCTCCAAATCCTCCACATCCGTTTTTTACAAAACTGCAAAACGTTTCTCAATGTTCTGTGATTTTTCGCAAAATATTATCACTATTTTCTTATTGTTACAACTTTATTCTCATATCCTATATTTTATTTTAACGTGGCACTAAAACACTGTTGTAATTTTGCAGCCTTCCTCCCATTATGACTTATATTACAGTACTTGGCCATATAAAAAAAACAATCGGTCGTGGTTTTTAAATGTAATTATAACTGTGTCATGGTTCAATTAATCACTCAAAGACTTAAATGTTGAGTTTATCAATTTGTGTCAAAGTAACAAATGATTTTTTTTTCTAATAATGATTTATAATCATTTTTGTAACTTTCAGAAGCAATACATTATTTTACCAACACACAAACATCTGAATTGCTCACATGATAAATGTCTCTATTTAATCAAATTACAGTAACATGATATATTTACACAAACTACATTAACTCTATATGGACAAGTTTGTAGACAAAGACTGTGGACACTTGACCATAAGATAAGGGCCTGGAAGCTTGTTCCTTATAATTGAAAGTATATCCCTAACGAGCCAATTGTGACTGTGGCAAGGAAACCCCCCTGAGATGGCATGAGGAAGAAACCTTGAGAGGAACCAGACTCTTATAGGGAACCCATCCTCATCTGGGTGGCACAGAATGTAAATGAATTGTACTGTTCAGTGTACTGTTCAGTGATAGGTACTTAAATGCAGAACTATTAATGCAACCTCTGGTCCTAAACCATTGTAGTAGACTATTGATATTGATTAAAGACCAAATCCATAATTGAGTTGTTCAGTAACTTCATGAATCTTTAGGCTGTTCATGTGGAACCATCCCTAGCTACACAGAGTGGAACTCCATCGACAGGTAAGGCATTGGGTTAAATCAGGCAGATCTAACAAGAAGGAAAGGACAGGATCAAGACATTAAAACCCCAGAGGCGTGTTTAAGAAAGAGAAAAAATATTGTTAAGCATTCTCATTGTTAGGGTAATGCATAACTAAATGGAAGAGTCAAAAGATAACATAGATGTGAGGGATCTCTGCCTCAGGTTTGTTGACGTTGGTGTTGTAGGGGTTTCTTATCCCAATGTGTGAGAATGGGTGGATGACAGCATTTAAATATCCAAAACAGTCTATATACAGTACATGATCCCGCCAGATCTGCTGCTGTACCTAAAACCAGGTGCACACTGAGATTTTGGCCATAATTTTGTTTTCTGAGAAATTGTGTGAATCCTAAAAGATTCCTTTAATACTAGGCTAAAATTTTTATTCTTTGTTTGCTGGTTTGATCATGTTTTTCCTCAGATGAAATTCTGCCCTACAGCCATCATTGTTTTTCTACAACAGCCATAGATTTGCCCAATTAGTGTTAATTTAAATGTTTATACCATAGATATAGTGGATAGTACCTATATCGAAGTCCTTCACATGCTAAAATCACTTACGGTATAAACGAGATGATGATTCTATGTAATGTTTTCAAGGATGATCGCAGTAATATTGCAAATTAAGTGAAGCTCAGGACTAAATCATACATTCACATCACAAATTACTACTTTTTCGTTTGCTTGTGTGTGTTTGTTTTTTGTTTAGATCCTCTTTCCACTCATGCACCATCATTTTGTTACCTGATTATGTGCACCTGTTTGGTGTTGCTCCTCAATTTGTTTGTCTTTCTGTGGGCTCACACTGTGTAATTTTGGCCACAATTTGGTCGTCTGAGACAAATTTTTTAAATCATAAAAGATTTCATATAATCCGAGGCTAAAATCTGTAGTCTTTGATCGCTGGTTTGTTCCCCAACATACGTTTAATGGCCGTGGCGATCATATTTTTCCAGAAGATTTCAGACTCTTTCCTGCAGTGTGACTTCTCCTATGATGACCTTTAAACCTAGAATCAATAGAAGTGGCAAATCCAATGATGCAGTTAGTGCAACAACTTAAAAAAAACTCAGATAGTGATGGTGGACAGGTGGACAGTACACAAGAAGAGAAGGTTATTGAGTTATGGAGGAAAAACGAGTTTAAAAAAAAAAAAAAAAAAGATTTTATTCAATGTTGTGAACAAAATAAATGCTACAGAATGTTTTTGTTTGCTGCTAGTTACCATTAGCAAGGGAACGCGGGTCTGAACGGATCGATGACTTAAAACTTTAAACGAGTCTTTTTCCTGTGTGCATCAGTTTTCGACTGTCGTACAGTCTGACATTGTGAAAACTGAGATCCTACAGTGTGACAAGCAACAATCGCAAAGGACTAGTAAATATCGCACCGCATAAGACATCCTGAATGAGCAGCAGGTGGACTCGTCATTTTACAAGCAAAATCCAGTTTGCTGTTAAAATAACAGCTACATCCCTATTTGGATAGCTCTCCCATGCATTTAATTCCTAGTTCAATATTTTATCTTTCACTATGCAGGGATTTTAATTTCTTCTTTTCCTTACTGACTTTTTAAACACTTTCCGAGCAGCCTCATTTATTCTCTTCGTGAGGTGCACAGAATCGAACGATCTACCGCCAGGACTACAACAGCTTTGCATTCATAACAAATCTCTCTTTTATGGCTCATTGGCAAGGTACTTAATAAAAAGCAAGGACAAGAAAAACAGTTTAAGTCCATGTTCAGGTTCCCCAAAAGAACACGGAACAGTAGAAAGCATTTATTTATTGTTAATCTATCAGGATCCGAGTGACCTGCTCTAATAAATTAAACACAACTTGAAGAGAAATCATCTCTCCAAGTTGCGTTTAATTTATTAGAGCAGGTCACTCTCACGCTCTGTAAAAGGGATTTGGAGAAAAACTCTCCCATGGGGCATTGCAGTGTTAAAAACCTGAACAATGATGTTTCAGCTGGGAATATAAATTTGACACAAAATTCTCGGAAGTCATTTTCTGGCGATTAAAGAGAAACATTTGCTATTCATCGTGTGTAATGATTCTTCTAGAAATCCTCTATCTTCTTCAGACATAATAGAGAGACTTCTGGGTAAATCTGGCTTAAATAAAGTAGTGTATGGTTTAACATTTGGATGGAGGTTATAGGAGATTATGGGAGGGTTTGGTAGACTCTTTTGCAGGATTCCAGTTGTGGTGTCTTACTTAGGAGATGGTATCTTAGAGGATAAGGCATTGTCCTCTGGATGGACTGTCACAAGTTCAAAGCCCAGCACCACCAGAGTGCCACTGCTGAGCCCTTGAGCAAGGCCCTCAGTTGCGTGGTCTTTTTATTTCTTTCGAATCATCAGGAAAATGTCTAATGGCAAAAGAGTCACTGCTCAGTAATAATCCAAGCCACGTTGTCTGGAGATTTAACAAATACAAAACAAAATGAGCAAAGTGCCAGTGAGAAATCCTCTACAGTTGAAAACTTGCTTTGTTTAACATTAGAAGGTTTTGTAATAAAATAAATGAAATAGCAACAAACACTGAGTGAATAACCTTTATTGTCACATATACATTACAACACAGCAAAACTCTTTTCGTTTGGAAACCTGAGGTCCGAGCACAGGGTCAGTCATGATGCAGCACCCCTGGAGCACAGAGGGTTAAGTGCCTTGATTAAAAGGCCCAAGAGTGGCAGCTTGGCATTAACCTTCCAAGCAGTAACCCAGCGCCTTAACCACTGAGCTACCACTCCCCCCAAATAGGGGATCATTCAAATTCCTATAGACTCATTAATATGACAAGATTAACCTTAATTATTTGGTAAAAGCAATCATAAATATGCAACACATTGCTGCATAGCTGACTTTTAATATCTAAAAAATGTTTTCTTATTCAACTGATAGATCTGATAGAAGTGTTGTATTCTTGCTGTTTCTTGCCTATTTAATCACAAGCTGGATAGTGTAGATACATGCATTAGGTCTTTTTTCCTCATCTCTCAACAGCAGAACTGTGTAAGGAAAGTGGATAAAATACTTTATGAAC
The DNA here is from genome assembly GCF_946808225.1 of Silurus aristotelis. Classification (NCBI taxonomy): domain Eukaryota; kingdom Metazoa; phylum Chordata; class Actinopteri; order Siluriformes; family Siluridae; genus Silurus; species Silurus aristotelis. The sequence continues at coordinate 31,600,649 of NC_139577.1, read as the reverse complement.
CACATACAATATTTAACACCCTAATAACCATGTGAGTGGTTGGAGCTTATTATCTCATGCAGTTCCCTCATCTTCAAAACCTTCTGTTCGGTATGTGATCACATGCCTCTGAGGTTTAACAGTATTAAGTGGTTGTGCTGTGCATAGTTCAGTCAGGGGGTGTGTTTTTAATTGAAGACTGACCTCTAAGTTGTTCTCCAGCAGCTGGATGTTTTATCTTTAGATTTGTGAAAATCTTCTTCATAGTTATTAAATATTAAATCAAAGACAATAATGGATTAAAGATCTTTAGTGCATGTGTCATGTATATTCATGCTACAGCAGCATGCCTTTACAGACAACATAAAGTGCAACAAAGATGCCAAGGAAGAGACAAAAAAATCACATCCGATGCAGCATGATAGTCAGATATTTTATCTGTAAGCCTCATTTTAGTGGTGAATCAAATTGCTGAGGTAAACTCAAGAGAAATTGATCCTTCGATGAAAAAAAAATAACAAAACAGGCAGAAATAACAGCATTACTTACATGAGACCCAGGTTTAAGCACAACTAAACACAATTTGACTTAAAAAATAACATCTTAAATACACACAAAAAAGAATGAGCCACAGGTGGCAGCAATAACACTATTAACAGACTGAGGAAAAACAACATGGTGGCCGGTGAGTTCCTAGCGACCAGACACAAAATAACAGGAAACAGAATCCTGGCAAAAACAATACGAGTCGAAAAAAATGAAGTTCAATAAAATAATAATGAATTCTTTGGCCTATCAGAATAACTATGTTTGTTTTAATATATTTTTTACTATGAATATACATAAACTTTTTCCCAATAACCGATTAATTTCATTTAATAGCTTTGCTCTCAGGTGCGCTGCTGCTTGCTTGAGTGTCTATTTCACATCATGTGTTGCCGAGGTCAAAAGTATCTGACGTAAGGCCTTGTTTTTAGCATGAACTCTACGTTGCTTGAAGCTGTTGTTTTAACCAATCAGATTGCAATTTAGCCACAGCAAAGGCTTCTAGCAGATGTCCGATCACATCAGAATTTTTATTGGATGGTCAGAAAGTGCACTAGTCAGACTTGCAACCCCAATCTGTAGCAAACTGCGCTATATTTGTGTGGAATTAATAGCTTTTTTTCATTCCACAATGACTAACAGAGGAGCCTATAATAATAATAATAATAATAATAATAATAATAATAATAATAATAATAATAATAATAAACAATAAAGAATGAAATTATTTAAAATGCTGTAAAATTTGTCTTCTGCTTTCTATTTGTGAAAACTCCAATATAATCACACTAACTGCCTCAAAGCAATCACCCACAGACATAAAGGGAAACACACCTTAAAATCTGATGAGTAAGACAAAGTGGATTGCTTTACTGCTGAAAGGTTTCTCCCACAGTCTGTATAATTATCTTACAAAGCACTTGAGTTTGTTATTGGCCTTGAGTGTTTCATACAGTGGCTTTCTCTGAGCTGAAAAGGGTTTTCAACAGCACAGGACTGAAGAGCAGAAAGCAATAAAGCCTGTCACAATGATTAGAAAGCTGCACATTAGGCATCCGAGTCCCAGATGCTGATCAGCTTCAAGCCAAGCGAGTCGGAGCCATGAGAACAGATAGAAGGCTAATGAGGAGAGTTTGATCACAGCTTGCTTCAATGTGCTGAAAAGAAGCTTTTTTGGATGTCATTCACATTTGCTGTTTAATATGATTTTCTAGGAGCAAACTGGAATCCGTTCAATGTCCCCGAGTGTGTCAGTTAGGGCAAATTCTTTTTTCTGACACCCTCCTCCATCTGTACATCATTAACTGGAGCAACCATGCAGCTAGAAGTTACAAATAAATCATGATGGAGATGAGATGATTAAAAAAGTGAATCGAGATAATTGGTCTTTTTTTCCCTTGTATACACACACACACACACACACACACACACACACACACACACACACACACACACATACTGTTTATACACAAACATGCATACACGCACACTTTTACAAATCTGAATAGCAACATGGACTTAATCTACAGTATCTCAGCAGGACTTGCATGTCTTTAATGTTCACATTGCACACTGTACACTATTTACATGCATACACTTCTGTTTATTGCATATGGACTATTATAACTTTGTCAATTTGGAATTTATGTCTTCTATTTTTCTGTAGTTTATGTTCTTATAATTCATGCTGTAGACTGCTGAGAGGATTCAAAGAGTAAGAATTACATTGTATGATGTAAATGACTGTTTCCTGTACCTATGGCAATAAACTCTTGAATCTTGTATACAAGAAATATATGAATTCAGAGGAATGTCTATACAATCTTAGAAAGGTGTAGAAGTGAACCTCTCAATACCTCTTAACATCTCTTAATACCATCATGATGCTACAGCTATAGAAACCATCAATAATATGCAGTATAAAACGCAGTATAACAGAGCGCTGCATCGCAGACAGGAATCGCATAAGCCAGAATGAATTACTAAAAGCAAGAAACCCAATTAACACAATTCAACAAGCTTCTCATTCCAATGGAGCCACAGCTGCATCGCCTGCATAAAACATCTCTAGCAGAAGCATCGACATTAAACTCATTAAATGACCCAGTGCATTTTTGTGCATTTTGTTCTGTGCATTATGGTTTTCCTGAAGATTTGGAATGAAAGCAAATTGTGTGTTTTTTGCAAGTTCTACAGGCACGGAAACGCAAAAGCATGAATGGTCCATTTAAAAAGTTTAACGACTGTTTCGGATTGTTTTGGCCGATATTTCCTCATGATGTCCAGCTTTTCTTGAAAAGTTGGTCTTGCAAATGTCCTGGTAAATGTATCTTGGACTAAATTAGTTCTATTGTGGAAGAAAAAGCAGGGTACCATATATAAATCCACACGTACCCTTGCTAGATGGCAACTCGAAATCTGAAATCTGAAGAAACATTAGAAAAGGCCTTGCTGGCCCAGATGGCCCTCCATATTACACCTAAATAGACAGTTTATTGTAAAGGGGTTCAATAGATTATGGGTTGCTACTGTACAACCATCTAGGATAAAACCTGGGTTTCTTGAGAGATCTGATGAGAAAATTAGAACAGTTTGGAAGTCTAATTTCCTGTGAAAAAAATGAGCTATAGATGATATTGGGATTAGAGAGATTAATTGGATTACAGATGCACTAGAATGATCAGCATTTGACAAATTGTATAATGTTTTGCGTGTTTGTGTTGAGTGCAGAGGAGTAGGATGCTGAACATGCACATTTCATACACACAGACACAGCCGCACCTCTGGCATAAATCTGCAGGAAATTAATGGCTTTCTTACCTCCATCCTCCTTCTCTCCTAGAGCCTCTCGTGTCTCCCAGCTGCCCAAAGCTCATTTCATTACACCACATAAATATCACAGGAGCCAAAGGAGTTTAATGATGATGGCTTTATTATGTATAAACCCATTTACCTGCAATTATGCCACTCATTTCCTAAGTAAAATAAGCCCAGTTTATGTTTTATTTGAAATAACGTAGACCACCAGGGGTAAAAAAAAAAGTTATATGCAGATAGGCTTTATTAAAACTTAATAGACACAACAAATGCTTATTACCTGTAAAGGAAACCTGCAAACAAAATCAAGTCAAGTGTTTCATTTAATGTTCACCTCAGACATTAGAGTGGGGAAAACGTTCTATCTATCTATCTATCTATCTATCTATCTATCTATCTATCTATCTATCTATCTATCTATCTATCTATCTATCTATCTATCTATCTATCTATCTATCTATCTATCTATCTATCAAAAAGATAAAGTTTTGATACTCTTGAAACTGTGATAGATTTTGACACAAATATACCAATCTCTAGAATTTACATTGAACTGAACAAAAACCCAAAAAAAGAAAAGAAGGGAAAAAAAAAGAATATTACAGCTCCTTGAGTGGAAATATCAGATCAAATCATTCATAAACCTCCTCCTTGGCTGTCCTACTTTTCTCCTGCCTGGCAGCTCTATCCTATTCTTCTATACCCCATGTCCTTCCTCTACACATGTCCAAACCATCTCAATCACATCTCTTGCATCTTGTCTCCTAAACGTCTTGTTCTGTATCTCTGATAAACTAATTTCTAATCCTGTCCATCTTCATCACTCCAAATGAAATCCTCAACATCTTCAGCTCTGCTACCTCCAGCTCCACTTCCTGTGTTTTACTCAATGCCACTGTTTCCAAACCATACAACATCTCAGGTCTCACCACAGTCCTAAAAACTTTCCCTTTCACTCTCACAGATACTCTTCTATCCCAAATCACTCCTGTCACATTTCTTTACCCACTTCACCCTGCTTGCACGCTTTTCCTAACCTTTCTAAAACTTAGAAGGATTTCCTAACTCAAATCCATGCACATAACATTAAACATTGAGGTAGATGAGCTATAACAGCAAACTATAGCAAGAAGATGGCATCAGGTTCTTCTTCTGTCAGCCAAGAACCAGAATCTGTGCCTCAGATACAGACTCATTACACAGTTGAAGATTAGGAAACACGTCACCTGGGCTTCGATTTTTAAGCAGGAAGTGATTCAAAGTCTAACAAATTCTCCATCCTGCCATCAGGCCACTAATTAAGTTTGTATAAATGGTCTCCACAGAATTATGAGCAGCACTCAGCTCTACTAAAATCATTTATAACCATGAACAACGCATTCTTTTTGTTCTGCTAAACAGATTCCAGTTAACGTCTGTTTATCAGGGCTGAAGCAACAGCTGTACATTAATGTTCATTAAATTATTTATATCACAGAAATATAGAGTTTTTTTTAGTTTAAAGAGATGAAAATAATGTCTTCAACCATGCTCATATTACACTTCTGCTTCTCATACATCATATAAACTAACAACAAACTAATTTAAAAGATATTTAAATACTTAAACTCCTGGAAATAGTATACATGTATAAATATGAGAAATAAAACAAGTCAAGTTAAGTCACGGCCCTTTAATTGTCATTTCAACCATACATAGCTGACGCAGTACATAGTGAAATGAAACAACGTTCCTCCAGGACCCTGGTGCTACATAGACAACATAAAGCTAGATAACAGAAAACACAGGTCTAAGGACTGGTACTTGTCCACGCCATATAAAGTGCATTGTGTGCTTAAAAACTTTCTTTTGGCTTCTCCCGTTAGGGGGCACCACAGCGGATCCTCCGCACGTTTGATTTGGCACATGTTTTACGCTGGATGCCCTTCCTAACGCAACCCTCCCCAATTTATCCGGGCTTGGGACCGGCACTGAGAGTGGCTGGGGAGGGGACCTAAAGTGCATTGTGTGCAACATGGTGCAAACAGTGCAAGACAAACAGTGCAAAGAAAACACAAGACAATGCAAGACATTACAAGACAGTGTAGGACAAATACACAAAATAGTGTCACCAGTGAACCTGCTATATATTACAAATCCACATACACGTACTGAAAGCAGTGCAGCCAAGAGAAATGCTACGAAATGAAGAATATAACCTGTTGGGAATAAATTAATACAATTTCATGAAACAAATATTCTAATTTAGGTTTAGTGCTTTTGATAGTGTTTAGGCCAGCAGAGAAGGGACTGCCCGCCACTGCCTCGCACCTTGTCCCTCCTGCAGCAATGTTTTTTTTGTGTCCCACTATCAGGGAGAATGTTCAGTAGTTTGTGGTTGCCTGCCCCACTTCTCCATCCTTTTCCGGTCCCCTGTCGACCATGGTCCCACAAAGCCCTGGATAATTTTACCACTATTTTCCAAGATGGCAACTTCATACCTCTTTCAAAATTCCCTCTGCCAAGGAAACAGCCCAACTCCTGCTTCAGCACATTTTTTGGCTCCATGGCATCCACAGTAATATCGTGTCAGATTGGGGCCCTCAATTCACCACTAACTATTGGAGAGAATTCTGGTGGCAGCCCTTTGCACCCCTTTGTTCCAATGACAATGCCTCTTGTTAGCAATAATAAATAGCATTATATAAAAAGAACAACCAATTTAATGTTTTGCTTTTATTCCACCAAACCAAACTAAAATTGAACCAAACCGTAACTTAAAAACTGAGGTATGAATCGAACCATGAATTTTGTGTACTTTAATACCCCTAGTTTTCATATATATTTTTATAGGTATGCTGACCATAATAAAGCTTAAAGTAGTGTACAACAGTATTATGTTTCCATATAATAAAATATGTGATAATTAAGAGTGTTCAAGTGTAAATTGGGAGACAGTGGTGCTAATAAACTGGGTAAAAGGTCATAACTTTCAGTTGGAGCAAAAATAAGAAACAAATGCCTAAAATACTATGATTCAGATAAAAGTGGCAAATGAGTGAAGGATGATGAACTGGATCAATGTTCCGGAACATGAAATAGCCATGTGTGGTGTTAAGGGAGCTAGGCTTAAGAGCACATGTGGAGAGGTTTATGATCACCCTGCATCATTTCTTTCAGAGATTAGGTTTACCTAGCATTTTGTGAAGTTTAGTCAATAGGAATTTTGGTCAGAATCAGTGTTAAAAATGCATTTGTTATCCATATAGTGAGAATGTTATTGTTAAAAAAAAAAGTAACATGTTTTGTGTTAAAAGCAAATTCATTAAATAGTTAATAAGCATTGTTCATATTCAGTAGTTCATATCACTTTCCTGAATCTGTTAAAGCATTATAGTGTAATTCTTTACTGTTATTTGTTATACTTACTTCTATGTCATGTAAGAGAGAGTATGTTAAAATGATGTGTCCAGTGTCATGTCCAGTATTTGTATAGGCATTTACACTGTAATGCGCCATAATAACATTTTGCATTCACTTGAACTTGTAAACCCAATGCCACTGTGCACAAAGTGAGCTTCTTGAAGATCTGATTTACATGCTTTTTTTAGAGGAAGATCTTGTGTGGCCTGTTATAGAGCTCCGATCTCTGAGCCCTGAACATCTTTGGGATAAATTGGACCCGCCGTGAAATTTGGACGCACACACGCAGCCCCTATAGTACCTTAGTGAATTCATCTAGACATTGTCACTTTAATACAATAAGGTGTTTTGAAGATTTCTATAAAATGTTAGAGAAAACATAGTTTAAAATGCTATTCCTAATGTTCCTGAACATTTGGTCCCGCTGCGAATTCTCGTGAATTTTAAGATAATCTGCAACAAGCTAGTTAGGCTCCAAACAAGAACGGGAATAACTGAGATGCGAGTTCGGTAACCGTGGCTATTGACCATATATATATATATACAGTGAGGAAAATAAGTATTTGAACACCCTGCTATTTTGCAAGTTCTCCCACTTAGAAATCATGGAGGGGTCTGAAATTGTCATCGTAGGTGCATGTCCACTGTGAGAGACATAATCTAAAAAAAAATCCAGAAATCACAATGTATGATTTTTTAACTATTTATTTGTATGATACAGCTGCAAATAAGTATTTGAACACCTGAGAAAGTCAATGTTAATATTTGGTACAGTAGCCTTTGTTTGAGGTCAAACGTTTCCTGTAGTTTTTCACCAGGTTTGCACACACTGCAGGAGGGATTTTGGCCCACTCCTCCACACAGATCTTCTCTAGATCAGTCAGGTTTATATCCTGTCACTGAGGAACACGGAGTTTGCGCTCCCTCCAAAGATTCTCTATTGGGTTTAGGTCTGGAGACTGGCTAGGCCACGCCAGAACCTTGATATGCTTCTTACAGAGCCACTCCTTGGTTATCCTGGCTGTGTGCTTCGGGTCATTGTCATGTTGGAAGACCCAGCCTTGCCCCATCTTCAATGCTTTAACTGAGGGAAGGAGGTTGTTCCCCAAAATCTCGCAATACATGGCCCCGGTCATCCTCTCCTTAATACAGTGCAGTCGCCCTGTCCCATGTGCAGAAAAACACCCCCAAAGCATGATGCTACCACCCCCATGCTTCACAGTAGTGATGGTGTTCTTGGGATGGTACTCATCATTCTTCTTCCTCCAAACACGTTTAGTGAAATTATGACCCAAAAGTTCTATTTTGGTCTCATCTGACCACATGACTTTCTCCCATGACTCCTCTGGATCATCCAAATGGTCATTGGCAAACTTAAGACGTGCCTGGACATATGCTGGTTTAAGCAGGGGAACCTTCCGTGCCATGCATGATTTCAAACCATGACGTCTTAGTGTATTACCATCAGTAACCTTGGAAACGGTGGTCTCAGCTCTTTTCAGGTCATTGACCAGCTCCTCCTGTGTAGTTCTGGGTTGATTTCTCACCTTCCTTAGGATCATTGAGACCCCACGAGGTGAGATCTTGCATGGAGCCCCAGTCCGAGGGAGATTGACAGTCATGTTTAGCTTTTTCCATTTTCTAATGATTGCTCCAACAGTGGACCTTTTTTCACCGAGCTGCTTGGCAATTTCCCCGTAGCCCTTTCCAGCCTTGTGGAGGTGTACAATTTTGTCTCTAGTGTCTTTGGACAGCTCTTTGGTCTTGGCCACGTTAGTAGTTGGATTCTTACTAATTGTATGGGGTGGACAGGTGTCTTTATGCAGCTAACGACCTCAAACAGGTGCATCTAATTTAGGATAGTAAATGTAGTGAAGGTGGACATTTTAAAGGCAGACTAACAGGTCTTTGAGGGTCAGAATTCTAGCTTATAGACAGGTGTTCAAATACTTATTTGCAGCTGTATCATACAAATAAATTGTTAAAAAATCATATATTGTGATTTCTGGATTTTTTTTTTAGATTATGTCTCTCACAGTGGACATGCACCTACGATGAAAATTTCAGACCCCTCCATGATTTCTAAGTGAGAGAACTTGCAAAATAGCAGGGTGTTCAAATACTTATTTTCCTCACTGTATGCATATATATATATATATATATATATATATATATATATATATATATATATATATATATATATATATATATATATATATAGTATTAAAGTATTAAATACTTTTCAAACTTTCCACTATGTCCTACGTATGTTCAAAAAAATTTTATAAACTTGTTTAAAAGAAAAAATGTCAGTAGCAAACGGAATAAACTGCTTTTTACTAGCACTGTGATTAAATAGGATCCTTTTTTTATTCTACCGAGATTGAATAGTACTTCAGTTCATCCTTATCCTTGAAAAAAAAACATTTAAAAAAATCTGTTCACAAGCTGTACATTAGTTTGTTATAGAGAAAAGCACAGGCAGCATTATTAAGATATAATCTAATGCATATAATCATATGTCAGCTAGAGTACAGATAAACAAGACGAGATTCTGTTAAGTACTAGAGCAGAAAACAAGGCCAGATTTACAAATACACCTTTATTATAGTTCTTCCTTCTCTTATAAATCCAGTCAGTTGTTCTGAGACTGAAATGGCAGGAAGGTGAGAAGCTCAGTGTCAATTACTTGGCATATTCTTGCATTAAAAAAATGGTATAGCGAGAGAGAGAGACTTCCACATCACTATATACAATTTTTACTATATGGCATCATTATATAAGAAGCACATATAGCTCTCATTAAATCTAGCTCTTGTAGGGTTTTGAGTCAAAAAGTCAGTTACACTTCAAAGAAAATAATGTTTATTTCAGTGCATTTTATTCAGTAACAGATAAATCACAGAGACATTTATGTCCTCACTCATCTCATATTGAAAAACAAAGCTGACATCCTACTCTTACATTTGCAAGGGAGCAATATAAGTGATAACTTGTTTTTTGGACATTTCACTGTATGAAATTAAACTAGAAATGGATTCCAAAATTGTCAAATTTAACGGATTTATCATTTTGGGATATGTTATTGGAAAAATACTCAACTTTACACCACTTTTTTGTACTTATTCTTTTTTCTCTCTGTCACTCAACATTTCACGTTTCACTCGGAACAAAGAATCACAGAAACAGAAACATGTTCCGAAAAGTGTAATTACAGTCCACATATCCAAAAATTAACAATATGCAATTAAACATGAAATAACAATTGTTTGAGGGAACATCCATAACAACTATTTCCCATTCAGGAACTCGAGCTGCGTCAGAATGCTTTGGGAATGCAATTGCGTTGTCCATGCTCTGAATAATGAGTCTAATCAGTCAAAATTAAAGGCAGGCTGTCACCGGCGGGGTGACATCATGACCAGAAAGTATAAAACGCACATGGAATGAAGCCGGCTTCAGCTTCTGTTTGCTCATTAAGTGCTCTGTGTAAATGTTATGTTTTTCATTTGTCAAAAAAGAAAATGAAGGCATCTAAGAAAACCAAACACACGTTTTGGCTGTGTACTTCTCTCTGCCCCCGTTTGATTACGGGAAGGGATACACACAGCCTTTCTGTGGCTTGTTTGGGAGTGGAGCTATCTCAGCTCTTGAGAGAGCCAATTGCCAGCACTTTGCTTGCATGCTCAAGCAGCTGCTCTGCTCCCAGTGGGCACTCTTTGAGGAGGGTGCCCCCACTTCTTGAGGTTCCGGTCCCGCTCTCGCTGAGGCAGAGCAGCGCTCCATTTCCTGGGGTTCACTCATAGATCTCGCAGAATGTTCGGAGATGGGCTTGTCCCTTTCTTCTTTCTCCTCTGCTTGGTTCAGCTCTCGTTCGGCTTCAGAGGCCCTTGCGAACCTGATAGGGAGAAGCTCCTGGAGCTGGATATAGCTGGATATAGCTTGGCCGGCCAGTGAACATAAAGCCCATTTTTCCCTGACCTGCACACCGAGGTGTCCAGGTCCTGGGCGCAACCTTTCTCGAACTGCCCCGTCAGCCCTCAAGACTGCGGTTTATTCCAACATCCTGTGGCTTAGGGATAATGCCTATGGTGTCATGCCATGGGTTAAAGAGATGCTGGCACGCTATCTCTCCCTGACTGTGCCATCTTCCCTTAAACCCCGACATTACCCACCAAACCCCTGCGCACTAACTCGACGCTGGTGGGTAAAGCTTAGGCCTCAGCAGGTCAGGTCGCTGGATGTCTGCACACCATGTTGGTGCTGCAAGCTGAAGGCGTCTCCACCCTCAGCTGGTGGAGCAGATTTGGGAGGTTTAAGTAGACCTCCATTTAGAGACATCGCACTGTCCCCTGTGGTTCTCCCTATATCCACCAGCCCCGCTGGGACTTGATGCCATGGCACAACCTTGGCCGAGGCTGCACCTTTCATCGTGCTGCTTCCGGGAGTTCTGGAGAGAATTTGCCAGGGACGGAGTCCGTCTTTTTCTGGTAGCCCCGGGGAGGCCGGGCCATCCATGGATCGCAGACTTGGTGGCCCTTCTCTAATAGCCTCCATGGGAGATTCCTCTGAGGAGGGATCTCTTCTCTCAATCAGGGAGCGCAATAGTTCACCTGAAGGGGCACAGCTCCAAGATTCTGGTCTCTCCAGTGAGGTGGTAGAGACCATTCCAATCCAGAGCTCCCTCCACGAGGAGGTTGTATGCCGGGAGATGGTGCCTGTTCACTGCGTGGTGCTCCCGGCACCAATTGGACCCAGTCTACTGCCCAGTTGCTTCAGTGCTGAAGTATCTGGAGGAGCAGTTCACAAAAGGGTTGGCTCCATTCACCATTAAAGTCTATTCATCTGCCGTTACGGCCCTCCAAGTAGAGGCCTTCCTGCTACTAAGCAGACGCTCAGAAGATGGATTATTGATGCTATAGCATCTTCTTATGGGTGTGTCCTCTGGTTTCCCCACTCCATTTAGGGTCAGAGCACACTCGACCCGGATTGTGGCAGCCTCCAACGCTTGGTCTTCTGGAGTGTCCCTCCAAGACCTCTGCGACGCTGCAGGATGGTTCACTCTGCTCACCTTTCCCAGCTTTTACAACCTTGACCTCTGTGCCACTCCTGGCACCTCTGTCCTTTGACCTAGCTGTGCTTATTCACACTAGTCATAGAGACGTTGCATCTCTATGCCACACCTCCGGTGTCCCTTCATTGCTTCCTTCACTGTTATAGAAGCTGAAGCCGGCTTTTCTCCCTGTGCGTTTTATACTTCCTGGTGGTGACGTCACCCCCCGGTGACAGCCTGCCTTCAATTTTGATTGATTAAAGTCATTAGAAAATGGACAACGCAGTCACATTCCCAAAGCGTTCTGACACTGCGTTTTGTTCCCTCAGGGAACCAGGGTTACATACGTAACCTAGAGATGAGGTCCAGGAAATAGGTCCAGGAAATATGACAAATTTAGAAATGGAATGACAACCATCAAGGCTAGAAAAGAATAAGAATGAACAACAAGAAAATGAAAGACAGTGTTTGTAGAGAAATGAGTCCTAATTACCTTAAACTTCAGGAACACTATGTACCTGATATGGTACGTAAAAAGGAGTGATCTGAGGAAAAATTCTCTGTGTATAATCTTAAAACAATATTTAAAGTTTTACCAGTTATAAGGGGCAGAAACGCCTTAGATAATTTATTTTAGTTCAATAAGGCATAGTACACAGTCACTGAACATAGTAATCAGTCACTGAACAGCCATGTCACATCACCATGACATGGCAGATATTTTAACAATTTTTAGCTCAGTGGATAAAATGTTGGACTTCTGGTTGAAAAGTCATGTGCTCAAATTTATTGATGCACCAAATCTCAAATTAAGCACCAAAATTCATGATGCACACAAATAACCCTCTGGGGTTGACAAACACCTTTTTTGATCGTACAGATAAGAGCAATACACCATTCGAATCTGTAAAGAGTCTACTTTAATAACAAAACGCTGTATGTTTGTAAAATAAAGAAAAGAGTGCACTCTCTTCACGGACACAAAAAAAAAATCTGAATCTCAATGCATATTTGCCACACAGACAAAATAAATATATAAATAGAAAGCTTAAACCAATTTACATCAGAAACAAATATTCTATGATTTTTTAATCCGTATGAAAGTTACAGTTTCTCCGGTGTCACCTGGTTAAAAGATCGTGTGGAAACATAGCAAAGGTTTTGTTTGGTGTCCTGATGATTAACGTAATTTAAAACACCATAATTACATTTGAACATTTACAATAATTTTTTTGTCTTTATGCTCTATGTTGAGTTTGGTTTCACAAATAATAAACATACATTTGCATTAAGCATCCATATTTCTGCATGCTGATTCGAGTATTAAAAACTTGAAAAGTATTAATCTAAGGTACATTTAGAACAGATAAAAATGTGTGATTAATTTAATCAGACATAAATGTGATTAATGGCTACTATTTACTTAAATACATGTCAAAGCCCAGACTTCTATACTTTAACTTGAGCAAAAAAGTATAGTCAGTACTTCAACTTTTACCAGAGTGTTTTAAAACATGAGTATCTACACTTCTACTTAAGTAAAGGATGTCTCCTGCATTAGAGCTCTGGCTTCAACCATACTGAACACCTTTGGAATTAATAGTCCAACAGACTATACTGCATTGCTTAGCACTTATAAAGTATAAGAATTTATAAGTATTTTAGTGTCTTCATGGAAATGTTAGACTTTGAACTGTGCATCATTCATACCTCAGGGTGTCAAGCTGGCTAGGTCTTTTGTGAGACACTGAGAGAAAGGTCACATGAAATATTTAGTTCCTGTCCCTCTCACACACTGAATATGTCACTTATGTAAGATTCAGGTTCCTTCTCTTATTGCTGTATAGAATGAATGAAACTGCAGAGTCTCTGCACTTGTGTGAGAAAGTTCAGTTCAATTTGGCATCAGAATAATGGGAGAATGGGAATGGGAGTCCTGCATGAATATTTGTGCTAATAACTGGATCTGTTGTGCATGTGTGTGGGAGACCTTCTGCAGGTCACAGGAACAACCTGCTGAGTGAAGTTAAAGTCAGCTCTTCTGTTAGAGGAGATAAGGATTAGGGCCCTTGGCACTTGATGGAGATTTCAGATGATATCAAGAATGTATTATCTCAATGGGAATATCCTCCAATGAACTTGGAGCAGAGGAAAATCAATATACCATCATAGCAGAGAAAGAGGATGGATTCTCATAACTCCTACCCAGCCAGGGAGTAGAGGAAAGCAGGGAAGCAATTCAAAGGTTCAGACAATGTTTTGTATAATTATGTTCTTCTCCTCCTCTAGACCTTATGGTTCATTTTCCTGAACTAGTAGTTCAGCATTTTCTTAATGAATCTAATGCAACATGTAATCCAGAAATCAACACAAGCAATGAACCTACAGTATATTAGTTTTAATAAATGTATTCTATGCTTTTAAAACATTCCACCCTGTTCCACATTTAGTCCCCTTTTGCTGTTATAATACCCTCCACTCTTCTGGGAAGATGTTCCACTAGAGGATGGAATGTGCTTGTGGAGATTTGTGTTTATTCAGCCACAAGTGCATTAGTGAAATCAGGTACTGGTGTAGATGAGGTGAGGAGTGCCTATTGCATCCTAAGGTGTGCAATATGCTGGAGTTCTTTAGCAGGAGATCTTCCACTAAAGCATATCTTAATGAAGTTGGCTTTGTGCACAGGAGCATGGTAATACTGGAGCAGGTTGGGTCTCCCAGTTTAAATGAAGGAAAAACGTAATTGTAGTGTATCAAAAATGTGCTTCCAACTTTTTGTTAACAGTTTAGAGAAGCAGCACATATGCTGAAAATGTCAGGTTTCCCAATACGTTTGTCCATATAGTATATGGCTGTCTTGTTTACCTTTTAGAAAAAGAAGAAGAAGACTAAGCATTCTTTATAAAAACAAGACATTTATCCCACTTTTTTGTTGTTTTTTTGTTTTGATTTTACAGGGAGAACAAAATGTAGGAAAAAAAATTATATAAAAACAATTTGTGGTCAGATTCAGATTGGAGTCCAAACAGGATAAAGGATATAACTAAAATGTCATACCTAATGAAATACTTTAATAAAACATAATTTATAGTATTTTTGTTTTCTCATTCACTTAGAACAAACTTCCAATCGCAAGTCTGTCCATTTTATAAACACCATTAAGGCATTGCTGCTTTATACTTGTGTAAATGAATTGCAGAAAAATATAGAGATATAATGATCACACACACACACACACACACACACACACACACACACACACACACACACACACACACACACACACACACACACACACACACACAATAAAAATGAAACTATAATTAATTTGCATTTGCTGATAAAAAAAATGGTCTGGCCATCCACATATAAAGATAAAAATTGATGTTTGATGTTAACCTGCAATATACTTATCAGGGTCAGTGCTCAAACTAGGGTTGACTGAGTGAGAGACAGGGGCTCTAGCAGGTTACCACAGGGGTCTGTGAGAACCTAAGTGCAGAGACAGACTCAAATGTTGGAAAATTCATTATCTTTTATATGAAATGTCCAAAAAGTACAAAACAGATAACAGCTAAATTTTAGGACCACAAACACAGATCCCCTAAAAACAGCAGAATTTCAGAGGAAAAGAATGTCCTCATATCAAAAAGGGAAAAAAACAAAACTCAGAAAACAAGAACATAAGTCAGGTGCACATTGTGCGATTTTTAGAAATGTAGAAAATCCTATAACATTCCTATAATCCTAGCCTTAAATCTGTAGTCTTTGATCGTTGGTTTGACATGTTCACCAACACCCAATTAATGGGCGTTGCGATAAATATTTTCCACCGATGGAATTCTGGAAGAAGATTTTGAACAATTTTCTGCACTTCTACAACAGCCATCAAACCAAGAACCAATAGGAGCGCCAAACTTAATAATGCGATTAGCATGATAACTTCAAACCACCTCAGGGAAAATGTCTGAGTGAGTCAGGTTGACAGTACAGCAAGAGGAAAAACTAATTAATGGAGCAAACAAGGGGGTGTTTGTGTGCCATTTATATTATTAATGCATATCATGAACAAAATTAAGGCTACAGATTGTTTTTGTTTGCTGCTAGCTACTAGTGAGAGGACACGAGTCTGGATTTGATGACGTAAAACTTGCAATTAGTTTTTGCTTGTCGTACAGGCTGACATTATAACAATTGAAATCCTACAGTGTGACTATTAAAAATTGCACCGTGTGCACCCAGCATTATACAGGGCTACTCAGGATAGAGCAGGAGACTCGAAAAAAACAATCCAGAAACACAACTTTAAGGATCAAGACTAATATGAAAGGAACACTTAATGTACACACTGTTGGTTCCCTGGTGTTCTAGTGGTTAGGATGCGGCGCTCTCACCGCTGTGGCCCGGGTTGGATCCCGGTCAGGAAACCAACCCCAGCCATTAGGGATGCCACAAGCCTTAGTGCCGGGCCCAAGCCTGGATAAATGGGGAGGGTTGCGTTAGGAAGAGCATCCAGCGTAAAAACATGTGCCAAATCAAACATGCTGATGGTCCGCTGTGGCGACCCCTAATAGGAGAAGTTGAAAGAAACACAGTGTACACAGTGTTAACAGGACTCAAGTTGAAACAATTGAAGACTAATGCAGGACAAAACTGTGACATTTGGTAGGGAAAACAGGGAAAACTCAAGGAAAAAAAAAAGGTAGAAACTTCCAAAAGGATCCCCCAAATCATTTCAATAATACCACAATTTTTTACTGCCCGCATACCCAATTCTCATTCTCGGTAATATAATATGAATAGATTATATTTAATTAAACATCCCCTGCTTTCTTATCTCTAATAATATGGAAACCCAAGAGGAGTGGGAGTCAGAGTGAAGTTTTTATCAATCTAAATCCTGCTTGAGTTCAGTATATATTACAGAGACTGAATTTCACAGCAGAATACTCACCGCTAATCAGCTAAAGCACCACATGTCTGAGCCTCAAAGCGGCATTAACCTCTGTCGCCCTTACACGTTAAAGGAAGGAAATGCGCTCGATTGTAACATGTTCTCCAAAACGTTACATCGGAAACTTTCTCCGCACGTGTGCATCAATCTAACTTCTATTAGTGAGGAAAAAAGCAGACCGAAAAGCCTTTTACTCGCACAGATTAACCAGCATGACAGGAGGCGTTAAAATCCATTACTCAAAGCCTGTGACTCTTATATTAATGAGAGTCGTCGATCAGCTCAGTGTTTACCTCAGCAGCACTGCCCCCTCTGTGTGTGACAGATTTATGGCTCCATTAGAGAAACACATAACAAACCTACAGATCTTTTCTTATATCAGATTCAGACTTTGCGAGTAAAAACTGCTCATGGTGAACGTTTTGAACTTTGGGCACAAAATGGAGAATGCTTAAATAGAAAAGCAGTTTTTTCAGACTGGGTTCCCACACTTCTTGAAAGTACTCGACATATGGATTTAAGGCATAAAAAGGACTTGAAAACTAATAGAGGTCTTTAAAAGTGCTTGAATTAAATTTGAAATAAATGTAGTTAAGCAGAATGGTGCTTTTATCTTGTCAGTAAATGTTCATTAAGAGTCTGTCTGGATACATTTAAATGCAAGCCAGGTGGCTAAACTTATAGCTTATATACCCTTACTACTACTACAATATATGTTTTTTTGGATTTTCAAACATTACGTGGCTAGCAGTGTTTAAGTGTTTTCCATTGCGGTACTTCCTCTTGATTTCATACTGAAGTTGGACATTTGAGCTGTGACACTTGCTGTGTCTGAAAGTAACATAGTTAATAAGAATTAGGATAAACACCTTATTGATAAAGCATATGTACAGTCAAGTAGAAGAGACCAAAAAAAAAGAACTATATTACTCGTGCTTATATATATATATATATATATATATATATATATATATATATATATATATATATATATATATATATATATATATATATATATATATATATATATATGCAAGAGCACACTCATAAGTATAATAATATATATAATCTTTTGTATGTCAAACTTTCTTGAGCAGCATTATTTCAATATTATCAGTATAAACCCCATTAACTTCAAAGTATTTAATTCAATTCCTTTAAACAGTCTAAATGTATGAAAATTACACAATCAAAACATCATTATTACTCTGAAATTATTTATAGGGTCCCTGGTGGTCTAGTGGTTAGGATGAGGCGCTCTCACCGTTGCGACCCGGGTTCGATCCCCGGTCAAGGAACCAATCCCAACCACTCTTAGTGCCGGTCCCAACCCCGAATAAATGGGGAGGGTTGCGTTAGGAAGGGCATCCAGCATAAAAACATGTGCCAAATCAAACCTGCGGTTGATCTGCTGTGGCGACTCCTAACGGGAGAAGCCGAAAGAAAGTTTTTACTCTGAAATTATTTATGTAAATGTTAAGTGTAAGTGAAATGTTAAGTAAGAGGTCTTTCATGATGCTATAAATGTTGGGGTGTGAATTTGATAGGTGTATGATATAAAATAAATGGTCCTTAAAAGTCCTTGAATCTGGTGTTCATGAAAGAGTGGGAACCCTGTTCAACATACTCATAGTTTCAAACATAATAAATAAGAAATACGGCAAAATCTATTAACATCTGTTGTATACACCCAACCATGGCGTTTATTAGTGTTTTTTTACTGCACATTTTTATCCAGTCTGATAAATGAACAGCAGTCTGGTCAGAATACAGACCACAAGTATGGAACAGCATCATTAATCATGGTGTAGCAGTGATCAAAACAAGACCTTGGAGATTACGAGGCATTCTGTGTAATGGCTTTAGAGTCTTTTTTCTTTTTAATAACCCAACAACAGATACATTTCTGGTCAAACACACAAACAAATCTTTGCTTTTTAAAGCTTTATATACTGTCAGTGTTGTACTGTGTACTGTTCAGGTGGCAGATCTGTTGCTGATTCAGTAAACTTTTATCAATTGCTTATCAACTGATAAACTTGCCTAATTGTTATTTAAGGAAAAGATCATCTTTAATATTCCCCTAGCAGCTTCGGCAGACAAAAAAAAAGTACCAGTGACCAGTGATTCTCTTCCGTAAATTTTTTTGGGGGGGATTTGCCTGATTCATGAAGTTCCCTTTGAGTCTGGTTCTCTCAAGGTTTCTTCCTTGTACCAATCTCATGGAGTTTTTCCGTGCTATAGTCACCACTTGCTTGCTCATTATGGATAAACTTATAGAAACTAACATCAAATTTCATATTTTATAGCTGCTTTATGACTTTAAAGTTGCTTTGGGACAATGTCCATTGTTAAAAAAGCTATACAAATAAAACTGAGATAACTGAATTTAAATATTTCATAAGTATTAATAAGTAAGGAATAAGATCTTGTTTATAGCATATACAGAACAATGTGGGAAATGTATTCATGCTGTGTTTCCAAAACAAATATGTTAACCAAAAAAAACCTCTAGATCAATTATCATCTGTTCTATTGTGTAATGCATTCATTTATTGGATAATGTGTACCTAGTCTGTGTGCCTATTTCTGATTCTCAATAGCTGCTTATTAGGTGGTGTAAATTTTTTCAAGTTTTGTTACAAGCCAACGGATGGCAGTAAAAGGCTGCACGCACAGATTCAGAAAGCACCGGCCTTCAGAAATTGTGCCAAAAGACATTTTTCTGTGGACATGGGAAGCTGTGCAACTGGTGCTATTCTGACTATGTTCGTTACCACGTCTGCTATTCCAACCATGTGTGCACCGGAAACAACATGATCTAACTTCCACGCCCTTCCTACTTGCCAGATTTGGCTCCTGCGGACTTTGCTCTCTTCCCAAGAATTAAGATCCAGCTCAAAGGTCGCTACTTTTAGATCATTGCGGAGCTTCAGCGCTAATAGCAAAATGAGCTTGACACGCTTTGCAAAGAAGACTTCCAGGACACATTCCAGAAGTGTCAGGAACTCTGGAAGCTAGATAAATGAGGTACTTTCTTGTAAACAGAGCGAGTTCTGAAACTTTTTGATACCACCTTTTACATGTAACACATGAATCTGAATTGATTTAATAAAGATCAGATGTAGGAAGTTTTTGTCACTGCCCAAAAATAATAAAAAAATATACCATTTTAAGATTTTGTTAAAGGCAAATAATCTGATTGGGATGGCAAAGAAGAAACGGTTATTGATGTCTTTTTACATTTAAAAGATGGGGATTCTTAACCCTGCTAGCACATTTATACCAGTTGTGCCTGCACTAGGATGCCTGGTGGGGGAAGAAAATAAAATGTCTCTGGCCTTTGGTAAAAGCAGCTGTATCATTATAGCTTCTGTCAGTAGAGAAATGCCACTGCGAGACAGAAGCACATCAATTTGATCTCCTCAGAACCCTGCTGAGAAGCCAAAAAAGTGGAGTTTTTCTAAACCTGAGGTGGCTGTGCAGCTGCTTTCCTTCCATTAAGAGTTGCCCCTCAGCTTTCATGACTCGCTGTATCACAGAAAGACATGGTGTTATTAAGCTCAAGAAGCATCGCTGTGAACAAGGCGAGAACAAGCCACAGCAGTACAAACCTTCTAAATGAATAATACATCGGCCTGCATGACCCATATATACAGTATATTGTCATGCGTAGACCAAGAGTCGGAAACCGGAGTATGGTTAGACACTTTATTAGTTTGAATACACAAGGAAGAGGGCCTTGAGGAAAAGCACGAACTGGAGAGTCGGTATAATCTGTAGTGCGGGTAGAATCCGTAATGCGGGTAGAATCTGTAATGTGGGTAGTCCAGGAATGATCGCCAATGTGAACTGTTAAAGGCAAACCTAGCTTGAGCGCTTTCTCCGAAGCGGTGCCAGGTGCATGGAAGTACGTGGAATACTAGTGGTAGGAAGTCCAGTAGATCTCTCGTGGCAACGAGTGGATCCAACAGTAAATGAGGTGGAATTGGGACCTTATAAAGGGGAAAGGTAATGGGGAACAGGTGTAGGTGATTTAGAGCAGGAAGAGGCCGAGAGAGAGAGTTAGAGCCTTGGAGGGTGGCGTGGCTGGTGGTTCCCTGACATATATACTGTAGTAACACAAATTGAAGCCAGGAATGGTAGCATTGGTTTTAAGTGAAAAACAAGAAGACGGCACCAAGGCTCAAACCCTGAGAAGAGCTCCATTATTTACACTTTGTGATGTGTCTTGCTTTAGTCACAATCTGCCTGTGCTTTAATAGATAATTTACTTAGCAAAGCGACATGGTAGCTTAGTGGTTAAGGCATTGGACCCTAGATTAGAGTTACATATTTATTTGTATAGTACTTTTAACAGTGGAAATGGTCTCAAAGTATCTTTACAGAATTTAAGCTGTTATAAAGCTGTTTATAATTGTACGTTTGTCCCTAATGAGCGAAACAGTGGTGACTGTGGCAAGAAAAAACTCCCTGAGATGGCCTGAGAAAGAAGCTTTAAGAGGAACCAGACTTATAGAGAAACCCATCTTCATCTTGGAGGCCCTAAATGCCCATTTTTAGAGTGTGCAGTGATAGGAAATTAAATACAACCTATGGTCCTGAGCGGTCTCTAATTAAAAAGAATAGGTAGGGCCTCAGGATTGTATCAGGCAGATAACCATCCGGCAACTGCTGGACCCATGAGCAAGGCCCTTAAACCTCAACTGCTCGGTTGCACTGTAAGTCACACTGGATGAGGGTATCTGTCAAATGACTCAAATGTATTGTGATTTTATAACTGCACTGTCCATTGTGACCCAGAAGAAAAGAGGACAATTTTTTAATCTTAATTCTCTCGGTGTTTCTGCCTCAAGCAGTTTTTTTCTCAGCCCTCTGGTGTGACCTCCATAGTATATCTTCTTCCGATCCACAGTTTTGGCAGCAATGTGACATCCCTGGTGGGTAATAAAAAGAACTGAGGACATGAGGCTCTGTGACTCATTTCTTGTGTTTTCTCTGGTACACTTTTTTAATTAAGTAAAGCTTTGCTCATTAACTCAAAAGAAACCCATGCAAGCACAGGTTTGTGCTTTGGGTGGCTCTCATCTTGGCTTGGTTACTCAGCTTGGCTGTGTACCCTCTCTGTCTAGATTGCAGGACATCCATGTGTAAAAGATGTGTAGCGGGTCCCGACTAGGTCCCCACTGGCAGATATATTTGTATAATCCTCTGATCGGAGTGCTCTGAAAATATTACAAATAATACAAAGAAATCAGCAAAGCAGGACAACTGTTGCTCATACTCCAGTCACTCGGATTATGAGCTTGTCTTGCTCTGTGCATCGCTAATTGTGACGCGGCGCTCGTTGTTACTGCCCCCCTGTGTCCGTTAAATGAAATATTTGTCTCCATGTGTTTTTTTCAAAGTCTCTCGTTAGCATTAAATTATATGCATCAGGATAAAATAAATAAGCATTGCAGTAGAAGGACATAAAAGTAATCATTTCAACAAAACTCATTTTGTGAGTGTCACAGATGCATGCTTATTAAAGTCGCTGTTTCTTCTTTTTTCTCCTGTCCAGTCAAAAAGCCCTCGAGCACACCTTCACTATTAAAGGTAGCTTGTCAAAACTAGATGCTGTGGTTATAGTTAGGTATAGAATCACTAATAAACAGTGGTGGACAGTAATCTAGTAAATGTAATTTGTTACAGTACTTAAGTAGTTTTTCACATATCTGTACTTTACTGACATATTTCCATTGGTGGAGACTTTTACTTGAACTTTACTACAATTTAAATTGTTATTACTCAACTATATTTTGTAAAATTATTCGTTCCTTTTTATTAATGAGCGGATGAAAACTTAACTGGTAAAACACGCAGCAAGTCACCAATCAGAGTCGAGCGCATGCTCTGTTTTTAACTTGTTTTGTTTGCTGCTTGGTGGTATCAACTTATCACCAACATACAGTTCAGTACAGTTCAACAGCAAGCAGAACATTTTGAGAGGAATAAATGATGGAAGAAACTCCTGACTTTTACCACAACGCCCATGGTCTTATTTGCTCGATTTTCATTTTTTGGGGGGAAAAGTTGGAAAGAAATTACTGAGCTCATGATAATTCGAATAGATGGCTCATTAATATCATTCTATTAATAGATCAGTGTGCTGAGAGTCACATTAGAGTCTTTTCACATACTGTAAACTAAGTTGTTTAACCAAATTTCTACCAAAATGATAATAGGAAACTTATAGCAATACTAAATCATAGTACTTTGGATACTTCAATACATTTAAAGGCAAATACTTTTAATCAAGTTAGGGTTTAAAGGGACACTTTTACGGTAGTAATATATGGTTTGTGTACTTCATCCATTATTGATGTTGACTGTGTGTTTTTGGGTATTTCCATGGAACTTTCTGGCTTTATTTCTGCTAAATAAAATCTTCCTCTTTGAAACCACAACCCTGGAGCCCAATCTTATTGCTTTTTTCTTGGTATTGTTACTTTACTATTGGATTTTTACAATTAAAAACAATTGGCTACAACGTTTTTCACTGATGTTGTCGGCAGGATTGGCCCACGGCACTAGCTCCAGTAGTTACTTTGGATCACGTTGGGTTGCAGAGAAGAAGATTAATACGCAGAGAAAGCAAACAGAATTGAATTGAAAATTAAATGAGATGTGACGTTTGATTCAGAGGTGATTCAAGGCAGGCAGTAATACACATGTTCATCACTTACTCATTCTACCTGAATTAATCATTTCTCCCTGGATTTGCTCAGGAACCGGATCTAATTACCAGACGCGGTTGAATAACACTGCGAGACAGCCTTACATTTATTGTTATTGTTATTTGCCATCTGGGAGATTAATTAAAATTCCAATTAATAAGACTAAATATTGCAATCACTCCACAGCACAACACTGCAGTGCATTCGCTTGGCAAGAAAAAAAAAAAGCTGGAAAGGCTTTAACGCAATTAGCTAATGACTCGCCACACACTTGTTAATCTCGCATCAGGGAAAGTGTGTTTGCTAAAACGTGTTGTCATAAGCATACACAGGCACAAAAACTAAATTCTGATCAGCAATAACATTAAAACCACTTTCCTTATATTTAATATGTTTTCCTTGTACTAAACATTGTGATCTCTGGAGGTGTGCTGTGGTATCTAGGCGTGTCAAAGCAAGAAATGATGATGACAAGAAGGTGAGGCTTGGAAAAGTGCATGAAGAATTTGAAGGCCATGTCAAAACTTCTGATGTAATGATCCTCAAACCATTTATAAAATTTTTTTGCAATGTGGCAGATAACAATTCTGTTTAATAAATTAAAGAATACTGGCAGAAGAAGGGGCATACTTGGTCTCCAACAATATTTTGGTAGGTGGTACATGTCAAAGTAACATCCAATCGCAGGACCAGCTAAGAGAAATGTTCTCTTAGCAGAACATTTACCAGAGCATGACATGTCCTCTTCCTGTTTGGTTTTATAGTGCTATCTTTTTGCTAAGTGATGCATAGTGTGTCCTAAAATATTTAGCAATTTGTGCTGTTCTGTGGGATTTAACCAGACAAAAAAAACTAACAAAAGTATTTCAAAAGATTAATAACTTTTGCATACAATGAACCTCCCCCAAGACCTTTCATTTTGAATCAATCATTCAGTCATCAAAATTTGGCCTTTAACATTTTTCTGCTTCCAGCACTTTGACAACTGACTGTCCACTTGCTGCTTTAAGTATCCCACCCCTTGACAGGTGCAATTGTAGCTTGATCATCACTGTCGTCTGCCCGAGGTTTTAATGTAATGGATAATAAAAGCATGAATTGTTAGAATATGAAAAAATGTTGATTCTCGATGTACATTATGCACCAAGGCTGGGAGAATCAAACCCCTAATATCTAACCCCTGACCCTAAATATAACAGATTACTGGAGACAAGAATGCATTAAGGACTCAGAAGACAATGGGATGCTATTGAGACCACCCAACCCCATCCATGTTAAAAGTTCTTATGGAAATGTATTTGTTAGAAATTTTGACAACTGTTACAGCGAAGCTCTTAAAACTCGTACTACGTGAAGACTTGCAGCACATAAATATTTCTAAAATCACTTGTTCTAAGATATAAAAACCTGTCCATTCAGCACTGATTAACTGAATTTTGGATGAAAGGGGAAAACCTATCCAACCTCTCTCCAAAAAAGGTTTTATGATAGAAGCTGCTACTATTTGTAATTAGCAGTTCATTACACAGTCAGGGCAGGTCAAGATGCATCTGGAGACAAGCAGAGTTGCCAACAGATAGCAGAAATCAAACAACCTCTATTCTGAACCTGTGCAGAATTAAATTTGTTGTATTAATGGGCATCCATTTACTCTTAACAGAAACTCTTGAGCTGCAGTGTTCCAATTTGTATGTTTCAATCAAGGCCATAAATGTTGGAGACAATTTCAATTCTCCCAGCTCGACTTTTTTTGGCAAGCCAAAGTAAAACCAGCACTTGATAACAAATCACAGCACAGTGGCTTCGACCTCATCCTCGTCAGTAAAGCAAAGCCCTTAAGTTTAGTCATTACTTTTGTGTAGCATCCATCCTGGCTGCTTTCACACTCCCACATGACGCCGGCTTTCTGTCTGCTGCTAAGTCATTTGATTTCTCCTGGGCAGTAATGGCTTTGTATTGAACAGCAGAACAAATTGCTTGAAACGCAGCTGCATTTCTAGTTTTGTTGTAAAGTTGCTAACTATTGATGAACTGCAGAATGCTTGCAGAACAAATAATTGAGTGTAATAATAATTTGGGCTGTGTGATTTGTGTAAGAACTTTCCCTTGGAGGTTCGAGGTTGTTAAGACATTCAGAAAACAGCATTGATATGATCATAATGGGTTTGACTGTGATTAGCAAGTTTCTTCTTTAAAGCAATCCTGATAAAGGTTATTATCTGGGAAACTGATGTGTTTTACTATAAAATGATCATGGAAGCGTTTAACAACACCAGCAACCTCTTATCAGGATATTTTGTCTGTCACTTTCTAAATTCATTCCAGTGATTCCAGTGATTTCAGTAATGACTACATTGCAAAAAAAGATCGAACAAAAGTGCATAGGAGTGTTATTGAGCTGATATATCAAGCAAACAATGAAGTGTTGCTGGATTATCATGGCTCCTTTGTGTTAGTGAGACAATTTCTATTGAGAAGTGCTTGACACCAGACATAAAGCCATCAATATTCACAGAAACACAATAGACGATATACACACATCAGAGTGTCTATTTGAAGATCCAGCATGGGGTCTGTAGGCTAAAGGACTCTGCGCGCCATTAATGATTGATTAATGTCTGGAGCTTTATAAAGAGAATTGCTACTGATTTCCATAATGGGAGTCGTGATGCTGCTGAAATTTTTATGGCCCCCTGATGGCCAAGAAAATGGGCTACCATGGAGACAGAAAGGCCTAAGTTGAGAAGTTGATTGTCTTTATTTTAAACAAGTGTCCTTGAAACCTTTCCCACAGAGACTAGTCTTTTCCCATAATGCCTTCAATAAGGATTCAGTCAGTGTGCTGTGTGAATTATTATGTTCTCAGACAGTGTTAAATCGGCCCACAATTTCATAAGTCAGGCTGGCCCAATTATTTGAATAACCAGCTCATAAACAAGCAACTGAATCACTATATTACTCTCCTCTGTAGGCAGACCCTCATCCCTCCTCCATTTGTGTGTACAAATTGTTATGCTAACCTCAACTGGCAAGTTGTCCTTGACTGACTTAGTAGTCTCATCTGCAAAGGGTTTCAAGAAATGCTCGTTCTTCCTCATGAACAATATAAAAATAGTTACCCAGAATTATGGATGTTGCAGGAAACACAACCTGAATTTTCCCTGCAATGTCTTTACACATAGAATGAAAGGATAATCATATACTGTATATATAGCACACAATGAAGCAAAAGCTTATGCTTCAGTATCTCATACAATGATATGACTGATCTAAAATTCTGCTCAGTAACTTTTTCGACTTTGGGTTTCTGAAGTAAGCAGATAACATTACTGAGAATGATTTAAGTTAATGCATGCAATGGAATTAATGCCCAATTTCATAACTGGAGCATGAATGCCCAAAAAATTAAAATACCATTTTGAATAAACTACAAAGAGTTAATGCTTTTAGGATACTAGCACATTGTTTCTAAAGACAGCTAGTCAATTTAAATAAAGCCCTAGTAACCCCTAAGATACCATTTTTGGGGCCCTTGAGCTGGGCCCTTAACTCTCTGTGTTCCAGGGGTACTGTAATATGACTGACCCCAGCTTCCTAGATTGCTGAGGTATGTGATGAAATAATTTCCCTTTGGGAAAAATTTTATTCTAAAAAAATAAAGATTCTAAAAAAATAAAAAAATGAAATTAGTTAGTTTAGCTGTTAGGTGGTATCAAAATGTTTTTAGCATCGTTTTGTAGCATGCCAACAGATTGCAGCACAAGGCTGCATGCACAGTCACAGGGAGCACCGACCAACTGGTGCTATTATGACCATGTGTGTTAACACGTCTGCTATTCTGACCATGTGTGCACTTTCTCCTCACTCATGAGTTTCTCTCTAGAAACAACAGGATCTCATTTTCTCACAAACCCTATTTTCCTGGTTTAGCTCCTCAGGAAGAGGGAAAAGTCTGCAGGTTTTGACACCACTGTGAATTTCAGGAGGTGCTTGACAGGCTTCGAAAAGAAGACTTCCAGGACACATTCCCGAAGTGACAGGAATGCTGGGAACGCTGTATTAATCTGGATGAATTTGAAAAACACATCTCTTTGTTTCATCAACATTGTTCTCCATTGGGAAAGTGGTAGCTCAGGGGTTAAAGCTCTGAAGTATTGAAAAAAATAAATACATTTTGGATCTTGAAGAAACACTCCTAAGTGGATAAATCAGAAAAAAAAACGTGTTGTAGTGTGGATTGAGAAAACAGCGTTATTCAAAAACCCTGACACATGTTCATAATGGGTTTCCAATCAATTGACTGCTTTCTGTGATTAGTAGGTTTCTTCTTTAAAACAGTCTTGATAAGGGTGATCATCTGTTAAACTGCTGTGTTTTACTAAACAATGATTGGAGAAGCGTTTAACAACACAAGCAACCTCATGAGAATATTTTGTCACTATCTCGATTCCAGTAATGACTTGGTTACAAATGAGATTAAACAGAAGTGAATGAGATGGTATTAGAGTGTTATTGAGCTGATATCTCATGCAAAAGATTGAGTTTCACTGGAAATCAGTGGCTTCTTTGTGTTAGTAAGTGGACTGAGAAAACAGATGTTCAAAAAACATTATTACATTAGTTATTTTCAGTCATGTGATGCAGTTATGTGACCCATTCAATTTAAACAAGATGGTGGACTGTTTTAATAGCACTGCTTAAGGTTTTTAAGACAGTCTATAACCTACAGATTGCATTTCAAAGGGAATGGAGAGGTCACTTGGAAGGGTCCTGAGGTACCAGTGGCCAGTGTTACTGTCCATTTCTATTTTTCAGATCTGTCCAATTCATTTTGATGCAATACCTCCAGATGGACCTCTCTTCAATTGGAGATCTATCAAATTACTGAGCAAATCAAGAGCTATTGAGCATGGATTTGGACTGTAATTAATATCAACAGTCTACTACAGTGACTCAGGACCACAGGCTGCATTTAACCGCCTATCACAGCACACCTTAAGGATAATGGAACTATAATGAATTGACATTCGGTGGCACTCAAAAATGAGGATGGGTTCCCTTTTGATTCTGGTTCCTCTCAGAGTTTCTTCCTCATGCCATCTCAGGAAGTTTCTAATTGCTACAGTCGCTGGCTCACTCATTAATTTAATTTTAATAAAAATACAAAATAATACCAAATAAATACAATTAAAAATAAAGTATAGAAAGTGTAAAAGTGTAAAGTATAACTATAGAGTATACCCTTCCCTTTAGACAGAAAGGGATGGATTTGTGTATGAAAGATACTGACAGAAGTACAGATTAAAGTGTTTCACTGTGAATGTCACTAAAGTGTCCATGTGCTGATATTAAAGTGACACTGTGCTGTGCAAAAAATCTGTGCAACAAAGGAAAAGTGAAACAGAGAGAGAAGTCCAGGTACTAGGTGTTTCCTGGTTTTTACTCCGAATGGCCTGCGGGAAGAAGCTCCTCTTCATTCTCGCTGTGTTTGCCCTCAAGGATCGAAAGCGCTTCCCTGCATTCAACAGAGAAAAAAGTCCATTGTTAAGATGGCTGATGGCTGGTGATTCACTATCTTCCTGACTCTGGTCTGGCACCATTTGCTGTAATTGTCCTTGAAGAATAGGGAGCTCAGTTCGGATGGTATGCTTAGCTGACCGCACCACCCTCTGGAGGGCTCGCCTCTCCTGCATGGTGCTGTTCCCAAACCAGGAAGTGAGAAAAATTGACTTTTCTCCAGAACCCTGGTGCTACATTTAACAACATAAAGCTACATAACAGAAAACACAGAGCTAGGGAGTAGTAAGTGTCCTCGCCACATAAAGTGCATCGTGTGGAACCTGGTGCAAACAGTGCAAGACAGACAGTGCAAAGAAAACACAAGACGGTGTAAGAAAACACAAGATGGTGTAAGAAAACACAAGACAGTGTAGGACAAATACGTAAAACACAAAATAGTGCCGCCAGTAAACCTACCTCATATTACACTATTATACAGTTTGTGGAGAGAACTGAGTACAGGAGTGTACCTTGTAATTTAACAAAATGTAAACAAAAGTGTTTGTGCAAAACAACAGTCAAAAAGATGTGCAAAAACAGCATGTAAACAGTTTGTAATAATAGAGTGATATAATATGGAAAAAGCATTTTCGGAAGTTTCATTGCAGGTGAGCTTTTTCATAAACTTTTAAAACACCAGTGTAGGCATTTTAGAATGACAGCAGTTTCAGATCTATCTGAATCGAGGTGAATGCATGCTAAGATCATTTATCAGATGATTTGCAATGCAGAAAGGTGCCTAATTGGACAGACACCAGATACCAGATTCAGATGACCGATAGATTGATGGAAAAATGATAGGGTGGTGTGCTGAACATCATTTGCAGCATCAAGTGAAGCATGTAAAGTAAGACTGTGTGCAAATGTGTTATAACTATATAGAATACAATACATTTTTATGACAGATGCTGTAGCAAGGATTTTTTTGTTCATTTAGAGTTACATGAAGTCCTCAATCGGAAATGATATATTTATACCGGTATTTAAAAACGAAAAGAAAGAAAGAAAGAAAGAAAGAAAGAAAGAAAGAAAGAAAGAAAGAAAGAAAGAAAGAAAGAAAGAGAGTGAGTGAGTGAGTGAGTGAGTGAGTGAGTGAGTGAGTGAGTGAGTGAGTGAGAGAGAGAGAGAGAGAGAGAGAGAGAGAGAGAGAGAGAGAGAGAGAGAGAGAGAATAGCAGCTT
Organism: Silurus aristotelis; assembly: GCF_946808225.1. Lineage (NCBI taxonomy): Eukaryota > Metazoa > Chordata > Actinopteri > Siluriformes > Siluridae > Silurus > Silurus aristotelis. The sequence continues at coordinate 31,570,440 of NC_139577.1, read as the reverse complement.
AACAAGTATTATTGTTAGTGTCGCTTTCATAATGAATAGATCTACTAGCAATCTTTCCTGGAGTCTGGGAACAGAGCTGAGTGTAACTCTAATCATAAATCACCATTTAAAAAGCTTTGTCACTCCCCCTGCTCTAATAAAGCACTCCGCAATTTGCGCCTTTACTCACTTTAAACAAAGATTGAAGTGGCTGATGAAGCGACGCTTTACAGCTCACACCAGTCTCTAAATCCCCGCCCTGACAACGCTGACACACGGCCCATTATTTACAGCTCACACAACAACCACACACTTAAAAAGGAAGACAAAAAAAGTTGTATAATGTATTAACATCACATATTCAGAAAGTAAAAAAAAAAAAAAAGGAACATTGTGTAAATGAGTTGATTTTCAAAGAGTATTTTGACAGTTCTACAGTTTAAAATACAGCTGGGAGAAAAAAGGACCAGGACCAGGATTTGCATAGTAATGAGGAGAAAATGTCAACCAGCACTTTCACAGCATTAAACCACGACTCGCAGCTCAGCAAATTTATTTCACACATGAACTGCATCCAGAACATCAGAGTTGAGTGTCAGCTCCTAAATTCATGGGCTATAAAGATTTTTTTTAAACTTCTGCACAGTTTTAGTTCTGCACAGTTCAACTGTGTCCAATGCTCTGAGTGGTCTTTTTTCAGATTTTCATACTGTAGATGTGGCTATAACCAAGGCAACTTGATTTCACACATGAACTGAGTGCAGAACATCAAGTTCAAGTTTATTTCTTTAGCTCTTTTTACAGTGGACATTGTCTCAAAGCAGCTTTACAGACCGTAAGAATTATAGTAACAAAAAATGTTTTAATATAAGTGAATTATGTATAGTGAATAAACTCCCTTAGATGGTATGAGGAAGAAACCTTGAGAAGAACCAAACTAAAAGGGGAGCCTATCCTCATTTGGGTGATATCAAGAGTGTGATTATAAATCTTAATAATGTGATCTTACTGTCAGTTGTGGAACCAGGGGCTACTGAGCAACTCATAAAATGGCCCAGCCAACAGCTACTTCTCCATGTCAGAGCCTTTTAATGTTCAAAGAAGTCCATTGTCCAAACTCTACATCAAGTGGGATCCAAAGGGCACTTGAACATCTCTAAATGATTCGGGATGATTGGGCGGTCGACATCTACTCTTTAAAGGTCCATAATCTTCATAAGTAGGCACAGGATGTCAACATCATCATCATCGTCATCATCATTATTATTATTATCATCATTTGGGTAAGTGGTAGCTCAGTGGACAATTCAGTTACATTCAATTGAATTCAATTACATTTTATTTAATTCAAGGTATTTGTATAACACATTTAACAATGGACATTGTCCCAAAGTGGCTTTACAGAAATAAATAGAATACAAATAAATGTTCGACTTCTGATGAGCTGGTCATAAGTTAATTTCCCAGAACCACCAAGCTGCCCCTCAAGCAAGGCCCTTAACACAACTGCTCAATTTTAAGTTGCTCTGAATAAGGGCATTTGCCAAATGGCATACATGTAAATATAAAATGTAATTATTATTATTATCATATTATCTTGTTGTTTTGATATGCTTTCATTACTATTACTAACCTGTTATTACTATTATTATTATTATCAATCATTTTCATTTACATTTATGCCATTTTTCACACCAAATCTCCAACTTCAGAATGACTTACATTTATCCCATTCATACAACTGAGCAACAACGGTGTTAAGGGCCTTGCTCAGGGGCCCAGGAGTAGCAGATTGGTGTGGTTGAGATTTGAACTTGTCATGGAAATCCACCATTTAAAATGAACTTGAACCAGACCTGGTAAAATTTAATAAGCTTAACTGAAATTGCAATTTTTGGGTCAGTCTGTATCTCATGTACAATCCCAAAGAACTACAAACCTGAAATCCCAAAGGCTTTATTAGACACAATCATGCATATTCATTTTTTGTTGAACAAAAGAAAGTTGATTAGATTAACAAATCACTATATACCATCCCACTTTTTTCAACCATATATGTACCTTTTCCTGTTATCCATCTGAGTCTTCCTCACACAGTTATACATGTCTGCTATCTGTTCTTCTATCAGTTGCTTCTGGTGTTTACAGGCCAAATGATAACAGAAAAAGATACCATAAAAATGAACCAAAATGATCTACTGTATTGTTGCTTGTAGAATTGTGTGATTTTCCTCATAGGTTAAACACTGGTCAAGGAAGACTATCTCCTGATGAAGTAAACATAGCACAGAGAATCCTAACACTCACAACATAAATCAGTCCATTAGCAAAAACCTCTATCCCCCACATCTCTTCTTTCAATACTGATTTCTATTATACTCATTCTTCTCTTTCTGTTTATTCTGATTGATTTTCGTTTCAATGTGCAAACAACTTCATCTTAGGAAACTGGAAGAAACGTGTCCTGTTGATGCTTCTCATTTCAAGTGAGATTAATTAGAAATGATCGAGGGAAATGATTAAACATTCCCTGCAGAGTTCAGCTGTGTGAAAATTATAGGATCATGTTACAGATGAGAGTCTCTGCTGCACTACTAATGAGAGCACACTGTCAATAATCTAATGCTATTTCTTTCTTTCTATTTCTTTTTCTCTCTCTCTTTCTCTCACACACTTACACACACACACACACACACACACACTTACACACTTACACTTATTTGCATAATTACAGAAAGCTGACTCCCACTCAGCCAGAACATTTACATCATAATTATGCACTTGTATACACTTTACATATGTCTATTTAAAGGGCTGTAACAGAAAAAGAATTACTTCAAATGATATAACTTGCTATAGCTACTAGCTTTTTGCAAGGTCAAACTCAGTTTGTGTGCATGCCAACTTTTATTTGAACTGTAATATACTGCATTTACAATTATATGATGCAATATAAATGTTTTTACTCAATAAATCAAAACTATATTTATTTCTTATTTTATTAACATAAAACAGCCTTCAACTATAATGCATAGTGGTAAACTCTTATCATCTACAGTCACCCATAAAGCAATTTGTTGATTAAATGAAAGCAGTTTGGAGAAATATAAAGTCATATAAAAATCCATTAAATCCTCTGCCTATATATTCTCATGTCTAAAATGAATGAAAAAATATACCATATTTTTCGGACTATAAGCCGACACTTTTTTCCCACGTTTTGAACCCCGCGGTTTAAACAACGAAGCGGCTTATATATGAATTTTTCCTGGGTTTTTAACGGGTTTCACAAACTTCAAGCCAAAAAACTGAACCCCATAACATTAGACCAATAAAATTTCCGAACGGAAACGAAAAAACGCACCTCACCTGTGTTCTGAGCTGCACGGCATCGGAAGAAAAAACGTTTTTCTTAAACGCACGACGATGCCAAAAGATAAACTCCCGAGAAATAGTTGTGAAAGGAAGGAGGAAGACAGTGAACAATGAGATACAAGCCGTTGGGTTTGTCTGGGTCATGGGATAGCTCGCAGTTTCAAGGTAGACACCTGCGGATTATAGACAGGTGCGGCTTATTTATGTCAAAAATAAAAATCTTTGTCAAATTCAGTGGGTGCGGCTTATATATGCGCTTTATAGTCCGGAAATTACGGTAGATGTAAGGCTTAACGTGGAACCTTGTTATCATAAGATTAAGATGGGTATATATTTGGCCTAATGGACTCAATGTGAGAGTCCCATTGTGATGATAAGAGGATAGGATAGAGTTCTCTTCGATTGGAGACACTCTGTGAAGATAGATATGTTAACAACTCTGTAAAGATAGATATGGAGTTACTGAGCAACTCAAGAACTATGAGGATGAATTTGAGCTGTAATTTATGTCAACAGTCTACTACAATGGCTCAGGGCCACAGTTTACAGTAAGTTACAGTTTCTTTTGTAAAACATCTTTGAGACAATGTCAATTGTTAAATGCACTATACAATTAAAAATAAACTGAAATGATGTGAAAACCCAGAAGTGCATCTGTAAAGAGACTTGAGACCATGAATGGAGTCCAATGAGGGGTCTTTTTTTACTTGTCACATGGACATTAACAGCACAGTGACATTTTTTCTGGGGTCAGAGAGCAGGATCACCCATGATACAGCACCCCTGGAGCACAGATGGTTATGGGCCTTACTCAAGGGCCCAAGAGTGGCAGTTTGACAATATCACTAGCCCTAACCAGTAAGCTACCACCTTCCTAAATTAAATGTATTCTAGATTAATCTGCTTAATACCTTGTCTTACAACTCCATTCTACTGTTCAACCCCTGAACAGGAGAAACAAAAATCGACAGGACGAGTCCGTGGAGGAATTCGGAGTAGCTGTTTGTCTGCTATGGACCCTATAGGGAAGCCTTTTCTGCTAAAAAGCAGACTGTCAGTAGGTGGATTGTGGATACTATCTCATCTTCATATGAGTCCTCTGGTCTCCCCGATCCTTTTGGGGTCAAGGCTCACTTCACTCAGAGTGTGGCGGCCTCTACGGCCTGCTCCACTGGAGTCCCACGGTGGGCTGGTCCACCCAGCTGATATTCATGAGGTTCTACGACCTCGACCTTAGAGGAACCTCATGAATATCAGCTGGATTTTTCGGACTTTTTTCGGACTATTTCTGTAGAAAGGACATTACTCACAATTTTACATTCCGGTGCTCATTTTAGTTCTCAGTGTTCTCACTCTCCAGTGTTCTGTATTGTTTAAAGACTATAATTACACTCACCAAATGAGGATGGTTCCCCTTTTGAGTCTGGTTCCTCTTAATGTTTCTTCCTGATAACATTGAAGGGAGCATCCAGGCTGCTCATGAGGGATAAATACACATTGTTTACCTAAACTGTTACATTCTGTAAAGTTGCTTTGAGACAATGTCCACTGTGAAAAGCGCAATAGAAATAAACTTGTCTTGTCTTGACTTGTTTGTAAGGAATTTAACAAGCTTCAAGTAAAACGTTCTGTGGGCTTTAAATGAAATCAGCTTTAAAGGCATGTAGACACTTAAAAAAATCACTTCAGCTGGTTTATTGTCACCCATTTATCTCCTTAACTGTAGGTATATATGATTTACTGCTAAAAAGAGACCTACAGTATCATTAAACATCATATAATAAGAATAAAATATATCAATAAAGCACCTTTAACTTGCAATCAGACAGAGTGGAGAAGAGTGATGTTCTACCTCAGAGCCAAGTGAAAAGAAGAAATTTCAATTTCATAATGAACTACATTTTGCTGTTGTGCGCGCACACAAGCAATTATACAGTTGTTTGAGTGCAACCAGTTCACTTAGAAGTTCAGGTTCTATAAAATCCATGCTAGGAGTCTATAGTCTTTGTAAAATACAGTATGTTTCCACCAGGTGTTTCTCACAAAAGGATTTGGAAAAAGTTAACTTTGAAATAGATTAAATATATGATTGATGTAAACAGCTGCAGGATCTGTGAGATCATTACTGAGAAAATGAGCTTTGGGAAATTTACCCAGCTCAAGAGCCTGACACAAAATAATTGCTTTGGCCGAAAGGTAATTTCCCTCTTAGAGAAGTACAGTTTTGTTTCACTTTGTTATTTATGAAGGCCGGTAATTTCTATCCTGTAGTTTTGACACAGCTCAGGGGTTCGTCTGTCCGAGGAGACGCTGTGTCCATGTCTAACTCATAAAACCAAGGTCACATTCACAACAGCTAGAAATATTTATTACCCACTCACAAGGGAATTGTGGGTGACTAAACTCCCAGGCTTAGACTTCCAACTCTCAATGTCCTCTACTTTCTTTAAAGCAACAAAACAAAACACAAACAAAAAAGAAAGAAATTAAAAGCAGAATAACTCACTTATTAAAATATATTAATCAGGTGAAGGGTATAGGAGAAGTTGTAGAGCATTAGATGTTCCATGGAACTGTGATAGAAGAGTATCTGTGAGAGTGAAAGGGAAAGTTTATAGGACTGTGGTGAGACTGCGATGTTGTATGGTTTAGAGACAGTGGCATTGAGTAGAAGACAGGAGTTGGAGCTGAAGGTAGCAGAGCTGAAGATGTTGAGGTTTTCGTTGGGAGTGACGACGATGGACAAGATGAGTTTATTAGAGGGACAGCGCATGTAGGACGTTTTGGGGATAAGGTGAGGTGGTGTGATTGAGATGGTTTGGACATGTACAGAGGAGGGACATGGGGTATATCAGTAGGAGAATGCTGAGGATGGAGCCACCAGGAAGGAGGAAAAGAGGAAGACCACGGAAGTGGTTTATGGATGTGGGGAGAGAAGACATGCAGGTAGTTGGGTTGAAAGAGGCAGATGAAGAGGACAGGGGGGGTATGGAGACGGATAATCCGCTGTGGCGAACCCTAAAGGGAGAAGCCGAAAGAAGAAGAAGAAGATGTTCCCTGGAACACGATAAAGGGAATAATCATTAAACAGAGTACTACAGTTGAGGTTTTAACTTCAACAAGATGATGTCCCTCCAAAATGTATTCAAGGAAAAGACAAAATCTTATCAGGGACGCTGCCATGAGACTTACAACAACATTCCAGAGTCTGTAAGAACATCCAAAATGCAGTAAATTCTCCACACTCCACACATTTGATCTTGCAGTATATATTTAAGAATAAACATTAACTTCACTCGACACCAACACCTGCAATTCATGTCTGTTATAATAAAGTCTCAATAATTTAAATATAAAAAAAGCACAGAAACCCATAACTCAACTCTCATCCAGCACTGTTTGCAGACTTTCTGCAGTTTTGATTAATGAGAACTACACTGTCATCTGTGTGTTTGCTTGTGGCATATGCTTTTTGTATACTTTGGATCATATATGTTGTTTTAACTTCAAAAGTTGCCATGACATTTACTGGGAAAAGTTCTTTAGATGCAATAATCTTACCTCTATGGGCCCTGCTGAATGAATGAATGAATGAGTGAATAACGTGATGGATTTAATGGTTACAATGGGAATTGTATTTGTTTTAATCGTTTAATTTGTTTAATGGTACCTATAAATTTGCCAGAAAGAACATTAATTTAACACCTTGGGCAATAGTATCCACTAGATATAACATGCTACTGACAGAAGGCAACAAATTACCAGTAAAGATCCACAGGAACCATTAGAGTGCCATTAAAATCAATTCAATTCCGATTCTAACCATTGAATTATTGGATTCAATGTTTTTTGTTTTTCTTTCAGTATGGCGCACACAGTGATATTAATGATTCTGAGCTTGGATGTGCCGGATTTAAACTTTGATTTAAAATGACCTTCTGTTCAGAAATCCTCTATAATTGTTCAACATTTCATCCAGAAATATTTCACAGATTTTTAAAAGACAAAATCAGGAAGCCTCTTCGGAAGCTGGCACACAAGAAAACCCGCAAACAGTTTGCTAAAGACGACCTGTCCAAAAGCATGAATTACTGGAATCCTTTCCTGTGGTCTGATGAGACAAACTTGCTTGGCTCAGATGGTGTCCAGCATGTGTGGCGACGTCCTGGTGAGGAGAACCAAGGAAATTGTGTCTTGCATACAGTCAAGCATGGTGGTGGTAATGTAACGAGCTATGGGTGCAATATAAATGGAATCATTTGCTTTTTTACAAAAATACTTATTGTATTGCTGTATTATTTCTGTTTTCTTTCTTTGGGTATTAAGTCTTCATTTTGCTGTTTACTGTAAGAGATATTTATTTTTGAGATTCATTCTTGGTGTTATGCGGACGGCATTTTCAATTGAGCGTCAGTTTGCATTGCATATGCTGGAGGGAGGTAGGCGTTTGTGTGAGCTCTTCAGTTAATGATTAAACTTATTAAGTGTAGAAATTTAATTGGTTTTACTTTCAAAAGAGTTCTGAGACTGAGATGTTCTGTTGTATGTTTTATGTGCAAGTGGATTTATAATGTGATGATTTATCATGTGGGCCGAATGTATGCAGTGTTACTGTGCTTCTGAGTTGCTAGCCAGCTAACAAGTGTTGTATTATACAGGAATGCATTATCACAAGGTGCCCACTAGTAATTTATCTCCTTATTGACATAAGGATCCGATGCGGCCCGGGTTCGATTCCCAGTCAGGGAACCTAACCCAGCCATTAGGGTTGCACAAGCCAGTGCACTCTTAGTGCCGGTCCCAAGCCCGGATAATTGGGGAGGGTTGCGTTAGGAAGGGCATCCAGCGTAAAAACATGTGCCAAATCGAACATGCGGATCACGAATGCGGACGATCCGCTGTGGCGACCCCTAATGGGAGAAGCCGAAAGAAAATTTATTTTAATCCACAGGTATTTCTTTCTTAATCTCTTTTAATATTTTCCTATTGCCTTTTGTATAAATATTTTACTGTTTAAATGTTATTGTGTTTTGTTCAATTGTTACATATAATGAAGTTTGCATTGCATATGCTGGAGGGAGGAATGCATTGTCACAAGTTGCCCACGAGTGATTTATTTCCTTATTGACATTAATCCACAGGAGAGAGAGAAGGTGTGTTGATTGGTGGGCGAGAATGTTAATAAACCTTCTCTGGCGAACTGAACGAAAGTGTTCTGAGCCTTCCTTGAACACAACGCAGACAAGAGTAGCAGCGGTTAGCAGTAGACCAGCTATAGTAGCATCATGGTCTGGGGCTGCATGAGTGCTGCTGGTACTGTGGAGCTGCGGTTCATTGAGAGAACATGAATTCCAACATGTACTGTGACATTCTTAAGCAGAACATGATGCCCTCATTTTAGAAACTGGACTGAATGTCAGTTTTCCAACATAATAATGAACTTAAACACACCACCAAGACGATAACTGCCTTGCAGAGGAAGCTAAAGGTGAAAGTGATGAAGTGGCCAAGTATGTCTCCAGACCTTAACCCTATGGAGCACCTGTAGGGCATCCTCATCCAGCAGCTCTTATGTGATTCTGGAGGAGTGGAAGAGGATCCCAGCAACAACCTGTGAAGCTCTGGTGAATTCCATGCCCAGGAGGATTATGGCAGTGCTGGATATCAATGGTGCTCACTCAAAATGTTGACACTTCAGTTTTGACATGTTCACTTAGAATGTACTCACTTTTGTTGACAGTTATTTAGACAATAATGACTGTATGTTTAAATATTTTTTAAGGGGAGTAATCTGTACTGCTATTCAAACTGCACATTGACTACTCTAGAATATATCCAAATTTAATATCTATAGTATTGTCCCTTTAGAAGATATACTAAAATAGTTGCTAAAATGTGGGGGGTGTACTTATTTTTGGGAGATACTGTACATTAGTGGAAGCATATTTAAAGAAAACGAATCCAGACCCAGGCGACCTAATCACTGACTCGAAACATTAATAATAACAACTGGATACACACGAATGATCAGAGAGGTTCGGTATGATTGGGAAGTAATAGCTCAGTGGTTGAGATATTGGACTTCTTATTGGAATGCTGTGGGTTCAAATTCCAGCCCCACTAAGCAGCCATTGCTGGGCCCTTAAGCAAGGCCCTTAACCATTAACTGCTCTGGATAAGGTGTATGGCATAAATGTTATGAAATGAGAGAAAAATCGTCTTGGAAATGAGTAACATGAATCTGGTTCACACACTTTTAGGAATAATTTTCATGGAGAAAGGAGGACGCTCGAGGATTGTTTGAATGACACTGGAACACAAATTGCACAAAGAAAATAGTTTAACGCTGGTCTGAGTGCCAGTGAAGCTCTGGTGTTTAATAGTAAAGCTATTTTCATACTCACCTGATTTAGTGACTTTTACACTTATTATTTTATTAATCTGCATAATATACAGTGGTGTTTATCTTTATATTTATTACCAATTGAAAGCTCCATGAATGAAAATTTATTTGTGTATGTGACAAATTAAATTTGATTTGATTTGAATGAACATAGGACATCGTGCAGGTTCTCAGCAGTTCTCCATTGCTCAGGTATCTCTGACCTCTGGCCTTTTTACCCTTCTATTCAGATAGCTGAATTAATCCAATTTCAGAGCCACAGTGTCAGATCAAGACAATAAATCAAATAAAAACTAAATCTTCTATTCATGCATATCACTAAGCGGATTTTATGTGATACTCTGCCATATGAGTGCTGTAGCACAGATAACGGATGGCTATTCAGTGGATTTAGACATAATAATGTTAGTTACAAACCAAATGTTAGAATTTATGTACAGATGAAGCAGCAGATGTATTTTCAATAATATGTAAAGCAGAGTCCTGAATTCAGTTTTTGTGTTAATAATGCTGGAAACAAATAGATAGATACAATAGGTGTCTATGATATAAAGAATAGATCTAATACATAGATACCAACCCATTTCCAAAAATCTTGGGACACTGTGCAACATTTAATTAAAAACACAATGCAGTGATTTGCAAATCTAATAAATCCATATTTTATTACCAATAAAAATAAATACATAAATCACAAAATTGTTTAAACTCAGAATATATATATATATATATACATTCATTTTGAATTTGAAGGCGGTCTCAACACATATATCTGGGAACTGAGGAGATCAGTTGCTGGAATGTTGAAGATAAACGTATAGGCACTATTATATAAATGTAATCAAAGTTTATATCTCTTTGGGACATTGTTTAAAGCGCTACAAATGAAACTGAAAAGTATTGAATATATGATTACTATGATTCTTATTCTATTAGAGATTCTCAAAGACATAATTAAATAAGAATAATAAGCTCTAAACAGCGACCACGTTCATACTCTCTAATTAACAAATTAATGCTAACACTTTATGATAACTTTACATAATCTATATCTTTATTGAAAACTGTTCATTAGTTTCACTGCTAACAATCTGGTAAGGAATATAATATAATTATTAATTTTATATGTATATATATATATATATATATATATATATATATATATATATATATATATATATATATATATATATATAATTATTATATTATATATTTACATCTCTTCCCGTGGGCTCGCCGCCTGCAGGAGGGACCGTAAGGGACGGTGCTGTGAGGATTGGGCAGCAGTCGAAGGCAGGAGCCTGCTTAGACTGCTGCCCCCGCGACCCGAATTACGGATAAGCGGGAGAAAATGATGATGATGATATATTTACATCTGCGAAAGGAGACTTCACTTGTGCAACCTCTAGCCTAAGGTTAAGCTTCTTGGTAATTACTTGGTAACATAACAGGTTGCATTTTCTGTTAGTGAATGAGTAACTGTTTATAGCTGATATACTGCAAACTGTATATATAAGGAACTAGAAAAAATAACTAAAAATGTATGACATATCAGTCATTAACAAATCAAAAAATATTTTCTAATGATGACAAATTTCTTTGGTGCTGTGTGTTTCTAGTAAAAAATAATTATTCATCTGAATTTTATGTTCATAGTACATATATATTTATCTGTATATTATGTACATAGTACATACACATCTGTAAATTAAACAGGAGGTGGAGCTGGAGGTAGCAGAGCTGAAGATGTGGTGGTTTGCGTTAGGAGTGACGACGATGGACAGGATTAGAAATTAGTTTATTAAAAGGGACAGTGTAGGAAATTAAAATGTAGGACATTTTTGAGACAAGGTGAGGGAGGCGAGATTGAGATGGTTTGGACATGTGCAGAGGAGGGTATGAGGTATATCAGTAGGAGAATGCTGAGGATGGAGCCACGAGGAAGGAGGGAAAGAGGGAGGCCAAGGAGGAGGTTCATGGATGTGGTGAAGGAAGACATGCAGGTAGTTGGTTTGAAAGAGGCAGATGGAGAGGACAGGGGGGGTATGGAGACGGATGATTCGTTGTGGCAATCCCTAATGGGAGAAGCTGAAAGAAGTAGAAGATGTTTTTTTTAAATGTTATTTTTAGAATGATCAAATGTAAGCAAAAATATTATCTCAAGCATTTGGTTGGTAAAACAACCATTCTTCTTCATCTTCTTCCACTTCTTCTTCTTCTTCTTTTAGCTTCTCCTCCACCTCTCCAGGCTCTTCTCAACCTGCTCCCTACTCTCACCACAAATCACAATCTCATCCGCAAACATCATAGTCTAGGGAGACTCCTGTCTGACCTCGACCTGTCTATCACCACTGCAAACAGGAAAGGGCTCACAGCTGATCCTTGATGCAGTCTAACCTTCACCTTGAACCAGTCTGTCGTTCTTACTGCATAACAAAACAAGCATTATTATAAACTAATAAAAACTTCAAGGAGAGAGGAAAGTCACAGTACTGATAAATATCAGGAAAACAAAGATAAACTTGCAGATGCATTAGACTGAAGATCCTCTGAATCTCATTAATCTTAATAGTACGGTGTAATTACTATTGGCTATATAAGCAGCCAAAATTCGTTTTATAATGAACCAGATACAGAGTTTAAATTTCTCGCCATTTGTTCCTGATTAACTTAGATTGTCAAAAACTTAAGAGAAAGGAAATTATATTTAAAGAAACCGCAGCCCCCAGAACAGTCTGAAAGCTCTGAAGCTCTTTCAGAGAGCAGTGTGTGATGATTAATATTAAACTGGGAGAGTGCATGAAGTGTGACAGAGTACAGTCCTCAGGCCAAACCTGTTCAGGATCAATGAAGTGACCAAAAAGCAACTCATACTGAGACGAAGCCATGGTCTAACAGATCTTTTACTGCTTGCAGCTGATATATTGCAATACCTTGCTATGGATTGTTTCATCCATTCTGCATCTTACTTTTTCTCTCAGGTTAAGCACAGGGAGAAAAGCCAGTGCAAAAAATAGACCGACACACCACAAAAGCATTCGGGTTCACAAACCTAGTAATTAGCCTAGAAAGTGTTCCAATTACATTAGGACAAGAACGTTGTATTTGGTAATCCAAGTAATTTTTGTCGAACAGTAATGTTCTGTATTTCCATAAACACAATATGCTGTATCTTTTACATAGTGGCTATAAATATATTGCAGCTTTCTGTTTTCAGTCTGCTTTATCCATAATATGGTGTTATGGTAAGAAATTTCCCCACTGTGGGACGAATAAAGGTATATCTTATAATTAGTGGCATAAAGTATTTGAGTAAATGTTGTTTGTTACTGTACTTATCATGTACGTATATATCATGTACATATATACTTTTACTCTATACCTTTTTCACATTTATGATTCAATATATGTACTTTTTACTCCACTCTTCAGAAAAATCAGAAATACAATAGAATTCAGAAATCTCTTAAAGAACAGAAAGGTTTTCTGTATTCAAAGTTACATATTCTGCTTTCAATACTGATGTCAGTTCATCTCAGTTACTGATTTAACATCATCGGTGTCAAATGATGATGGCTATCAGGATGCAGACATTAAAATGACTGAAGGCTATGAATAGTTAAGAATGCAGAATGTACTTGTTCAAGTGGGAGTGTAATAAACCACACTGTACCACAGTATCACAGAACTATCAATTTTAAGAGAGAGAGGCAGCCTTGTTAAAGTAAAAAAAAAAAAAAAAAAAAAGTTGGCCCTCTCTGTGACTGAAAGGTGCATCAAATCACAGTCAGCTCTGAATATTTAGTTTTACTTTATTTAAAATTATTTGCTCTCATTTTATTTGTCCATTGAATACTAACGGTTCATTTACTTTGTGACATGATACTGTCATTTTATTTGCTAATTAAATATACCTTTCTGAACAATTGTCATTTTTTTTTTACCGACTTGCTTGATCTTGCTTGAGGTGTACGATTTTATTTGTATTTTAGGAAATAAAACCTCACAAATCAACTCTTTTTAGTTTATCTGTCTTGGTGATGAGGACAAGTGCATCTTTGAGCTACGTTTAAATACGTGAGTCAAATACTCAAGTACAGATCAAATCAGATACTCTAAGCCTTTTACTCAAGTCATATCGGAATTGGTGACTTTTAACTTGTAATAGACTAAGTTTTGCAGTATGGTATCTAAGGTATTTTCAGGTACTTGTTACACCTCTGATCATAATGTAGAACCTTCGTAATCTAAGCGTGGGTAATTTCCAGTTTTAAATGTTTCCTATGTTCAAATAATGCAATTTCACTTCTCTGTAATGATGAAATGCACACATACATTTCATACGGGCATCATGCATACAGTAGCTGCACTTTATTTCCTTCTTTTTTTATTCAGGAATATCATGGGACACGCTGACAGAAACGACAAAGATAATGCTTTTTCCTGTTTTTATCATAAAATAAGGCAGAAGATATATGTTTAGGTGTTAGAGTTAGGGTTATACTGTAATAAATGGTTGTGTCTTTAATTTACGCAGTCTCCTTAAATAACCGGGAGAATATATTTACAGTATTTTGACTGGAAGTAACCTCTTGGTTAATAATAGCAAGTAGCTTACAGAATATAAAGCAATAAAAACAAGTATAACTTCTCCTGCGTAAATGTTAAATAATGGCGCTTGAAGTTATAATATGGAATAACAAGAAAACAAGAATAAAACAATTCTGCAGTATCCAGTGGCAGAAAGGAAACTTTGGTGGAGACACCAAAAATCCTTCCTATTGAAATACATTACATAGAAAGTCGTCCTTAGTAACACGAAAAAGAGGGAAATTCATGTCTATGAATACAAATCAAGAGCTTACATGTAGTGACTATATCACCATATCCGTGAGACTGGACTGTGAAAGCATAATAATGCTGGGGTGCAGTCACCATTTACATTTATTCCAAAAGTCTTCATAGTATTGAGGTGGAACAGGTAGGGGTTATACCATATTGACTTTATAATGCTATTAATCTCATTTTATTCCTACTTTCAATTTTTTCCTTAATGATTTTATCCTTTGTCCTATTTATTTATTTATTTATTCTTTCATTTTATGTCATGGACAAGTCTTAAAAAGTATACCACTGCTACTGTGCATGTTGGGAAAAGATATTGATTGGAATATAAATAAGGCAGCCTATCTAGAGTTGTCACTTTTAAAGACTAAACACTCAGGAATCATTTTTAAAGTTATTACGATTTGTTTACTATTTTCTTTTCCTTTTATTTTGCCATCTGCAATTTTACTGCTACTGCTACTTTCGGTATATTTCTACAGTATATTCTACAGTATATTTCTATAGGATTAGAAATTCATTGATTGTACAGTATCTATACTTAATATATAACTTAATATGTATATTTAATTTTATATTTCCCATATTTTATTTTACTTTATTTTTTACTTCGAGGGACCCGATATCCTAAGACATTTATTTGATTGAAACATTCATTTGCCATAAAGTACGTTCACAAATGTTTAGCCAACAAATCTTTATACATGTCAGAATGTCAGGGGTTCAAGCCCAAACATCGCTAAGCTGCCAGCCCTGGGGCCTCTAAGTTTTGCTTGTATATTTTACTGTATAAATCAAGAGATATTTCCCATATTCTTTTCTTGAATTCTCTGTGAAAAAATAGAAATAAATCAGCCATATATTTTTCAATTGCTTACAAATAATAGTCTGATGTTAAATCCTAAAATAAATTTTAATTAAAAAATTGCTTTCAAATAATGGATTAAATTGTATTTAGGACTTCCACTGTAGCCAAAGCTTCATTTAATAGTCTTCTAAAATGTGTGATTCTAAAACAAGTTTTCCAAAGTCTTCCTTCCACTCTGATTTATAGTCTAGATGATCCAGCTGAGACAGTAAGAGGCATAAGTTCAATCAATCACAATTCAGTTATGGGGTGGATGAACAAAGAGTAATGTGATTACTCCAGACACTGACAGGTCCAAACAATCGATTAAATGCAGAGAGATGAGTTTAATGGTGGGTTTAAACGTTTTAACAAACACGTCTCCTGTAGTGTTAAAAACTCTCTCAGATAAATAGCTATGGACATACAGAGGTCAAGTACCTCAACAACATTAACCCCAATTTATGTTGCTTTAGAGACTGTAAGTACTAATAAGCTAATAATACCAAAGAATCGTCAAGAAATATTCTACATATATGGAGGGTTTTTTCATTATTATAACTACCAATAATAATTCATTCAAAGGACACCATGTGAGGTGAAATGAAAAGTAATAGCAGTATGAATAGAAAACAACTGTAGAAATAAAATTTTCAATTCATTAGCATCATTTAGTGTTATTTAAATTAACATAAAAATTTAGCACACCTTCCGAAGGTTTCTTTCCCTTGAGGCGAGAGCGTTCTGCTCCTCCTCTCTTCCTCCATGTCTGTTATTAGGAGCTACTGGAGATGGTGACTCGGGCCATAGTCAAGCTAGATATAGACTGGCTGGCCGATCAGCAGAAAGCTCACCTTTTCAGCAAGCTTGACAAAGCTTTCTGAACCTGCGTCACAACCTCCATGCCAGGGGTTGCCATTCTTTCCAGACCTGCACACTGTGCTGTCCAGGTCCTGGTCTAATGCTTTTTCTACTTGCCTCTTCAGTCTCAGGGTCTCTCCCTTAATCTCTAACCTCTAATATCGTTGAACTGAAGGAGTGCGGTTATGGGTCAATGCCGCTGGTTGAATAGGGTGAGATGGCTAGCTATCTTTTCCCGGGTGTCTGATTTTTTTCTGACAGAGATACAGCCCTTATGCTGGACGCTAATCTAGTGGGGACTGGCCCATTCGGCAACTCCATGATTACGGTTGTCAACAGGTTTTAAAACTGCTATATCTGCGTCAGCTGAACCCGATCACTATTGAGACTCAGGTTTAAGATGCTATCCATTCTTCCATCTCACAGGTTCCCTTTCAGGGACAAAGCTTACCAATATTGGGCTTTCCATTCGGTCTTGCCCTCTCACCCCGCACCTTCACTAAGTGTGTGAATGCGGCCCTGATCCCTCTGAGACTTTTGGGTGTCTGCATCCTATCGACAATGACTACCTACTTAGCTTAGTGTGGAAAGATCCCGGGTTCCTGTCTCGAGTTCCCGTGTAACGCTAACAACTGATGCTTTTCTTACAGGCTGGGGAGTGGTCATTAGTGCCCGCTCTGCCCAAGGTCTATGGAAAGAACGAGATGCTGCGTCTCCATGCCACACTGCCAGCATAGCTAGCGCTAGGCTTAAATCCATGTGCTTTTTATAGCTTCCTTTCCATGACATCAACATTCCCATTTCGATTACACACATGATTCAGAGCGTGGACAATGTAGACGCATTCCCTGAAAATTGTTTACACAGGGTCTCGTTCCCTTGTGATACCATTTTTACATACATAACCTGGGGACATTTCTATCAAATCTTATTTCAACCATTACATCACATGTTGCTGGGATCAAAATCTGCTGTGTGACCTTCAGAATCAGAATTCAGGGACATATAGCATAAAGTATAGCATGTTGCTTAAAACCGTTGCTTTAACCAATCAGATTAGTTGGTGGGATTGTGGGCATCTAATAGGCATCCAATAACATCAGCATTTTTACATCCTTTAATTGGGCGGTCAAAGAGTGCATATGTCAAAGCTCCCAACCCGCATCTGTAGCAAACTGCCCAAACTCAAATACACCCATGTGGATTTAAAAGCGTTTTTTTATTCTACAATGGCTGACAAGCTGACAGTTAAGTTTTCTCAAAAAACATTTATAATTGTGTTTTCTCTGCTGTAGAATTGTAGAATGCACGGAAAACTCTGGGTCATTTTATGAGGATAATATTGATGCTTCTGCTAGAGATGATGTATGCTGGTGGTACAGCTGTGGCTACAATGAAGAGAGACTTCATTGGGTGTCTTGCTTTAGTAATGTCATTCACCCTGCTGCATGAGATATCTGTCTGTTATACAGCTTTTTGCTATACTGCATTTCTGTACAATATTGTTTTTTATAGCCGTGGCATCATAATGATATTAAGAGGTGGATTGATTCAGGTAACACATCACTGAAGGTCTAGATGTGAAATGCAAGGCCTATGTTATATACAGTGGATCAGGCTTATCTCATCTTATTTAATAGGAACTGAATTACATTTCCCATCAGCCACTGCACTTCACAAATTCATGTAACTTCATGATTGAAAGATGAGGTACATTTAGCAGAAGCCCTTATCCAGAGCAACATACAAAACTGCTTTGAGTCTATCAATAAATAAATCAACTGGTTCACTAGATTACAAACTTAAGATACCATCAGCCTAAAACAAAAAGATGATTTTTTAAAAGAAATACAAAGCAGAGAAACAGGGAAAAGTGCCAGTTTTAGTGTTTCAGGAAGAGGTAGGTCTTCACCTGTTGCTTGAAGATAGCTAGTGATTCCGCTGTTCGGACATCCATGGGAAGTTCTTTCCACGACCTCAGTGCTAGAACAGAGTAGAGCCTTGAATTATACTTACATTTTAGCCCAAAAGTGATGGTGGAACCAGACAAGCAGTGCTAGAGGATCTCAGGCAGTTGCACAGCTACGTTTTGGATTATTTGCAGTGGACAAAAATCGTTCAGAGGTAAACCTGCAAGCAGAGAGTTGCAATAGTCCAGTCTCGAAATGGCAAGAGACTAAACACACACCTGAGCAGCCTGTGTGGATAGAAATAGTTGAATCCTAGAACAACTGACAAGAGCGAGTCACATTAGCAACATGTAAAGGAAACAACAGTTGATTGTCCATGGTTACCCCAAGATTGCGAGCAGTGGCTAAACGGGAGATCAGAGAATTGCATATTTATAATTTCAGAATAATTGAGTAATTGTGAGATCCTGCCCTTAAAATGATTAACCTGGGATGACCAACAGTTCAGTTTTGCTGGAGTTAAGTTTTACTTAATGAGCACATATCCATATAAATCCACCAGGCATTCTGAGACCTGAGCAGAAGCTGTGGTATCTGAGGGAGGAAGGGAGAAGATAAGTTAAGTGTCATCAGCATAACAGTGGTAAAAAAAAAAAAAAAAAACCATGCAAGAATATGACTTCATCAAGAGAGTGTTTATAGAGGGAGAGAAGTGAAGGACCAAGTACTGAGCCTTGTGGGATGCTTTTGCAGAGGCCTAAAGCTTTTCCTTGTAGTTATAAGCAGAAGAATTTGGTCAGGAGTGCACAGTAAAAGTAAAATCAAGTTGTGATTTTGTTACACTTTTCTCCGCTGATCTAAGTTCTCACCAACACTTCTGACAGCCAGGATGCAGGACAAAAGGTATTCTTGGGTTTAGTAGTCAGGGGCAAAGAAGGTCCATGGTTGAAGAAAAAGGAGAGGAAAACGTCAGTCAGGGTAGTCCCAGGGTAGAGAGGAAAAGTAGTCAGGATCAGGAAGAGATGAAAGGGTACAGAGAAGGGAAAGTTGGAGAGAGGTGTTGGAAATTGTTTTTAAGTGGGATTGGGAGAGTGATTATAACGAAAAACCAGGTGATGATCAGAAAATTGAAGTGGGGTAGCAGTCATGTCTGTAGCTGGGGTAGAGTGAACACCAGATCCAGGACATTTCCTCCCTTGTGTGTGTGAGGTCAGTTATTAAATAAATATTCAGAAATGTCAGAAGGCTAGATGACTGAAGTTTGTCAGATGGCAGGGTGAAGTCACCAAGAACTGTCAGAGGGGTGCTGTCAGAAGGAACAACATAATAAATGGACATTCGGTGGAAACCAGATGAGGATGGGCTCCCTCTTAAGTCTGGGTTCTCTCAAGGTTTCTTCCTTATGCTATCTCGGGGAGTTACTAAGCAACTTAAGAATTTTGAGGATGGATTTGGACGGTAATTTATATCAACAGTCTATAAAAATGGCTTAGAACTGCAATTGGCATGAATAATTCTGCATCTAAGCACCTATTACTGTACACCTCAACAACGATGGAGCTGTAATGAATAGACTGAGGA
Source organism: Silurus aristotelis (assembly GCF_946808225.1). Taxonomy (NCBI): domain Eukaryota; kingdom Metazoa; phylum Chordata; class Actinopteri; order Siluriformes; family Siluridae; genus Silurus; species Silurus aristotelis. Next base: position 31,550,639 of record NC_139577.1, on the reverse strand, counting down.
TTAAGATGGATTCCCTTTTAAATCTGGTTCCTTTCATGGTTTCTTCCTCATGCCATGCAGTCTTAAGGAATTTTTCTTTGCCACAGTCACTACTGGCTCACTCATTAGGAACAAACTTGTAGCCACTAAACTTCATTCTTTTATATAAATTATTTATCTCTATAAAGCTGCTATGAGACAATTACCATTGTTAAAAGCGTTATACAAATAACAATTAATTGAATTGAATTAATTTTATGTTCTTCTGATCAGTGCTGAGACATCATCATTATTTTAGCATTTAACTCAAATTATCAGTCAACGTTAAACCCACTGTCTCATTTTTATGCTGTTATGTTACGCCAATGACAAATGTCACCTTGTGGAGTGGATTTAATATCTCTAGAACTGCATACAATGTTGGAGAGGAGTCATAAAACAAAAGAGTGTTTGCTCTGCTTGAATAACAATCACCTAGGTGGAGGAGTCAGTCCAAGCTGCTATAAATTTACTCCAGCATTTCCCTGCATAGTTCTGAATAAAATGTGAAACGTAGGTGTGATGAACAATATTCTTTAATGAACAATATGGTTTTATATCTTCTCCAGGTATGTTACAAGCCTAATGGAACTTAAATTGCTTTGAAGAGGTGTTAATGTAGTGCTTTTTCATAATCTTGGACTACAATGCTCCATATTGTGTATATTATATGGAAAATTCTGTTCCTCATCACATCCTATTAATCAACTTCAAAGTTTTTTTCTCTAGAGATACTCAATCTGCTACTTCTGCTGCTTCTACTGTTGCTGCGCTCATGCCGAGCATGTGGTATGTGCTGATGGTGGTGAGTGAGTAAGTCCACATGGACACGATTATTGCAAAACAGCCTTATGGTAATGAATTAAGAGAACAGATGGAAAAATGCATCTGCTCCATTAGGTTCCAGCATGTGATTCCATCCACCTACAGCTCAATTATATGTTATTTCAATAACTCCATGTGGCCAAAATAAATTTAATACATATTCAACAGCAGATAGAATTTTCCAAGACATGATATGCTAGCCACTTTCTAGTGATGGCCGGTTCGTGAACGAATCGTTCATTTGAACCGGTTCTTTTTAGTGAACCGGTCGAACCGGTTCACCAAATCGGACTGAATCGTTCAAAACAGTTTGCGTCTCAAATCAGCACTAATCAACAAAATGACTCAAGTTACTCACTTTTGAATGTGTATGACCGTCTATCCGACTCAAAATAAATCAATATCCATGACAATGGGGTTCTTCTCTAGTTTCTCCAACAGTACACACATTAAACTGAAACATGCTACTGAACAAGTGATCATCACTGAGCATGCGCATACCTGCTGATTCCGAGCAGCACACATACTGCTGTTCTCGAGTCACCAGTACTGGATCAAGAACCGTCCTTTCCGACACGTCCGACATACTACTGATACCAGCGAATTGTTGATACTGAGCATGCGTGACCTACCAAGCAGTATGTGTGCTGTCTGACATTAATACACACACACACACACACACACACTTACACTTTTTGGACTACGAATCAGATGCGTTCGACATACTGTAAAGGCTGGTGCTGCGCTGCTGATATATGAGCACAGGTGAACTGAGGACTTAAATGAAAAGTAATTTTATTTACTAAAAACTTAAAACATCAACCTTTTGCACATTAGTGCCTGTACTGGGTGATTTAGTGCAAAACGTAAATGTAAGGAACATTTATAAGATGATGATGATGATGATTTAATTAAAACAGATAAGCTATATGCCCTCATGCAATAGACATGACTTTATTTAAATGTGTTTAGTGTGTATGTACATCCGCCGAGATGATATTTGGATATGCATGACGTCATGACGTAAAAGAACTGGTGAACCGGTTTTTTGAACTGGTTCTTTGAAACGAACTGTCCGAAAGAACTTCTTCTTCTTCTTCTTTCGGCTGCTCCCATTAGGGGTCGCCACAGCGGATCATCCGTCTCCATACCACCCTGTCCTCTATATCTGCCTCTTTTACACCAACTACCTGCATGTCTTCCCTCACCACATCCATGAACCTCCTCCTTGGCCTTCCTCTTTTCCTCCTACCTGGTGGCTCCATCTTCAGCATTTTTCTACCAATATAATTCATGTCCCTTCTCTGCACATGTCCAAACCATCTCAATCTCGCCTCCCTCACCTTGTCACCAAAACATCCTACATGTGCTGTCCCTCTAATAAACTCATTTCTAATCTTGTCCATCCTCGTCACTCCCAACGAAAACCTCAACATCTTCAGCTCTGCTACCTCCAGCTCCACCTCCTGTCTTTTACTCAATGCCACTGTCTCTAATCCATACAACATCGCAGGTCTCACCACAGTCCTATAAACTTTCCCTTTCATTCTTGCAGATACTCTTCTATCACAAATCACTCCTGTCACTCTTCTCCACCCACTCCACCCTGCCTGCACTCTTTTCTTTACTTCCCTAACACACTCTCCATTACTTTGCACTGTTGACCCCAGGTACCTGAACTCCTCCACCTTCTCCACCTCTTCTCCCTGCAACCGCATCACTCCACTGCCCTCCCTCTTATTTACACACATGTACTCTGTTTTACTCCTACTGACTTTCATTCCCCTTCTCTCCAGCGCATATCTCCACCTCTCCAGGCTCTTCTCAACCTGCTCTCTACTCTCACCACAAATCACAATATCATCTGCAAACATCATAGTCCAGGGAGACTCCTGTCTGACCTCGTCCGTCAACCTGTCCATCACCACTGCAAACAGGAAAGGGCTCAGGGCCGATCCTTGATGCAGTCCAACCTTCACCCTGAACCAGTCTGTCGTACCTACTGCACACTTTACTGCCGTCACACTGTCCTCATACATGTCCTGCACCACCCTCACATACTTCTCTGACACACCAGACTTCCTCATACAATACCACAACTCCTCTCTCGGCACCCTGTCGTACGCTTTCTTTAAATCCACAAATACACAATGCAGCTCCTTCTGTCCTTCTCTATACTTCTCCATCAACATCCTTAAAGCAAATAAGGCATCTGTGGTGCTCTTCCTCGGCATGAAACCATACTGTTGCTCACAGATGGTCACCTCTTCTCTCAGCCTGGCTTCCACTACTCTTTCCCATAACTTCATGGTGTGACTGATCAACTTAATTCCCCTGTAGTTACTGCAGGTCTGCACATCTCCCTTATGCTTAAAGATCGGTACCAGCACACTCCTTCTCCATTCCTCAGGCATCCTCTCCCCTTCCAGAATCCTGTTAAACAATCTGGTTAAAAACTCCACTGCCATCTCTCCTAAACATCTCCACGCTTCTACCGGTATGTCATCTGGTCCAACCGACTTTCCATTCTTCATCCTCTTAATCGCTGCTCTCACTTCCTCCTTACTAATCCTATCTACATCCTGCTTCACTAACTCCACATCCTCCAACCTTCTCTCTCTCTGATTTTCCTCATTCATCAGCTGCTCAAAATACTCCCTCCATCTTCTCAACACACTCTCCTCACTAGTCAACACATTTCCCTCTCCATCCTTTATTGCTCTAACTTGCAGTACATCCTTCCCAGCTCGGTCCCTCTGCTTGGCCAATCGGTATAAATCCTTTTCTCCTTCCTTAGTGTCCAACCTCTTATACAGTTCCTCATATGCCTTTTCCTTGGCTTTCGCCACATCCCTTTTAACCTGCTGCCGCATCTCCTTGTACTCCTGCCTACTTTTCTCATCACTCTGTCGATCCCACTTCTGTTTTGCCAACCTCTTCCCCCTAATGCTCTCCTGCACTTCCTCATTCCACCACCACGTCTCCTTGTCTTGCTTTCTATTTCCAGATGTCACACCAAGTACTTTTCTAGCTGCCTCCCTCATCACTCCTGCAGTAGTTGCCCAATCATCCGGCACCTCTTCACCACCACCGAGCCCCTGTCTGACCTCTTCCCTGAACCTCACACTACACTCTTCCTCCTTCAGTTTCCACCATCTTATTCTTCTTTCAAACCTTACTTTCCTCCTCTTCTTCTTCGCCTCCAAAACCATCCTACAGACCACCATCCGATGCTGTCTAGCTACACTGTCCCCCGCCAACACCTTACAGTCTCCAATCTCCTTCAGGTTGCATCTCCTACACAGAAGATAATCCACCTGTGTGCACCTTCCTCCACTCTTATACGTCACCCTATGATCCTCCTTCTTCTTAAAATACGTGTTCACCACTGCCATTTCCATCCTTTTAGCAAAATCTACCACCATCTGCCCTTCCACATTCCTCTCCTTAAAACCATACCTACCCATCACCTCCTCATCACCTCTGTTCCCTTCACCTACATGCCCATTAAAGTCTGCCCCAATCACCAATCGTTCTTTCCTAGGTACACCATCTACCACTTCATCTAATTCACTCCAGAATCTTTCTTTCTCCTCCATCTCACAGCCAACTTGTGGAGCATAGGCACTGATGACATTTATCATCATCCCTTCAACTTCCACCTTCACGATCATCACCCTATCAGAAACTCTCTTCACCTCCACTACACTCTTACTGTACGCTTCCTTCAGAATCACCCCTACACCATTTCTCTTCCCATCCACACCATGATAAAACAGTTTAAACCCACCTCCAATGTTCCTGGCCTTACTCCCTTTCCACTTGGTCTCCTGAACACACAACACATCTACCTTTCTCCTCTCCATCATATCAGCTATCTCTCTCCCTTTACCCGTCATAGTACCAACATTTAAAGTACCAACCCGAACCTCTACTCTCCTACACTGCTCCTTTTCCTGCCGTCTCTGTAGACGCCTTCCTCCTCTCCTTCTCCTCCTTCGAACTGTCCGAAAGAACTGATTCGCAAAAAAGAATCGGACTTCCCATCACTACCACTTTCTAAGGTGTGTAGTACTGCCACACTACCATCCATTTTTATACCTTTAACATTAAAAGTCCTGGTGTGACTTATACGTATTATCATGTTCTATTCCTAAACTTATACCGGATATAAGCTATTTGGAGCATTGCATCAAATAATGCAGTCAGAGGCAGATGAAAGTGAAGGAAATTGCAGCTTTTAATAAGAAAAGGCAGACAAAGTGACGTGGTATCAATGTACAGACACAGGCAGAAGTAAAGAAATTAACCAATAGGGTAAAACCTTTTCAAGATTTCAACTTTTCAAGATGATCTACAAAATGTGAATGAAAAAGGGTCACCAACCACATAAGAACAAATCAAGATACTTGGTATTGTAAATGTCAGTGGAACAGACACACTGTGAACGTATATTTAGCAAAAAAAAAAAGCAATAGGACACATGATAATGCAATTGAATGGTGGTGAAGATGTGTGACTTGTGTTCAACTTGCATAAATTCTCACACACCAACCCACTCGCTTCCGGTAGCTGCACTCATGCATTATCTTCAAAACACTAATGCTTGCCTACAAGCAATAAAAGAACCAGCATCCTCATACAAAGCTCTGATCACTCCTATCACTGCACTACACTCCTTTAGATCATCTAGCACTGCTCGATTGTTCCCACCATCATAAGAGGTAAGTAAGTAGGTAACAGAATCCTACTATTTAGGTAGCAGACTCTTTTCTGTTCTGGCACCAAGGTCATTGAATTAACTTCTCCTAGATGTCCAAACAGCTGAGTCATTTATATTTAAGTTTTGTTTTATGTATTTAAAATATAAGTATTTATTTAGTTCTTTCCAATAGAGTTTTAGGTTTTTCCTGGGTTCTTCCTAAATTCTATCACCATCTCCACTGTTTTGTCAGTATTAGAAAGATAATCAATGCAATAAGGACACGTGAGGGAAACAACCAATGACATGACTTAGTGGAGACAGAACAAAAACACACAAAAAAGCAAATGGTAATTTTATACAAAACAAAACCTGAAAGTTTGTCGTAGCACTACACTGGGAGTTTCTGCATGGCATGATGGGAATATTTCTTCCACTATGCTAAAACAAAAAAAAATTTCAATTTCATGTCTCGTTTTTCTCCCTCATCTTTTTTTTATACGTGTGCACTGGTGAACATCTCTTTTTATTTATATGCAGAAAAGCAGATTTCTTCATCACATAATATGAATCTCTACAGCTGAACATTCCATTATTTTATAAAATTGAGGTTGACTGCAAAAGTCACAGTGAATTGAAGTTTCTGGTTTGAAAATATTCAATTCATCATAGATTTTTTTCTTCTCTATAATTTAATCAAATTTTCTGCCGCACAACAGATTACTCTCCCGCACAGCCAGATGTGAGGTTTGTGAATAAGTTTAAATGATTTGATGTGCTCTCATTGTCAGTTTGACTTGTGCATTACCATAACGTGTCTCTCTCGGCTTTGACATGGAGGAAAATTGCAATTACTCCTTCTTTATTGCTCTTGTCAGGTTTGCAGGCAAATGGAGGGTAAAGATAGCATTTCTCATTTCCTTGGTATGACATAATCACGGGTGGATTTACACAGGATTTGAGAGAAAGAGCCAGAGGTTGGCTTCCCTCCTCCTTCCCGCTTCTCTCTGAATATCTGGACTGGCTGGTGACCTACTTGTCCAGTTCTGTAAAAGAAAATTATGTTTCCTATTGCTGATTTCAATCCTTGACTGATGAAATAGTTATCATTGTGGATACATTCATTATTTGTCCAGTCCATTACACATTGGTGCTTCAAAAGGAGGCCAAAGTTGGATAATTATCACTTTTTTGACTTAATAGTATACATTTATAAAATTAGTTCTTGGTCAAGAGCTGGGGAGTTGGTAGCTTAGTGGGTAAGGCAGTGGACTTTGGATCTAAGGTCATAAATTCAAATCCCAGCCACACCAAGCTGTTCTGAGCAAGGCCCTTATCCCCATAGTTGTGTGAATAAGATGAATAAGTCACTCTGTATAAGGGTGTCTGGCAAATGCTGCAAATGTGTATGAGCTGTTTTCTTCAAACCTGCCTGAATCATTCTGATACCCTACATCTGGATGGAGTTCTCTTGAAATGGAAAGTGCACATCACTGCTGAGGATGACCCCACATGGACAGCCCAAAGATGCATGAGGTTACTTTGGATGGGGATTTAAACACATATGCACTTTCTGACCATATAGTACACAGTTATAGAAATAATTATATTAATACGGGTAGTCCCTGACTTACAAGGGATATGCGTTACTATGACCCCCATCTTAACTTAAAAGTGGTGGGCGGTCAAGGGCAAAACAAAACCAGAGGTGGGCGGTCAGGGCCAGCAAAGCCTTCTCTAGTGGCTTAAACACTATCAGATGCACTGACCTACATTTACAACCTAAATTCTAATATTTGTTTCATCAGATTGTATTAATTTATTCCCAACAGTTTATTCTCTTCATTTCCGTAGCGTTTCTCTTGGCTGCAGTGCTTCCAGTAGGTGTATGTGGATGTTAGATTGTTTGTCCAAACTTTCTTTAACCAACAAGATTTCATATTCGCCTCACAGGGCAGCTAGCTGGCCAAGAATAGCGTCAGCATTTTTCCGTTCTCTGATTGGTTGGTCAGAGGGAAACTGTTACAGCCAAGTTCAACTGGCCAAACACGTGTGTAGCTCTGCACACATTAATACATCTGAGTTAGACGTTTTATGCCGATGGAGAAAAATAACTTGATGTGATCCCGGACAAACTTAAAAATACATTTTCAAGAAAAGCTAGACATCATTAGAAGAGGTCGCCCAACAAGCTAGCTTGTCTCAGCCTGGGAAAGGGTTTGTTCTCCACTTCCAGACCAGTGAATACGAGCGGTACCACTGGATTACAGCCTCAGAGGAGCGGTGCAAAATATGAGTCTGCATCTCTGGTAAGTAGGTTGTATTTTATTTATATTTTTAATGTTTTTGTCATGTTATTAGACAAATATTGATTCTGAACTGCTCCAGATGATGTAGGTGGCACAGGTGCGGTTGTAGTGTAGAGGTTTGAAGCTTGCTTTAGTAAAATGTTTTTCACCCTCCATATGTAAAATGTCTCTTTCTCTGTAATGCCACACGTTGGTATATTGTGTTTTTGTATTGTATTGATGGTTTCTATAATTGCGACGTGATAGTGGTGGTATTAAGAGGTGTATTATGTTGAATAAATCTTCACTGAATTCCCAGGTACCAAATACACGGCCTGCCACTTGTCAAAACATGGCCTAGCCTACCCAAGAATCTTAAAGAGTGGTGATCAGTATGGGTTAGCATTTTGCAATTCGTTAATAATTTAACAAATTACAGTATATCATTTAGCAAAAAAAAGTAATTTACACTTTCATAATGTACAAACTTTACAGTATTTATGTTAATGGCATGGACGAGCACCCATTTGCGAGCCAACAAAGAATGGTTCAGAGTAAAAGGCGGAGCTGGATGCACTCTGTTTCAGTGTCTGGCAACACCGATGTAAAGGAGGGAGTCAAGAGTTAAAACTGGACTTTGAAACACCTAAAACACACCAAAAAAAGCCACGTGCTCTAAACCAAGACAACTGAATTATGTTGATTTCTGGTGAGAGTAAGGCATCTTACAAGGCAAGAGATGCGTACATCCTAACAATGTCCCAGTGTATCCTACCGCTTATATGCTGCTATGTTTGCCTTTTTCAATTTGGTCGAATCACTATCGTCATTGTAAGATTGAAAAATTGTAAGTCGAACCATCGTAACTCTGTGACTTCTGGTATTAATGGCAGACAAATCCATAAATTAAGGTGGATTCGTAAACATGAAAAGTGGTAGAGGTTGGGAGATCAGCAAACATGCTAAATAGAGCAAACCAAGAATGAGAACACTGAAGGCCATAAGCCAAACTTTCAAAACACAACGAAATCTTGGTACACAGTAGAGAACACACAATAAACACATGGTTAAACTGAGCACAGGTGCAAACATTAAGACACAACCAATAATCAGAAACTGTCCAAGCTCTGGTCAAGGATCCATTCAAGGTACCCTTCGCCGCTCTCTGTGAGGCATTCACACCAGCTCCAGCTGTGACAATTCAACACATACACACAGAGCGCTTTGTGAACAGACAGAAAGCGCTCGCCTCACTTCATGTGCGTTTTAAACTCCCTGGTCTTGACGTCACCCCGCTGGTGATGGCCAGCATCCAATTTCTGACTGATTACACACATTATTTCAGAGCGTAAACACTCAGACGTGTTTCCAAAGCGTTTCGACGCAGCTCAAGTACCTGAAAGTTAACACACGAGTAAAACAAGCATTGGCACGATCAGTAGTGGACAGCTTTTTCATGTATCTGTACTTCACTGAAGTATTTTCATTTGGGAATACTTTACTTTAACTTCACTACAATTCAAAGTCTTTTTACTCAACTACATTTTGCAAAATCAATCGTTCCTTTTTATTTATGACTGGATAAAAACGTAACAGGTCATACATGCAGCAAGCTACCAATCAGGGTCGAGCACACACTCTGTCTTGATTGGCACTTGGTGGTATCTACTTATCACCTACATACAGTTTAGCATCAGTTCAACAGCAAGCAGAACATTTAGAGAGGAGGAAATGATGGAAGAAACTCCTGACTCGAACTTGCCAAAACATCCGTGGCCACGATTTGCATGATTGTTGAAGACCAAAAGAAGGTTTTAAGCTCACAATAATTTTAATAGATATCAATCACTGTTTGAGTCATTAATTAATATTATTCTATTAATAGATTTGTGTGCTGAGAGTCACATTAGAGTATTTTCACATAAACTAAGTTGATTAAGCAAAGAGTCTTGTGACACAAATGATAATAAGAAGATTACAGCCATAATAAATTGTAGTTCTGTACTTTGGATAATTAAGTACATTTAAAGGCAGTTACTTTTGTACTTTTACTCAAATGAAGGTTTAAAGGGACACTTAATTTCACTGGAGTCATATTTTACTGAGTGTATCTTTACTTTAACTCAAGTACACAGTTTGTGTGCTTCATCCACCAATAGACAGGACAGTTCTGAGACATGATATGAATTACAACAAAGACCCATATGGCAATGTAAATACAGAAAACAGTAAATTCAAGAACAGTCCTGTAGCTCAGAGGTCTGATTGAGGGGGATGATATTTGACAATTATAGTGAATAGACATTCAAATTAATTAAATTAAATTAATTTTTATTTGTATTGCGCTTTTAACAATGAACATTGTCTCAAAGCAGCTTTAAACAAATAAAGTGGTGATAAAAATGAATGAGGTTCTTTATAAGTGTAAGTTTGTCCCTTAAGAGCAAGCCGGTGGCGAACATGGCCAGGAAAAGCTCCACGATATGGGTGCCATCCAGATGAGGATGGGTTCCTTTTGTAGTCTGGTTCCTCACAAGGTTTCTTTCTTATACCATCTCAGGGAGTTTTTCCTTTCCACTGTTGCCACTGGTTCGCTCATTAGAGAAAAACTTATAAGGGTTACATTTATAGGCACTAACATATAAATTGAAAATGTATAATCTATTTATCTCTGTAAAGCTGCTTTTTTTGTTGTTTTTTTACAGTGATCATTGTTAAAAGTTCTATACAAATAAAACTGAATTCAATTTAATTAAATTGCATTACAGCAGCAACCGGAAGAGTTTCCTTCATACCATTCTAATCTCCAGGATCTTGGATCTACGGATGTTCTTTAGCTGCTTTAAGTTATTTAGCACACTGGCACAATTTATTCGAAATTGCTTTGCAAGTACGAGTTGGAATTATTATGTTTGCTGTTGTTTGTTATCAACTCTATATAAGCCCATCACACACATATACAATCAACTGGGCAATACATAATAACAGCGCTTTTAAATCGAATCAAATACCCAGACAAAAAATAAATAAAAAAATTGTGAATAAAGATTTGTGCAGTAGTAGGTAAAGGTTAATCAAAGAATAAACCCAGTCGTACAGCAGCTTGTAAATGGCTTTAAAAAGTTGGAAACAGTTATGGATGAATAACTAAATGTCTGGCATCATTTTTCTCGCCATGACAGAGCTCCCTCTGGGCATTTTTTCTCTTCCATGCTCAGTTCAACCTTTTTAGAGGTGGGAAATCCATTGAATTTCAATTTCTCCTTTTGTAGGAAAAGAAGACCCGTAGGGTAAAAAATTTGACACCAGAACATTCCTGGGATGAAATGATCTATATGATGTATCAGGTTCAAGGAGATTGCACCATGACAGAAAAGGCTACTTCCAGAAATATACTGAGGAAGAACTCACATCTGATGTGTGAGAGAGCTGATCGGATTTAAAAACTAAAACAATGTAAGACTTTAAGATGTAGGTGGAGTCTTATTATGAAATAAGGATGGTCAAGGGTATTTTATTTTTCTTTTACTAAGTCTGTGCATTTAGAAAGTGCCCCAATTAACTTCTACACATTTAGCATGGTTTGTTTTCTTCATAGCAGGTTCTAGGTTTTGGAACAGGGCTGCTTTTTCGGTTTTAAGAATAAAAAAACTAATTTGCGGTTAAAGAATAATACCCTCTCCAGACAGTCATAGCTTAGCTTAGCATAGAAAAATCAGAGCACCATCAGCTGTTGACTCGGGTTCCTGATAGAAACATCTCTGTAGCTTATATGAACATTCTACTGAATGTCGTGGTCATGAGTTCACGTTGTCATTTTTACTTCAGCAACAAAAGAAAGCAGAGAAATCTCACCGGTTTCATACATTCGCTTACAGTATTTTTTTTAATTTACTTAATTTTTTTATACCACAGCTCAAATTATTATTTTAGACAAACTAGAAAATGCTGCAGGTGTTAAAAAAAAAAAATTTTTTCATGACTTTGGTCTCTTCTGACTGACGATTATAGATTTGTAAATATATTTTTAAAGATTTAGAACTGTGTGTCTATAAAACCACCTGAAACACTGCTGATCCCAGTATTACATGCAGAGGTGGGAAGTAACGGAGTACAAATACTTTGTTACTGTACCTAAGTAGATTTTTCTGGTATCAGTATTTTACTCCACTATTTATATTTCAGACAACTTTTTACTTTTACTCATTACATTTTTACACAAATATCTGTACTTTTTACTTCTTACATTTTCAAAACAGTCTCGTTACTTTAGTTTTAATCCATTGATTTGGTGAAATATTATTTTTTTATTTTCACTGCGCGCCGATTTCAGCCGAACAACCGATTTCCTGTCATTGCGTGTTCAATCCACTGGTGTATAAAGTACGGACTCTCACTCACCACAGAAGGCAGTAAAAAGTTTGGGGTTAACGTGGATGAGACAGAGGGAGTCAGTGATGTAAACATGACTGAGAACAGACACATTCCTGATCATTATCATCTTTTCTCTGCTTGTGTTCTATATGTGAATCTTCAGCCTGGACACATTCATTAGGTAACAACATTTTTAATTAGTTTTGTATTAATATATATATATATATATATATATATATATATATATATATATATATATATATATATATATATATATACAGTCAGGGGCGTAGCCATCATTTCAAAAGTGGGGGGGGGCGAAATGTGTAGTGTTACCTGTTTTTTTTTTTTCCTCCACTAAAAAAGTGAGGGGGAAGAATTAACTTTTTATAAAAAGTGCGGGGGACATGTCCCCCACTTAATCTACACCCCTGTATACAGTGGAACCCGGTTATGTCGATGTCCTAGGGGGTTGCCAAAAAGCGTTGAGATAACCGATGATCGAGATAAACGAAAATCATATTTCTTTATATACATGATGTGCGTTAATAAATGAGAATGTGCATGCACGTGTTTTTGGAGGGTTTTTTTACACAACAGTGTTGCCGCGATTTGTTTGATAAAGGAATGCCCCCTTCGGCGCCGCCTTTGGCGTGTCAGGTGTTTCTCGATCGCTTTCTCTGAAGCTCCCGGCTTCAATCGTGCACATATGGTGCTCGTTTATCATCATCACCAGCTCCTATTTAAACTTCCACACTCTCACCGTCCGTTATTGTTGGTATATGTTGGTTCACGGCGGTCGTTGTTATCGCGCATGCGTATATATATTTGTCTGTCAAAATTAAAATGATTTTAAACGGTACAAAACTTTTTCCTTTCTTTACTTAGATATAAAATAAATAAATTAACTCCAGATAAAAATATTTTTAATCAGTAAACTTTTGTTTTATTTCTAAGTCTCAAATCAAACACCAAAATCCGCCATGATTCTCACAATTTACCCTCTGGGTGGCGTTTTGTGGGTTTTTCCCTCATAATGGCAACACAAACTTAAAATACTGTCTTTATTGATCGTAAAGATAAAAACAATACATCATTTAAATCTGTAAAATGTCTATAATTTTATATATATATATATATATATATATATATGTATAAATAAGCTTGCTGACTTGACTTGAAGAGGTGCATTTTCTCCGGTATCACCTCATTAACTGTCTGTGTGGAAACATAGCAAAGGCTCCTAATGATGTCCACACGTCTCTGCACTGATATAGCCTTTATATTTAATCACTGTACATATGCTTACATACATATCACATGCTGTACATATGTTTAACACCTTCAAGCTGAGCAAGCCCTTAACTCACTACTGCTCATTTAGTAAATAAGATCATTAAGAGTCGCTCGGGATAAACACTTCCAACAGGAAGTGGCTATATCTCGCTATCTTTGTCTCTCTATTTTCTCTATCTAATTTTCTCTGTGTCTTTTTTAGTAAATGTCTATGTCTCACTGTATATGTCTCTCTCTTGCTGTCTCTCTATTTGTTTCTTACTCTTTCTAAAGCTGTGTCTGTGTCTCTTTGTCTTTGTCTCTGTCTTTCCTGCTTATTTACATGTCTAACAAAGTTTTGAGTTTTGAAGTAATGCCATTAGTGATCTATGATGAAAGACTTCCCTGGTTCGATTCTTACCTCTAGTTTCATATTGAACATTATAAGAAGTTTTTGAAAACAGAACAATGAAAGATCAATAAAATTGGTTGCTGTCAAATCATGGTATATCAGTGGTGCAGGTGTTGGAGATGTGGTTCTTGTACCTTAATCACTTCTCATAGACTTTGAGTTACTGAGAGAATGTACAGGAGGGAGAAGTTTTGACCCTCTACCATCATGATCTAAGAGAAAACACTGGTCTCCTAACTATAGAAAAGCCAAGAGTCCAATAAGCAAAGGCTTGTTTGCCTCTCCTGTGTTGGTGCAATGGTCAGTGAAGTGGTCGCTGCTATCTGACTCACCTGGTTCGATTCCTACCCCTTAGCTTTCCTTTAAATCAGTTAAAAACAAAAAAAAACAAAAAAGGTCCTAAAAATCAGGTTCTTCAGGAGATCCTGTGGCTCAATTGGAAGAGCTTTACCTCTGGGTTGAGAGGTTGCCAGTTCAAACCCTGACCAGGGTCAAAGTTAAGAGTGTGGAAGGTTCCTGTGGCTGTAGTAAGGAAGGTTCCTGTGGCCATAGTAAGGAAGGTGTCAGAAATGGCTGCGTGGAAGGTTGGATGTGGTTTCAGAGGGCGTATCCTGAAGCAGGGGGGCAATATCCGGGCATCTGAGAAGCTGAAAACATTACTTTCCACACAGCTTACCCAGTGGGGGGACAAGCCAGATTCAGACCAGCAACCTCTGAGCTCAGAGGCAAGGCTTTTATCACAAAGCCATCAAGTCCCACAATGCACCTTCTTTTTTTGGGGGGTTTATCGTTTGTTTCATGCTTCAAAGCAAGAAATTCAGACCAGACAGAAACACAGAAAGCAGGAGTCAAACCCTGAACCCCACCAGCAGCAAAATACCAGTCTTAACCCACTGAACCATCGGAAAGGACCAGCTTTGACGATTGTTTAGAGCAGGTCTATCTTTTCTTTCAAACCATCAACACAAGAATAAAATGCTAAAGACAGATATAGGAAGCAAACCCATGACTAGCAGGGACAAAGCAGGATTCGAACCTTGATTCACACCATTAGCAAGGCACCAGCATTAACCCACTGAACCATCAGGAAGGACAAGCTGGGAAGCTTGTTTAGAGCAGGTCTATCTTTCTTTTTAACCCATCAAAACAAGAATATGTTGGAATCAGGATTTTAACCAACCTCATGACTAGCAGACAGAAAGCCAGGTTTGAACCCTGACCACCAACATTATCAAAGTACCAGCCTTAACCCACTAAGCCATCAGAAAAAAACAGGATGGGAAGCTTGATTAGAGCAGGTCTATATTTCTTTTCAAACCATCAACACAAGAATTTAACAGTAAAGAAAGATGTAGGAAGCAAATACAAATGTAAGTAGCACAAGTTGAACCCACATTGTAAAAACCAGGACTCAAACCATGATCCCCACCACCAGCAAGATACCAACCTTAAACCATTGAGCATTGGTGAGGACAGGCTAGAAAGCTTATTTAGAGCAGGTCTATCTTTCTTTTCAACCCAATAAAAACTAAAATATATCGCTAAAGAAAGATGTAGGAAGTGAATCCTGATCGTGACTGGCAGACAGAAAGCAGGATTCGAACCCTGAACCCCACCAAAAGCAAGAAACCTGATTTAACCCACTGAACCATCAGGGAAGACAGGCCAGGAAGTTTGTTTAGAGCAGGTCTATCTATCTTTAAACCATCAACACAAGAATATAAAGCTAAAGAAAGATTTAGCAGGAACATAACCTACATCGCAACTAGCAGGCAGAAAGCAGGATTCAAACCCTGATCCTCACCATCAGCGAGGCACCAGCCTTAACCCACTGAAAACGCACAACGAAAAGATATCAGACTGGGAAGCATGTTTAGATGAGGCACAAGCCTTAAACCACTGTTTAATGCCAGCACAGTAAGAAAAAAGGCATGTAGGACTGGCTTTGAAACCTTATCACCTATCTATCTATGATGTGAGGTCCAGTTAACAGCTAAAACAGGTAGCAGTAATAACTACTTTTTACTTAAGTACATGTCAGAGCCAAAACTTCTTTACTTTCACTTAAGTAAAAACGTTTAATCAGTACTTCAACTTTTACCTGAGTATTTTAAAACATGAGCATCTGTACTTCTACTTAAGTACTTAAGTACATTTAATCATGGCAAATCCTCAGACTGTTTTAAGTAGATGAAAATTTTTAATTTACAGCTGATCTTTTATATCCAGAGAGAAACTCCTAAGTGAACATTACATAACCAGATGATTACTGCTGGAAAAACACGTCATTCTCCTGTGATTTGCTGTAACACACCATTGTTAGTGTAGAGCATGTAGGGAATTTACAAATAACATCCAATCACATATAGTGATTGGAATTTGATGAGACTAAAAGAAAGAAACTGTCCCAGTTCTGGTGGATCCTGTTCTAGGAAGAACTCATGAACATAACAGCTACCACCCCAGTGAAGTTCCTGGTTTTCTGGCTTCTACCATGGATTTACTGAAAATTTTGTTCAAGGCAGCACGTAACAAAGTAAAGCCCTGCAGAAGAGGGAAACTCTCAGGAGTACTCGTGCATCTCCAACAAAATGGACGCACTGACTCAGCAGATTAACAAAAACAAAGATTTTGCAACGTCTCGTGTTTTGTGCTTCACGGAAACGTGGATGATCTTATACCGGACTCTGCACTACAGCTGAGTGGATTTAATCTTCATAGAGCAGACAGACACACAGAGCTTTCCTGCAAAACATAAAGTGGAGGAATCTGTTTGTATATTAACAACAATTGGTGCAACAATGTGAGTGTACTGTCTCAACTCTGTTCCCCGGACCTGGAGGCCTTCACCTTTAACTGCAAGCCCTTTTACTCGCCCTGCGAGTTTTCTTCATTAATTTTCATCTGCATTACATCAAAGAAATGGACCAGTGAGGCTGTGGGCGAACTTCAGGGGGGATCGGACTGTACAGACTGGGATGTTTTTAGGTCTGCCACCAAAAGTGTGGATGAGTGCACAGATACTGTGACGTCCTACATTAACTTCTGTGAGGAGCAGGGTGGGTTATAACAATGGCAAACCCTGGTTCACAGCTAATCTCAGACAGCTTAGGTCACATTCAATGGGGACAAAGAAAAATACAAGCAGGCTATGTACAGATTTACCAAGGAGGTGAGAAGAGCCAAAACAGAGCATGGTGAGAGAATGAAACAGCAATTCCAAACCAACGACTCTCCCTCTGTCTGTAAAGGGCTTAAGGCAATCACCAATTACAAGTCTAGAGCACCCCACTCTTTAAAAGACCTGCACCTGGCCAACAGCCTGAATGAGTACTATTTCCTCTTTGAAAGACAATGGGACAGACCTGACCTCCCTATTCCTCCCCCACCAGCTATTGATCAGCAGTAGCCTCCTCTCCTACATTTACAGATACATCTGTAGACGATGCTGTGGATATGGCCCTCAACTTCATCCTGCAGCATCTAGACACCCCAGGATCCTACACCAAAATACTGTTTGTAGACTTCAGCTCTGCCTTCAACATGATCCTCCCAGCTCTGCTCAGAGACAAACTCTCCCAGCTGAATATGCCTGACTCCATGTGCAGTTGGATAACGGACTTCCTGACAAACGGCAGTTCGTGAGGCTGGGAAAGCATGTCTCTGACTCCCAGAACATCAGCACTGCATTCCCCCAAGGCTGTGTTCTTTCTCCTCTGCTATTGTCCGTGTACACCAACGGCTGCTCATCTTGTCACCAGTCTGTCATACTCCTGAAGTTTGCTAATGATATCAGCCTCATCTGCCTCCTCCCTGATGGGGACAAGTCAGCCTACAGGAATGAGATGGAGTCTGGTGTCATGGTGCAGCATGAACATCCTGTAGCTCAACTCTCTCAAGACACTGTAGATGATAGTGGATTTTAGGAAGGACTCAGGCCCCCTTCCCCTTGTCATCCTCTGTGACTCTTTGGTGACATCTGTTGAGTCTTTCCGCTTTGTGGGCACCACCATCACCCAGGAGTGGGAGCAGAACATCAGCTCCCTCAACAAGAAGGCTCAGAGAGGATGTATTTCCTGTGCCAGCTGAACAAGTTTCTCCTCCCTGCGAAGATGTTAGTGAACTTCTACACTGCCATAATCGATTATATCCTCACATCCTCCATCACGGTCTGGTTTGCTGCAGCTCCCGACCCTCCAGGAGCTTTACGTCTCCAGGACCTAGAGACATGTAGCCAAGATCACAGCTGACCCCTCTTTTAGTCCCTCTCCTCTGGTAAGAGGTTCCGGTCCATCAGAAACCGGTCCATAAGGAACCAGGAATTAATCAAGAGTCACTCAGGAGCTGTAAACAACTTATCCTTAACCCTCTGGAGTCTGAGGGTGTTTTTGGCCCCTTGAGAGATTTTGACATGCTCTTACATTTGGTTCTTTTGAGTTGCTTTTAAAATATAATATTGACAAAAGACTTATTACACTGTCTTCAGCACAAACTGGGCTACCATAATATGTAAATAACTTATATGTGTGTGTTTGTATTTTTGACAAAATAAGGTTTATGCCTGGTTTTTGAAAAAGCAAAAAAAAAAACTCACTGAAATAAGGCCACAAAACCTATAGTAAACATGTTTTCTCAAGACTTTTTAAAACCAGAGCTTCTAATGTAGGGTTTTTTTTTTTTTTTTTATTATGTGAAAATCATCCTGCCTGCTCATTCACCTCAAACAATACTTTGATTTAAAATTTAAAAGACACTTTCTACTTTGAAAGGCCATATGCAAAGAGGCGTCGACATGCTGTGACTGACAGCTTCGTAGACAATGGGTCGCATAATGACCTGTCGATTACATAATGAGCTGTAGATCACTAAACCAGGATCTGAGTGAGAAGTACAGTACTACTAAAAGGAATGCGTTTCCTTTATGGTTTATTTAAAATACACATTAGCAAGGACAGCATTAAAAAGAGAATTGTGTAACAATAAAACCATACAGTATAGTACATATAAAAAATAAAGAGTGCAACAAAAACAATAACAATACACAGGGTTCCGCAAATCCTAGCCTGTAGGTCTACAATACTATTATTACTATAACAATATTTTATCCATTTGAGGAATCGGCAAGAACAAACAACTTGAACCCCCACTTAGTTGGCTTGGCTTTCATGTACTGTGTCATCCCAGTGTTAGCTTTGCATGCTACCATCCTCTCATCCACGGCTAAATGTCTTCTAGGATGATAAATTGCTTTGCATGTCTTACGGATTGTGTCCATAAGCGGTTTCACTCTGAACAGACGGTCATGTTCAGATGTGCCCCTCTTTCTGTCATTTTCTTTGTTTGCATCTGGGTAACTCATGTGTACATTCCACAGAGTTGTCCTGTATCTGTCCCTTGAAATAATATTTGCTATAAAGGGAACTGTGAAAATTCTGCTCTATTTCTAATTTCCCCCGTAGTCTATGATGGAGGGCAACTTTACCATTGCCATGTAAAATAAGAGCCCAATGTAGCGATACATCTCACTCACGGTTACATCTCTCTATTTGTATTTGTGTCCCTTGGCTATTGACTTGGCAGCTTGAGCATTTGTGTTGTGGCACAGAGTTGACACAACACTCTCCGGGAAAAACATTTTATATAGACTACATGGAGAATGAGAGTCTCAGCTGAGGTACAGGTTCACGTGCGGGCAGGAATCGCAGAGTCTGTGTAACTGTGTCGTTATCTGTCTGATCCTTCCATGACATGGTGGACTGTGTGTGCTGCCTTTGCCCTTTTTGGAGCAGGTGCTTGATCACATCTGTTAATAGAACACACACACACACACACACACACACACACACATGCTTGCTCTGATGCTCTGCAAGATGTAAGGTACCCACCCAATTGCACAACTCACTGGGGTTGGTGAAGGTATGATACGTGTTAGTCTTTCTCGCACTGCTGTAAAAGAATAGTAAAAGGGTTGGCAATTTGTTACATGATTCCAATTTTTTAACTCTAATCTGAATCACTCCAATTTGTAATAAAGGTTTATCTTAAATATATATAATTAAAGCTAATCACCTTATTGGTTGTATTTCTTCTTTAATTTTAATGGATTATTCTAAGCATTCTGTCTTTTCAATTAATTGTTCATTATGGACCTGAAGTCACTAAGAGCCTTGTGCTTGGCTAACTATATCTACTCACGGACACAAACTCACCAGTCTGAATCTTAGTCAGATAATATAACCATAAACTAAGAAAACTTAAGCCTTTGCTTTGTGGTTAAACACCTCATCAAGGTATCTTCTGCAACCTTCTTACAGGACTGCATTGTCAGTGTCTGAGAGAGTCCTCTACATCTGCCTCTTTCAACCCAACCACCATCATGTCCTCCCTCACCACATCCATAAACCTCCTCTTTGGCCTTCCTCTTTTCCTGTTTGGTACTAATCTTTCAAGATTTGTTGGCCCTTTATGAGTAAACTGTTCAAAATTCAAAGTTCCTTTGGTAACCTTTGTGAGGATGATGACATCTGCTGATTGTACATAATGTGTAGTTTTAACTCTGGGGTATGGTGAGAGCAGGATTCACTGGGCCTCAGATGATCCAGATTCTATGGAAGAACAATAAGCAGCTTCAAGATTTATTGTCAGTTTATATGTGCAAGGTTTGTTTACTTGGTGTTTACTAATAGACATTTGGTAATAAAAGTTATTCAGCCTGTAAGCAGAAACCAAATGGGAATGTAGGTTCAATTTAATTCAGTTTTATTTGTATAGTTATATGTGGAAGAAACCTTGAGGGGAACCAGATATTTGGTTTGTGTGGTGTAATTAGGAGAAGCGGTGTATATTGAAATGCCGTATAATTACAATTGGAATTATTTACGCCGGTCTGTGTAACCGGTAATCTTTAGTCTTTAGTATGCTAATAAACTTAGGTTGAGAAATGAATTTGGTGCATTAGATATTTTAAGGTACTGTAATTCCTTCCACATGAACTCTGAAACTAACCTACATGACTTTTCTTTAATGGATTTTCAAGGAAATTGATAGACATTGAGACTTCAAGTGGCACTAATATGCACTTCAAATGCATTTACTCGTTATTATGAAAAGAAAATTGAGGTTCACCAAAGTGCTACAGAACATTAAATCTTTTAATGGGTAACAGTGAATTTCTTATGACAGAGACTACAAGCATGTGTGTATGTATTAAAAAAATTAAAAAGCTTTTCCAAATCCTTCACTGTCAGTTCAACTTGTGCATTAAGGTAATACGTTTTAATGCTGTGAAATGAAGGAGAACTGCATTTAATCCATATTCATTTACCTTGATGCTTTACAGGAAAATGTAGAGTAAAGATAGCATTTCTTATATCTGTGGTATTAATTAATCACAGGTGGATTTAATGAAACTGAAGTCTCTCCTACTATGTTATTTAATTGTTATAATCACACTAAGTAAGTGTAAAAGGCAGGCCTGATTGTTGACTGATGATTAATTAATACTTCTGTGAGTGTGGAAAACTGCTGTTTGTGAGTTCCATGTTTTATTGTAAGAATGATCAAACAAAGATATCAGATTTTATCGGCTAGGAAAGTGCTTTGAAAGAAGAAACATCCATAATTAAATACATTTTCAGGGGCCAAGCATCCAATCTCACTGCCACAGCAATGACAGGAAATCAGAGCTATAACTTTAAGCAAAAGTTATTTGTGGTATAAAATGTTTCATTGGTGGAATTTTCTGACTTTAGACTTTTAGAGGTCAAATCTGATGAAAAATCTGAAGAAATTTGCAAGATTAGAAACAATGATTGCAGTTTTAAGTTAAATATAAGTATTTTTAAAAGTTACTGTATCTTTTGACCTGTAGGTAAGAGTGGCAAGAAATCTGTAACATATCATCAGGCCATAGTCCTGAAGATGCCTACCAAGTTTTATTTTGATAATGTTTGTGAGGCTTGGTCTGTTGAGGACATCTGCCCAATTTGCTGACAACAAGACATAATTTGTAGGAGGAATATAAAAACAAATCAAATAAAAAGATTAATCAAATTCATGTCATAGGGTATGTTGAACTCATCTTGGCTTAGGGAATCCATGGATGTCTGGCTTTTACATAATTGAAAAAAATATTTTGCCATAAACATACTTCCAAATTATCCCTAAATTTGACTTTATAGTGGCACTGCAGCATGGGTAGAACTTGGCCTTAATTTAGTCAGAATGTTCCCTAGACCTTTGTCAGCCATGCTGCCAAATTTGACAACAATTCTATTTGCTTTCTTGGCAGAAGAGGAAGCAAAACAATAAGTACAATAAGCAGAACAATAAGTAAATACATAGTAAATATTTAAATATAAGGAAATAAAGTGATTTCTCAATTAAGTAGTACAGTGGAACCTCGGAGCTCGCGGCCTCAGCGCTCGCGACCTCGCATTCATTCAGACTCGCGACTCTCATTCAGATCGGCTCGTGAGCAACCGCGAGCTGCTCAAAACGCTAGTTTTAACATTTCTAATCAAGGTTTATCTCATTAAAATTGTCTAATAATTAAGTGTTATGGAGTGAAATATTGTTATTTACTCATTTAAATCTATTTCGAATAGTGTTCTTTGGGTTTTTACTGGGTTGGAAGGGGCGTATCAAAAGGTCGCGAACATTCGGAACTCGCGACTGGTCTTGGTCCCTAACCCTCGCGAGCTCCGAGGATCCACTGCACTTTATTTTTCTAATGTTTACTTTTTTTTATGTCATTCTTTTCATTTTGAAAGTAGTCCAATTTTATGAAGATTATATACCAATCAGACATAGCATTATGACCTTATAACATTATGAATGTTGAAGTGAATAACACTGATTATCTCTTCATCATAGCACCTGTAAGTGGGTGGGATGTAATAGGCAGCTATTAGAAGCAGGAAAAATGGACAAGCATAAGGATTTCAGTAAATATGACAAGCACCAAATTGTAAAAGCTAAATGTCTGGGTCAGAGCATCTCCAAAACTGCAGCTCTTGTGGACGGTTCCGCAGTGGTCAGTATCTATTAAAAGTCGTCCAAATAAAGAACAGTGGTGAACATTGATGCACGTGCGGAGCGAATGTGATCTGATCCAACAGATTAGCTCCTGTAGCTCAAATTTCAGAAGAAGTTAATGCTGCTACTGCTCGCTGGTCAGGACTGTTTTGGCAGCAAAAGGGGGACCAACACATTATTAGGCATAATGTTAAGGCCATAAAGTTATGTCAAAACATATGCATTTGGGAAATTTAGGAAATGTTGGCACACACCAATACACGTTTGTCCATCTCATAATGATGGCTTACTGAAGATACATGGCACAGATGATACAGGAGTGAACTGATGGTAAGTCACCTCGCTTTTCATGCTCTGCATGTTGTTTATGGTTGTTTTATTCATGGGACATTTCATATTCAGAGAATGCCATGAGTAAGAGGTTTTGAGATATGAAACCCTTCTAAATGTTCTAGCCAGAGAATAAAATCAGGGTAAAGGGTTGATTGCAGAAAGGCCTTGCTGTCAAACTTCCTCTAATTGCATTACATTTATTCCATGGAACGTGTGTCAGACCTGTCAGAGACAAGATGCAGAATGAAAGAGGTTCTCTTAGCAGCAGAAAGGTCATATTCCTCCTCAAGGGACTCTAATGGTTCTGTCTTTTTTCAAATCCAGCTTCAGCTTAATTAGAAATGTAATTGTTTGGCTTTGTACAGTGCCGAATGCCTCAGGCCAAAGCTACACAAAAATAAAAAAAAGCACAATTACTAAACAGATGCTCTAAGATTATCAGCAACTACACAACCTTCAAACCAAATCATCTGTTTTACTTTCAACACCTTCTGAATTCTAGATCACATAAATTAGAAATTACATAATATCCCCAAACACAGTGTCTCCAAACTACAACACATTTAAACCATCTCTGTGCCACAACATTCTTAAATCACACCACCTGCCATGCATATCTCCATACTATACCACTTTCAAATTTTAGAATGGACAGTCACCTTACAGTTTACACGAAGTAGCATTATCTTTAAAGGATGAATAACCACACTATTATCTCGAGTTCGAATCCCCACAATGCCACAGCCACCCATTGCCAGGGCCATGCTAATTGTGTGCAGAGAAAACACTCTTTTCTGTAAATCACAGAAATGGTAATCTGCAAAAGAGGTAAACAATGCACCAGTATTTTTAAATTATGCACTGGCATTTAACACATAGGCCTTTAATGTGTTAAATATATATTACGGTAAATCGATCCACCTCTTCATATCATCATTATGACAAATATCACAAATGTTGAGCTCAGTAGCTCCTAGTTTTATAACCATATAGACTGTAGAAGACTGTAGAAAGAACATTACTTATAATCTTATACTCCAGTGCTCATGTTAGTTCTCACTCTCCAGTGTTCTGTATTGTTGAAAGATTTATGATCAAACTCTTGATGTCACCCAAATGAGGATGGGTTCCTCTTTTGAGTCTGGTTCCTCTCAAGGTTTCTTCCTCATAACATCTAAGGGAGTTTTTCCCTGCCACAGTCGCCATTAATAAAATAAAAAAACATTATACGCATTAAAACAAGTCTCCTTTCACTGCCGCCACAGCTGCACCACTACATCATCTTAACAGAAGCATCAAATTAACAATGTAAATTGTGTGTTTTTTTGCTAATTCTACTGAAAAGAAAACCCATCAATATACAGTAAACAGTGCAGGAAAGCTACTGTATGAAATGAAGAAAATAGATTATTAGGAATAATTGAATAGATATTCATGGACAAATATAAATATTAAAACACAAGTCAGCGATTCTTATTTACTGTTAAGCCTCAAGCTAGCAAGTTCCATTCTACCTTTAAATGTCTTTTGTTTTACTTATTTACTGTGTATGCACAAACCTGTTTTTTTTTTCTTCTTGATTAGTTTGCCTCTATAAGTTTTGTTTTTCTCCCAGATCTTGTTTTATCTTTTATTTAGAAAATCATACCTGAGCTAAAATCTGTCTCCGATTCATGACACAAAGACAGCGAGCAGCCCCTATGCTTAAGTAAATATTCTAGATGTTGTTGACCATTTATTTGGATGATGCAACATAAACACTATACTGTCAAGAATCCATCATCAAACTGTCAACGTATTGACAACGACTTGTCAAAAGTTTATTGTTGACTTTTCGCACCTGTCAGTCTGGTTCCTGCCTCCGAGTCAGAGTGAAATGTATACTTTTGATTGACTTGCTTCATGGCTTGGTTTGTTTTCTCATTTCATACAGTATAATGAAGCTGACCAAAAAGCAAAGAAAACTGACTAAGCGTGTTAAAACCTTCTTCATTCATCGCTTAGGAAAAAACCCAAGGACAGAAAAACATTAATCATAGTTGATATATTACTAAACAATAAAAAAATCATCTCTGGATTAAATAACGTGTGTAAAACGTGTGTTGGATTTACAGTTTTTAAAGTGGTTAAGATGCTGGACTTTGGATTGAATAAGTTTAAATTCCATCACCACCAAGCTTTCACACCTATCACTTTTGGCAGATCACATACTGGACACCAATAGGGACCATTAGGACGCCATTACGCATCCAGATTCCATTAATTCTCTAGACTGGTTTCTTCACTTTGATAATAATGATGTACAGAAACCTACAAAATGAAAAAAAGAAACTGTATGTTTGGTGTCTTTCTGTGTTTTATTTTATAAATTGCACTTAATTTTGATTATGTAAATTTAAAGTAACCATGAGATGAGACCACATTGTAGATTTTTTTTTTATTGTCCATGATGTGTCCATACCTTGCTAAGCCAAATTTTAGAATTGTTCCTATTCAGACATTTGCTAGTTTGGATGAAAAAAACCTTTGATGCTTCATATTACAAATTATGTGCTGACTCAGCTACAAATTTATAATACTGAGATCCCACATGTCACAGCACTTACACTTTAACCTCCCTCTAAACATTCTCTTTCCTCCATGCACTGTGTTCACCCGGTACGAGCATGGCAGTGGTGATAAATCAATTACATTTCAGTTTCCCCTCATGTGTAGAAGTAACACTCCAAAGGTAGAAGATCTGACAGATGCTAAATCCTGCAATGAGAATGATATCTCTATCAGATTGGGACAGAACAGACTTTTAAACACCTCCAGAAATATTCAAAAGAGCAAACATCATTAATGAGAGAGCTGCTGCATATCTAACTAAACAACTCTGTGGAATTAAAATGGTCTGTGATCATTGGCATGTACAGAGAAATAATCTCAATTTGATAGTCCTGTTTTTTTATTTTTGTAACTGCTGATGTGTATCAAGATGCTGGAGCTGCTCTTGTTCAATTCATTTCCCTGCCCAGATAAACAGAAGGTCCCAGATGTCTATAACAACATACACACATTAATAAAAGAAAAAAGCCTGTATGCAATTAAATCTGGCAATTCCTTCCTCAATATCTATGCTTGTTCTCATTCTCGATTTGTCTCACTAATTGTTAATGGAAGCAGAAGTGAAGCATGTACTTTAAGGTTTTAGATATTAGGAAGTCTTCAGGACAGAGAGGTTTGTAGATTCTTAAAAGGACAAGCTGCAATTTATTTTTTGGTATAACAGCATTAATGGTGGAAAAATTGGTCTGGTTGGTCTGTGTACATTGCATTCATTTTTGATTTCCAACTAAAAAACTACATTTGGATTCCGATGCCTCCATTACTTTTTAGATTTAATATTGAAAGCATTTTTTTTTTTCTAAATTCTAAGTACCAACAAAAAGAGAAAAAAATTACTTTTTCTACATTTATAGCATTTAACAGACACCCTTATCTAGAGCGTCTTATATTTTTCTCATTCATACAACTGAGTAGCTATGAGGTTAAGAGCCTTGCTCGGGTTCCCAGGTATTGACCTCAAGACCTTCAGAGTCAAATACAATGCTACAAAACCATTTTGCTTCTACCTCCCACATGCTCAATGCCCTAAACTGTACACTATTTCCAATATAACATACTGTCCTAATCTGGAAGTAAAAGAGAATGTTCATTTCCTGATAAATTCAAAGCTTCAGTAACTGTCATAGTGAAATGCTGTCATAAGCCACTATTAGTGTAAAGAAGGTTTCTTAGGATTCAAGGGGACCTGTCCGGATTCTGCCCCTTTTCTGGCTTCTCCACTAGATGTCGCCAGTGTGTCCCTGTGTTCCTCATTAGTTACCCATTGTCCCCACCTATCCTTATCCACACTGTCTTGATTTTATATATATATATATATATATATATATATATATATATATATATATATATATATATATATATATATATATATAATAAACCACAGTGTGCCTACATATATATCACATGCTGTAAATATGCTACTTATTTATCTGCACTATTTGCACGTTTGCTTCTTTTTGCACTTCTGGTAGATGCTAAACTGCATTTTTTTGCTGTGTACCTGTACCAATTGGCACTGGTATGTCTCTAGATGGTACGGGATGTTTGCGAGTTCGGCATCTACATCTTTAAAGGTCCATAATCTTCATGAGGTGGGACGTGACTGGGGCTGGAGCAACCTCAGGATGCCTCGGGATGGGGAGAGAAAGAGAAGCAGTGGAGAGGAATTGGCGTAGCTGCTGTTCATGATATTAACAGCACAAGTTGATAATGTGCATGTGATCAGATGTTCTGGAGCACAAGGTTATGATGTGATGTGTGTTATGTGTAGGCTTTGCTAAAAAAATAAGTCTTTAATCTGCACTTAAACTGGGAGAGTGTGTCTGAGCCACGAACACTGTCAGGAAGACTATTCCAAAGTTTAAGAGCTAAATGTGAGAATGATCTTTAGTGGACTTTGCTATTCTATCTATCTATCTATCTATCTATCTATCTATCTATCTATCTATCTATCTATCTATCTATCTATCTATCTATCTGTCTGTCTGTCTGTCTGTCTGTCTGTCTGTCTGTCTGTCTGTCTGTCTGTCTGTCTGTACAAGTATCTCATTCATGTCTTTGAAAATTCGCACTTAATCTCACTGTGTGAATACAGACGGGAAGCATGGAAGTAAGAAAGTAGGTGTGTTTTTACTAATTTTGCCTCATACTACTCTTCTAAGAGAATATATTCCATTACTCATCCTGTTTTTGTGTGGTCTTGCTTCTATCCTGAGGGTGCTGCTTGACATCTTCTATACTGGCTTTGTGCCCAGGGGCATTGTCATGCTGGAACACGTTTGGGTCTCCTAGTTTAAACAGAAAATTGTATGATACTGTTTACAAAGACATCATCACATAATATATAGTTTGTGTGTGTGTGTGTGTGTGTGTGTGTGTGTGTGTGTGTGTGTGTGTGTGTGTGTGTGTGTGTGTGTGAGAGAGAGAGAGAGAGAGAGAGAGAGAGAGAGAGAGAGAGAGAGAGTGTGACCTGCTGCTTGGGAAACTGATGCATCATGTCAGGTGCGAATATTGGGCTTGTTATCTGTGACAGAGTGCAGATTCCTATGTACTGTATACTGTATATTCAGCGATATTCTTTTGCTACCGTTTTTTTTTTTTTTCAAATTTTGTTCTTATTTGAAGCTCTTCAGCTGCTTTTATCCTCCTTCTGTTCACTGAGCCGCTCTTCCCTTAACTATTCTACTGCCCCCGGTGCCTAAATACATATCTCTAGATCCCTCAAATTTCCATTTTGTTATGTTGCACGCAGCAATGCTTCTTTCCCCTTGAGGTTTTCAGATCTGAGTTTGAGATGTAGCTGTCTTCGTCTTGTTCGTCTCGCTGTCCTGTCTGACACGTTCAGTGTTTTACCTCACACATCAGTAAGCAGAGTCTCTGGCGATAAAGCTTGCTGCCATTCATATGATCAGGAGAAACAGCTGATGTGTGTAGCCATGCGAACGGGGACAACAAGGGGGGGAGCTGGTGTGTTTCAAATTGAGGATCTGTTGCTCTGATGGTGAAATGACATAACAGGATGAAGACTGATGCTGTTCAGTTCCCAAATTCCAATGAAGTAAAGAGAAGGTAAGAAATATTCACACCTGCAGTCTCTCTCACACACACACACACACACACACACACACACACACACACACACACACACACACACACACACACACACACACACACACACACTTCTTTGTCTAACAGAGAAGCACATACTGACTCAAATCCCCTCTCTATGTATTGGTAGAGGATATAAGCGTAAGTGCAACCTGCAGCAAGGTGAAGGCAGGAAAAGGCTTTGTGTGTGTGTGTGTGTGTGTGTGTGTGTGTGTGTGTGTGTGTGTGTGTGTGTGTGTGTGTGTGTGTGTGTGTGTGTGTTTATGTATTATATATATCCAATAACTTTGACTTTGTGGGAGACACAAAGTTGGAGGCACACAATTGTATTCTATGCTTTTGGATGCAGCATTACATTTCCCCTTTACTTGAACTAGGAGACCCAAACTATAAAGATATGCTTTACATGGGATGGAGTGGAAGAGTTTGAGTGGCCTCCTATAAACCTAACCATATTGAACATGCATTAAAATGTAGTGAAGTGAACGTTTCCGAATCGAAAAAATATTCTGATAATGTACAGCTAATTGAAAAATGGACAATCATTTTACTTACTGTCCACCACTGAGTAAACCCTATTTCACAATCCAAAGAAAATACCCACTGCTCTGTTACAAAGTGAAAATCATCACAGTAAAGAAATATCCCCTTCATTCTGCTCTGTACATCAGCAGGGCATATTTCTACATTTATATTCTTATTCCTGCTGTCCGTCCTGATTGCCCCAAATCATTTCTGCCAAATCCATCATGATTTAAATGACAGCTAATTACACACCCCAGCAGATGTGTCATGGAGCTGCATCCAAATGTTACCACCAGTCAGTTAGCTGAGGTTAAATCAGGAAGTGATCATGTTCCCAGCAATCATACCTCACCCTGATCCTAAAGCTTTACAGCTCCCTAAAACAAGATCATTTGAGGGGTTTTTTTGGAGGGGGCAAAGCGCTTGTGAATGTGTTTACATATATTGGACATAACTTGGTTATTGGTGTGAGTAAGGGGGCAAAATTTGGCATAAATACTTGAATATTTTTAACATTTGGATGACAGGCATCATTTATATTTTCTTCAATCTAGGGATGTGGATTGCGTGAAATTTTTTTTTTTTTTAAATGGTGAGTTGTTATTATTATTATTATTATTATTATTATTATTATTATTATTATTATTATTATTATTATGAACCATTAATACTTTTACATTTTCTTTCCCGTCGAATTTACACAAAAACACACAATTTGCCTAAATCTCTGTTATGCATGGATGGAAGAAATGCGCAAAAATGCATTGATGTTTCTGCTACAGATGTTTTTATGCGGGCAGTGCAGCTGTGGCTGCAGTGAAAGGAGTTGAACGGTGTAAATTTGGTTTTGTAATGCCATTGATTCTTGCTACATAAGATTCCTGTCTGTGATGCAGCGCTTTGGTATACTGCATTTTTGCATAATGGTGATGGTTATCATAGATGTCATAGCATCATAATAATGGTGAAATTCATGGCCCACAACTGAGACCCACTATAATGTTTTATCTCCCTTCATAAACACTAACATTGCATTATTGTACACTTCACATTACATGATTGTGCACATTATTTCATATGTACATTAGGGCAAAAAAAAATAAATAAATAAATAAATAAATAAATAAATAAATAAATAAATAAATAAATAAATAAAACAGAACTACTGTATTGCAGCCCTGCAAATTTGGAGTTATATTAGAAAATATTTTATTATTGCAATGTCTCACTTTTCCATACCCTGCACTAATTGTATGGTCAACATCTTTATCTTTATTTATCACTTTATTTATTTTTTGGCACCTACACACCATGACAAATTCCTTGTACATTCAGCCCATGATACTTGGCAATAAAGGTGATTCTGATTTTGTAGCATTAACGATAAGTTGATATTAGGGAAATATCCCCTTACATTAATGATGAAAGCGTTTGCATAATAAACAGCATGACACAGATCAAAAAAATGCTTTATTTGTTTGGCTTATCAAAAGTCCTTTACAGCCATAAGCAAAGCTGCTGTAAGACCCCTGTATGTGCTGCGCATGCGTGGTGCGGTTCGGAGTGTGTAAGCGCAGAATGTTATATGCGCATGCGCGGGAAGTAACCCGGAAGTTTCCGTGTTTTGGCGTCTCGTTTTTGCGCTTCAGTTTCGTTTGTGTGCATGTAAATGCTGAGACAGTGTAAGTTCTGGCAGTGTTTCTGTTGGTGTGTATTTGTTGTAGTTAGTGAATATTATGGAGATAAGAGCGTTATGAGTGTTATAGGAGATGTGCTGCAGACTGTTTACTGAAAGATCAGATTTTTAAAAATGGCATCTGTAGCAGAAGAGCAGACAAAGTGATTAAGAGGTTGTGAGAATTCTGGAGACAGAAGAAGGTAATGGTTGCTGATTGAAAAGCTTGATTTTAGTACTGTAAATATTGCTCAGAGGATGCTTAGGACAAACTGGTGATGAGTGATTGGTTGAGAAAATAGTGATCAGTGATTGGTTATTGGGATCTTTTCTGATCAATGATTGGTTAGTGGAGTCCATCTGATCAGTGACTTCTTGTTTGGAACAAGGTGATCAGTGATTGTTGAACAGTGGTGATCAGTAATTGGTTGTTGGGAACAGTAGTAATCAGTGATTGGTTGTTTAGAACAGAGCCTAGAGCAGTGATTGTTGTTGTGTATAGTAGTAATTAGTGATTGGTTGTTGGGACAATAGTAATCAGTGGTTGGTTGTTTAGAACAGAGCCTAGAGCAGTGATTGGTTGTTGTGTATAGTAGTAATTAGTGATTGGTTGTTGGGACAATAGTAATCAGTGATTGGTTGTTGTGTATAGTAGTAATTAGTGATTGGTTGTTGGGACAATAGTAATCAGTGATTGGTTGTTGTGTATAGTAGTAATTAGTGATTGGTTGTTGGGACAATAGTAATCAGTGATTGGTTGTTGTGTATAGTAGTAATTAGTGATTGGTTGTTGGGACAATAGTAATCAGTGGTTGGTTGTTGTGTATAGTAGTAATCAGTGATTGGGAATAGTAGTAATCAGTGATTGGGAATAGTAGTAATCAGTGATTGGGAATAGTAGTAATCAGTGATTGGTTGTGATTGGTTGTTCAGAACAGAGCCTAGATCAGTGATTGTTGTTGGAAATAGTAGTACAGTGGTACCCCGCTTATCGACCGGCTCGGAAATCAACCTTTTCGCTTAGCGAACAGTTTTCCACCAAAATTTGCCAAATTTTTTTTTACCAAAAAGATTGGTTGTTGGTAATAGTAGTAATTAGTGGTAATTCACCCTTGATTCAAACGGTTGAATATAAAAAAAATATATATTTTTACAGATAACTTTTCTTTATTAAAACATTATATAGTTTGACTTTTTAATGTTCTGTTTTCTAGTTATTATTTGTCTTCAGACAGGAATGTGATTTGGCTGGTTCATCGTAGACAGATTCCTAACAAAATGGGCAAGGAGAGTGGAAAAGGTTTTCCTAAAAAGACTGATCTCAAAGAGAGACCATACCACTGTGAGGAATGTGGGAAAGATTTCAATCAGCTGATTACTCCCGAAACACACCATTGCGTTCACACGGGAGAGAAGCTGTATTACTGCTCGCAGTGCGGGAAGAGTTTTACGAAGCAGAACGATCTCCTGCGGCACCAGCTCATTCACACAGGAGAGAAGCCGTTTTACTGCTCGCTGTGTGGGAAGAATTTCCGTACGCAAAGCAACCTCAAGGAGCACCAGCGCATTCACACGGGAGAGAAACCGTATCAGTGCTCGGAGTGCGAGAAGACATTTAAGCAGCACGGTCACCTCCGGCATCATCAGCTCGTCCATGCCGGAGCGACGCCGTACAAATGCTCGGAGTGCGGAAAAGGTTTCAGGACCTCGTACAATCTCCGGACGCACCAACGCTTCCATACGGGAGAGAAGCCGTATTTCTGTTCTCAGTGCGGGAAGAGTTTTGCGCAGCAGACTGATCTGCAGCGCCACCAGAACATTCACACTGGGCAGAAGCTCTATTTCTGCTCGTGCTGCGGGAAGAGTTTTGCTCGACGCTGTGGTTTCCAGCGCCACCTGCTCATCCACGTGGGCGAGAAGCCGTTCCCGTGCTCGCAGTGCGAAAAGAGTTTCCGGACGAAAAGCAGTCTCCGGAATCACCAGTTCGTTCACACGGGAGAGAAGCCGTACGAGTGCTCAGAATGCGGGAAGACTTTTACTCAACGCTGCCGTCTTCGGTATCATCAGCTCGTCCACGCGGGAACGACGCCCCATAAATGCGAACAGTGCGGAAAGGGGTTTACGACTGGACACCACCTCAGGAGACATCAGCTCATTCATACAGGAGAGAAGCCGTATGACTGCTTGCAGTGCGGGAAGAGTTTTGCGCAGCAAAACGTTCTCCGGCGCCACCAGCTTGTTCACACGGGAGAGAAGCCACACCGTTGCACGTGGTGTGAAAAAGGTTTCATCAGCGCAAACGAACTCCGGAGACACCAGCTTGTCCACACTGGAGAGAAGCCCTATTACTGCCTGCAATGCGGCAGGAGTTTCACAAAGCAGAACGACCTCCTTCGTCACCAGCTCATTCACGCCGGCAAGAAGCCGTATTACTGTGCGCAGTGTGGCAAAAGTTTTCGGACGCAAAGCAATCTCAAGGAGCACCAACGCATTCACACGGGAGAAAAGCCGCACCAGTGTTCGCAGTGCGACAAGAGTTTTCGACAACACGGCCACCTCCGGGATCACCAGCTCATCCATGCCGGACTGACGCCCTACAAATGCTTACAGTGTGAAAAGGGTTTTACGACCGCATTTAATCTCCGAAGGCATCTTCACGTTCACACGGGAGAGAAGCCATACCAATGCCGGCAGTGCAGGAAGAGCTTCAGCGACAAACAGGCTCTGAAAAAGCATCCATGCGTTCAGATGGACAACTAACCATTTACTAATGACAGTCTGGGACACACCTCGGTCAATCAATGTTAAAAAGGACACAAGCGCACGGAATGGGGGGGGTCCAAGCAGAATTAACATTCAGTTAGTGTCTATTGCATGTGTGCGTTAACAAACTGGATGACCAAAGACATCACTCCCATACCTGAATGAATACAGTTAAATGGTTTTCTAATGAAAAATGTATTTAAATCTGTTACTTTAGCTTCATTTATCCATGCATTAAAAAAAAGACAATCTAGTTTGGGAAATTGGCACAGGCGGAAGTGGTCATTTTGAAAAATACGCCTTGCAGGCCGTGAAAGTCAATAGATACGTTTTTTTTTTCCTCCTGTGCAGGCCCGTACCAAAAGATCAATGGCTCGGTTATGGTTGGAGACCATTAGGACACCATTATTATACAGGTTTCTTTGGATTGACCATAATGATTTAATGATGTATGCAAACATCGCTTAATAGAAACCATTTGCTAATGGTTTAAATGGGTAACAATTGGTGGTTTGTAATAGTGTTTCTGTTTTAAAATTCTGTGATTTGTTTCTATTGATTTTGTTGGGGGTTTTTTACTGAGGGGATTTACGTAGTTTGTGTTTTGATGGAGTAAATGGCCTTATGTATTCCCTTTACAACATGCCTTCGGAACATTATTTGGACATGTGTTCTAGTACATGAATATAGACTTTTATTTCTGATCTATTAGAAATTATTTCCGCTGTTTCATGAAAAAACACACGTTTGTTTAGGTTCTGACAGACACATTTCCTATCATCAATCTTTGTTGCACAACCTTTCAATAAAATAGTGGTTGATTGATCTAAATTTTACAAAGTAATTAAAGATAAATAAATGAAAGAAGCTGAAAGCATATGGTTTGGAGATCGCTTCTTCTGTCCAAGACAATAACAATAATATCAGATTATTCAACAAGAGATGTGTTTAGGTATTCTATTTTTCATAAAGGATAGCTGCACCCTTTTATGTTATATGTCTAGATTAGGGATGGTTAAATTCACAGAGTCGCCAGTACATCGGCCTAAAGGCTAACGATGTAATGCATCGACTTAAAGAATGATGCATCATATACAAGTTGGCATTTCTATTGCGATGCATCATTCTTAACATAGTTGCATTTGTAAAAAAAAAAAATGTATTCATATGTAGCAAGTGAAATTTAAGGTTGTATATAAAGTACAACTTTAAAGAAGATCTATAGATATTACCATTAGAACAGTCCCCATGATTCCAAGTCTGTGTGGGAGCTGTGAGAGTGTAGAGAGAGAGAGAGAGAGAGAGAGATGAGATGAGATGAGATGAGATGCACTGTTTATTCTGCTGTCTCTAATGTACGAGTTTTACCCTCCGATATCCAATAAACCAAGTGTTGTGATTTCCGAGCTGCTTGTCGGTGTCCTAAGTGCAGCGGTAATAAACCAATCGGCAAAACAAAGAAATAAACTAATATTAATATACAGTGGGTACGGAAAGTATTTAGACCCCCTTAAATTTTTCACTCTTTTTTATTTTGCAGCCATTTGCTAAAATCATTTAAGTTCATTTCTTTTCCTCATGAATGTACACATAGCACCCTATATTGACAGAAAAACACAGAATTGTTGACACTGTTGCAGATTTATTAAAAAAGAAAAACTAAAATATCACATGGTCCTAAGTATTCAGACCCTTTGCTCAGTATTTAGTAGAAGCCCCCTTTTGATCTAATACAGCCAGGAGTCTTTTTGGGAAAGATGCAACAAGTCTTTCACACCTGGATTAAGGGATCCTCTGCCATTCCTCCTTGCAGGTCCTCTCCAGTTCTGTCAGGTTGGACGGTAAACGTTGGTGGACAGCTATTTTTAGGTCTCTCCAGAGATGCTCAATTGGGTTTAAGTCATTGCTCTGGCTGGGCCATTCAAGAACAGTCACGGAGTTGTTGTGAAGCCACTCCATCGTTATTTAAGCTGTGTGCTTAGGGTCATTGTCTTGTTGGAAGGTAAACCTTCAGCCCAGTCTGAGGTCCAAAGCACTCTGGAGAAGGTTTTCGTCCAGGATATCCCTGTGCTTGGCCGCATTCATCTTTCCCTTGATTGCAACCAGTCGTCCTGTCCCTGCAGCTGAAAAACACCCCTACAGCATGATGCTGCCACCACCATGCTTCATTGTTGAGACTGTACTGGACAGGTGATGAGAAGTGCCTGGTTTTCTCCACACATACCGCTTAGAATTAAGGCCAAAAAGTTCTATCTTGGTCTCATCAGACCAGAGAATCTTATTTCTCACCATCTTGGAGAACTCCATGCGGGCTTTCATGTGTCTTACACTGAGGAGAGGCTTCCGTCGGGCCACTCTGCCATAAAGCCCCGACTGGTGGAGGGCTGCAGTGATGGTTGACTTTCTACAACTTTCTCCCATCTCCCGACTGCATCTCTGGAGCTCAGCCACAGTGATCTTTGGGTTCTTCTTTACCTCTCTCACCAAGGCTCTTCTCCCCCGATAGCTCAGTTTGGCCAGTCGGCCAGCTCTAGGAATGGTTCTGGTCGTCCCAAACGTCTTCCATTTGAGGATTATGGAGGCCACTGTGCTCTTAGGAACCTTAAGTGCAGCAAAAAAATTTTTGGAACCTTGGCCAGATCTGTGCCTTGCCACAATTCTGTCTCTGAGCTCTTCAGGCAGTTCCTTTGACCTTAATGATTCTCATTTGCTCTGACATGCATTGTGATCTGTAAGGTCTTATATAAACAGGTGTGTGGCTTTCCTAATTAAGTCCAATCAGTATAATCAAAAATTTCTGGACTCAAATGAAGGTGTAGAACCATCTCAAGGATGATCAGAAGAAATGGAGAGCACCTGAGTTAAATATATGAGTGTCACAGCAAAGGGTCTGAATACTTAGGACCATGTGATATTTCAGTTTTTCTTTTTTAATAAATCTGCAAAAAGGTCAACAATTCTGTGTTTTTCTGTCAGTATGGGGTGCTATGTGTACATTCATGAGGAAAAGAAATGAACTTAAATGATTTTAGCAAATGGCTGCAATATAACAAAAAGTGAAAAATTTAAGGGGGTCTGAATACTTTCCGTACCCACTGTGTATATATATATATATATATATATATATATATATATATATATATATATATATATATATATATATATATATATATATATATATATATATC
Organism: Silurus aristotelis; assembly: GCF_946808225.1. NCBI lineage: Eukaryota > Metazoa > Chordata > Actinopteri > Siluriformes > Siluridae > Silurus > Silurus aristotelis. The sequence continues at coordinate 31,513,507 of NC_139577.1, read as the reverse complement.
TAAGTAGGTGCTATACTTTTATTATTTTTTATTTATTTAAGTCACAAAAAATTTGTGACTAATATTTGCTATGTAGATTAATTTCTCATCGCTAAACTGTTTCTCGAGTTCGTTCTCTCAGCCTCTCTGATCCTACGTGAATATGACATGTCACAACACTACGGAGACCGAGGCGTGTCCTGCGAGTCACATAGAATACAGATTAACATGGCAGAGGTAGAGCTGCATCTTCCTGGAGACAGACCAGGAATATAATGCCTGGTTTTATTTAACCTTATAATTATTATTATTATTATCATTATTATTATTATAAAGGCATGTTTGTGAAAGGGAAATGCATTAAAAGTCAGAAGGCACTTAAGTAAATTGATGATTTGCTGTCTGTCTGAACTAAAGAAAAAAAGAGAAATCTGTATTATAGTGAATTGCATAGCATCATATTTTTACCATTGAATCAAATTGAAATCAGATTGAAATTGCATCGTAAGAGGGGTGAACTGAATCGGGGTGAATCGCATCGGTAGCTGCTTTAAATGAATCTTTAGGGTATTATATTGTTGGTTATGCATCGAGATGCATATCAAATCGTCCTCAGTTATGGAGATCCATAAGGGTCCTTAGGCTAGATTAAAATCCTGTACAAGGAATAACCTCATCAACCATTGGTTGGAATTTTATTTACACGAAAAAAAAACCCTACACATTCGTGGTCCAAGTTTTCAGACCTGCATTGCCAAAACCCATAAAGATCTCACATTGCTGAAAGGCTAATAACAGCCAGGGCACCGTTTTTGACTGTATTTTACTAAATCATACATTTTAGGAGTATTTTAAAAAAATTACTTCTTGGATATTCAGTTCCAGGGTTATCCTCTTGTAGTAGTACAGCTACAGCTCCATGAGCACTGGCATTACCCTGCTGCCTAAATAATATTCTGATGTTTTGTTCCGATAGAACCGGAGCGTCGCACAAAAATCTTGTGCTAAACAAAAACCAGATTCAGGGCCCCATACAACCTTATTTACTGAACTCAAAGTACTGATACACTTTCTACTGCTGAAGATGACCCCACATTAACAGTCTAAGGATCCATGAGGAAACTATGAAGGTTTAAACTCAAGAACCATGAAAATGGATTTGGTTTGTAATTAATACAAACAGCTACAGTGGCTTAGGACTACATTTGCCATTAAGGGTTTTTGTATACAAATGTCCATCACTGAGTAACTGATAACCTTAAAATGATGGAACTATAATAAATGGATCTGGGTGCCACCCATATCAGGATGAGTCTGGTTGCTTTTAAGTCTGGTTTCATCCTCATACCATCTCAGGTATGTCCTTGCCAAATTGTCTCACTCATTAGGGTTAAACTTATAGGCACTAAACTTTTAGGTTTTATTATATAAATATATGCATTTTCATATGATGAGGGAAAGACGTACATTATAGAAAAAATATAGAAATAACACGGGTATATAAAATGTTGAACTTAAAATTAGCAGAAGGCCATGGGTTCAAATCCCAGGACCACCCTTCTGCCACTGCTGGGCCCTTCATCAAAGCCCTTAACCCTTAATTGCTTAATTGTATAACTGAGGTAACTGAGTCATTCTGATTAAGGGCATCTGCCAAATACTGTAAATGTAAATTAGGTCTAGACAATATATTATATTATAATAAACATTTTTTTTTGCTTTTTAGTTCTTTATTAGTTAACAATGTGATCAATTGCTATTAAAATAGGGCAGCTTATGGAGTAAATTCTTAAAGGTTTAATATAATTAATTTTTTGCAATGCTATAGACTTATAACTTTCCACCTATATATATGTCCACACATAATTTTACTGCTATTGCCTTTATATTTATTCACTGTACACACACACACACACACACACACACACACACACACACACACACATATATATATATATATATATATATATATATATATATATATATATATATATATATATATATATATATATATATTTACAGTATGTACATATACTACATATTTATCTGCACTTGTCTGTTTGCACAATTACTACTTTTTGCACTTCTGCTATCTATCTATCTATCTATCTATCTATCTATCTATCTATCTATCTATCTATCTATCTATCTATAAAAAAAGTGTGCATACAATTTTCTAAAGATTTCTATCATTGAAGACAGTCATTTATATTTTTTTAGAACTCAGGAATGTTGAATGATCGAGTCAGAGTATTATTATTATTATTATTATTATTATTATTATTATTATTATTATTATTATTATTGGTACAGCTGGGGTGATGCCTTGAATTTGGTGCGCATGCGCGGTGCGGTTCGGGCCGCATCAAGCAGAAATGGGATATGCGCATGCGCGGGAAGTAACCCGGAAGTTTCCGTGTTTTGGGGTCTCGTTTTTGCGCTTCAGTTTCGTTTGTGTGCATGTGAATGCTGAGACAGTGTAAGTTCTGGCAGTGTTTCTGTTGGTAGAATGGTGTGTATTTGTTGTAGTTAGTGAATATTATAGAGATAAGAGCGCGCTCTGGGTTATGAGTGTTATAGGAGATGTGCTGATGTTGCTGCAGATTGTTTACTCAGATTTGTAAAAATGGCATCTGTAGCAGAAGAGCAGACAAAGTGATAATTCTGAAGACAGACGAAGGTAATGGTTACTGATGGAAAAGCTTGATTTGAATACTGTAAATATTGCTCAGAGGATGCTTAGGACAAACTGGTGATTATGGTCGTTATGATTCCACTGCTATAGATTCCATCTTTATTATAGAGAACTTCTCTTATCAGTGATTGGATGTTGAGAACTTTTATGATCATTGATTGGTTGTTTCCAATTGTTCTGATCATTGATTGTTGGGAACTTCTCTTAACAGTGATTGGTCGTTGAGAACTTTCCTACTTGATGATTGGCTGTTTGAAACAATAGTACTTACTGATTGTTTTTTAGAACCCGTCTGATCAGTGATTGGTTAGTGTGAACTTCTGTGCTCAATGATTGGCTGTTAAAAACAATAGTAATTACTGATTGTTTGTTAAGAACTATTCTGATCACTGATTGCTTGTTGGAAACTACTCTGATCAATAATTGGCTTTTAAGAACATTAGTAATTGGTGATTGGTCATTGAGAACTTTTCTGATTGGTTGTTGGGAACAGTGGCAATAATTGATAAGAAAGCAGTTACCCATGATGTGCTGTTGTAGGAAAGTGATCAAGGGCAGGGTAGAGAATTGGTGCAGCATTAGGCGTATTACTATTACCATACCAAAATAGATTATTTTCAGAATTCAGACTTGCACACACTGAAGTGTTGTATTCCTCATACCACAACAAGTCATGGCAGTATTTTAGGTATTGAAAAGACAAGTCATATTTTTTTTTATGTTTTTATAGTTAGAATTTACTTTATTATCTTTTTTTTAAATCTGTCATTGTATGCATCATATAATGATATAAGACATTATAGTTACCTAGTTTTCTAAATTGTCCTCTTCATGTAGTAACTCAAAAATCATATTACTTGTGTATTATTGTTTGTTCCTCAAGAGATAGCTTCAATGTCAAGAGTCCATAGATTCAGAGTCAAATTTAAATGACTCACAAAAAAAAAGAGCTTTATTTAAATAAGAGCAGCTTTGGCTCTTCACTTCGGTCCTCATTCATTTTGCAGTGAATATAAAAACAAGTCAAATATTTTTCCATGATTTTTGATGAATAATACATTGACGTTGATGTTCTAATCTTCTTTTTTGTAGTTATTGTTTCTTTTCAGAGAGGAATGTAATTAGCTGGTGCACTTCATCTATTGTGGACAGGTTCCTAACGAAATGGCTAAGGAGAAAATAACTCACCGCTGCTCGCAGTGTGAAAAATGTTTTAGCAAAAAGAGTCATCTCCAGCAACACCAGCGCGTTCATACCGGGGAGAGACCATACCGATGCATCGAATGCGGCAAAGATTTCACTCAGCTGATCACTCTGGAAACACACCGGCGCATTCACACGGGAGAGAAGCCGTATCTTTGTTCGTACTGCGGAACGAGTTTTAATCAGCGCTGTGTTTACCAGCGGCACCAGCTCATTCACACGGGCGAGAAGCCGTTTTACTGCTCGCTGTGCGGAAAGAATTTTAGGACGCAAAGCAATCTCAAAGCGCACCAGCGCATTCACACGGGAGAGAAGCCGCATCAGTGCTCGGAGTGCGGGAAGACTTTTACACGGCAGAGTCTTCTCCGGTATCATCAACTCGTCCATGCTGGAGAGATGCCGTATAAATGCTCGGAGTGCGGAAAGGGGTTCATGACCGGACATAACCTCAGAAGACACCGCCTCGTTCATACGGGAGAAAAGCCGTATTACTGCTCGCGATGCGGGAAGAGTTTTACGCAGCTCAACGATCTCCAGCGCCACCAGAACGTTCACAGTGGACAGAAGCTCTATTACTGCTCTCAGTGTGGGAGAAACTTCTTCCGGGAAAGTCACCTCCGACAGCACGAGCGCATCCATACCGGAGAGAAGCTGTATCAGTGCTCCGAGTGCGGGAAGTGTTTTACGCAGCAGAGTTCTCTCCACCAACACGATCGCATCCACACAGGAGAGAAGCCGCACCGGTGCTTGCAGTGTGGCAAAGGTTTCATCAGCAGCCACAACCTCAGGAGGCACCAACGCGTTCACACGGGAGAGAAGCCGTATCGCTGCTCGCAGTGCGGCAAGAGTTTCTCGCAGCACACCGATCTCCAGCGCCACCATAATGTTCACACGGGAGAGAAACCATATCAGTGCTCGCACTGCACAAAGAGTTTCAGGGACAAACGGCAGCTTAAAAAGCATGTCTGCGTTCAGGTGGAAAACAAGCCCTTTTCTGATGACGGACTGGGAAACGCCTCATGTCATCAGATGCCTTCGAAAGACGCAACGGTTGAATGTGCTCACTGATAATGATATAGTGGTAGGTCTAAAAGGTATCCTCAACCGGGTATCGCCAAGCTGCCACTCTCGGGTCCCTTGAGCGAGTCCCTTAACCCTCAGTGCTCCAGGAACGCTGTAACATGGGAACTCTGCACTTTGACTCCAGCTTCCAAACATCGCTGGGATATGCAATGAAAGAATTTCACCATGATGTAAATTAAGGCTGTGTTATGATTGTATTATGTTATATTATGGGGTGTAACGGTACCAAAAAAGAATTATGGTTTGGTCTGTATCTAAGTTTGTAAGTCATGGTTCGATTAAATTTCGGTACGGTTAGGGGAAAAAAATGCAAAACAAAAAAATTGCTTTTTTTTTTTTTTTATTATTATTAACATTTGTGAACATCAATGATTTTTTTTTTAAAGCAATTTGAAATAAAATGGCAATGGCAGCAAGTGGCAGCAAGTTTGTGCATGCGCAAAACAAAATCTAAGTTTGATCTAGTTTCTTTTTTATTCCTCTGACATAGTTGTTTATGTTTTACATGTAAATAATAATAATAAAAAGTAGTGACACTACACTGAAAGTGCCAGGCGGAGACAAAACAAACTTGCGGTGCGGCACTTAATACGTTCCTGAGGGAATTTAGATTGAAACTATGTTCCGCACGTAAAAATTATTGCATTTGATTCGCCCTGTACCGACACAGTTCAGGACGAATATATATACCGTTACACCCCTGTATTATATTAGTAGTATTACCGTTAGTATTAGACTAGTAGTAGAAGCATGATATGAGCGCTAACTAGGGTTTTACACCTAGAAGCTACAATACTAGGGAGGCAAAAAAAAAAGTAAGAGACTATTATTACTTCTATAAAGGTAGAGAAGGCCATCAGGCAGGTTCAGTCTGCTCTAACTTTAGCTTTCTGTGTATAGCGATGTTCTTTACGCCACAAATGAAGCTTCGTCTGGTTATGAGTGTGGCAGCGTGCGCATGGACGAGTACAGAATATCGCGATGCTCACCTCTATCAATATTTTCTTACACCCCTGCTGTAATGTACATGTGACAAGTATAAAGCATTTTTTCTTCTTTTTCTTTTCTTTGAGACTATTGCACATACACTACGACTCATGTGTAGATCTACACCAAGCTGTTGCTACAAAGTTGAAACCACACCAGTGTTAAAAAGAATCATGTTATATAGAGTTTGTAATGGTTCTAATTAGAAATGTACATGTCTTATTGGAAACTGTAGTGGTCCCTGTGGGTTTCATCAAGTAATGTACAAGGTGGTATCAAGACCAGCGCTTTTTACAAGAAAGTACGTGATTTATCTACATTTACACCTTTAAAATAGTCCCCTTGCACAGCAGTACAGCGTTCCCAAGCATACCAGCCACTTCTGGAATTTGTCCTGGAAGACCTCTTTCGAAGCGCATCAAGCACCTTCTGCTATTCGTGCTGGATCGCCACAATAGTTTCAAAACAACGACCTTTAAGCCGGATCTTCATCTTCGACAAGAGGGCGAAGTCCGCTGGAGCCAAATCTGGCGAGTAGGGTGGGTTTGGTAGAAAGATCACGTTTGAGGAGAGCTTGGTGACCGAATGCGCACGTGGTCAGTACAGCACCAGTTGCACAGCTCCCGATGAGGACGATGTCTTTTGGCACACTGACTTATGAAGGTCGGTGATCCCTGTGACTTTGTGTTGCCGTATGTTGGCGTGATGGTTTTGATACCACGATGGTAAAGGTTTTGATACCACCTCATATCACCCGTTAGTAGTGTGTTATGCCTGATGCCAATACAGACCAAAGGACCAAAAGAACTCCATTGGCAACTTGTAGATTAAATCTTGGTGTCTTCTGAATGTTAGTAGAGAGCGTTAAGAACTATTAACATGGTATTTTAATGATTTAATGATTTGATTTTGATGTACACAGACACAGTACATAATGGAAACAATTGGGTAATGAAGTTAATGGTTTGCAATAGTATTTGTAATAGATACTTTATTTTTATTTATAATTTTTTTTTAAAGCGGGGTTGTGTTTTGATGGCTTCTTGTATTCTCTGCATAACATGAATATTATTTAGACATTTGATGTCCGAATAATTTGTTGTCTGACGAACAAAAAAAACAAAACAAAGGACACGAGATCTACTCAGTTCTGTTTCCTGTGTAATGCACTGCATAGCATCTATGGGATTCACATGATAAAAGAATAAACGACTGACTAGAAGAGTCAAGAGATGAACTACTTTAGTCTTTTTTTCTGTACATAACCTACAGAAATTCTGCGACTAACAAAACAAATTTTTCGGAGTTGAACTAATCGTCCATGAACGACCCATCGCTAATAGCCAAAAGTATGGGGCCACCCGACCATCACTCGCGTACTGTATGTGGTCCTTCTCCAGTCTTGTAGAATGTCTTTGCATGGTGTAGCCTAGCATTTTCCTTAGAACTTAGAAGAGCCAACCCAATGAAGACATGGTGTGTAAAAGCTGGTGTGGCAGAAATTTGTCAAGTGTCTCAACCCCATTGAATACATTTGGGATAATTTTGAACAACAAATTTAGGATAGGCTATATTAGCGTACATCACCTCTCGTGCTTTTGTGGAAAGCCAATGTGACAGAGAAGAGAGGAAGCTTTTATAACAGCAACATCAGAACAAATCAATGCCAATGATTTTGGAAAAAGGGTTGACCGATTTATCAGTTTTGCCATTTCAGTTGATTGCTGGAACTATCGGCTATTGGCAAAAATCCACACCGATAGTTTTTCCAGGTTTCGTTTTTCGCTGGAGCGGCTGAGAAGGTCTGCAGTCATTATACAGTACAAGAGCGGGCTCTAGAGGTCATGTTATTAGACAAATATTGTGTCTGAACTGCTCCAGATGATGTAGGTGAACATTTGCAGTTGTAGTGTAGAGGTTGGCTTTAGTAAAATGGTATTTACCCTTTATATGTGAAAAGCCTCCCTCTCTGTAATGCCACGCATTGTTATAATGCGTTTTTGTACAGTATTGATGGTTTCTATATTTGCAACATGATAGTGGTGGTATTAAGAGGTGGATTAAGTCGGGTAAGTCCCCACTGAAAGCCCAGGAACCAAATGCATGGCCCGCCACTAGTATATATATAGCTGGTTAAAGCTTCAGTTCTTTCCATATTTCTATGTATAATTAGAACTTATTTTCTAACAGTAATTTTTTTTTTGCACACTATAACCAATTGCAGAATATCATAGATATTTCCACCATATGCTCCACTTACAAAACCACCAGTGTTGTTGCTGACCTTATGCACTTACACACACACACACCTCTTACACACACATTTCTTCTTTCTGCTATCTGTTAAAAGGTACTGAAGAATTCAGTATCTCATGTCTAGGACAAATTCTTCCCATGAGCTATTTGAGTTCTCAATACAAATGGATTGGGCTGTCACACACACACACACACAAACACACACACACACACTAGGATAACCAAGGGGTGGAGGTGGACATTTTAAAGGCAGACTAACAGGTCTTTGAGGGTCAGAATTCTAGCTGATAGACAGGTGTTCAAATACTTATTTGCAGCTGTATCATACAAATAAATAGTTTAAAAATTATAAAGTGTGATTTTTGGATTTTATTTTTTAGATTATGTCTCTCACAGTGGACATGCACCTACGATGACAATTTCAGACCCCTCCATGATTTCTAAGTGGGAGAACTTGCAAAATAGCAGGGTGTTCAAATACTTATTTTCCTCACTGTATATATATAGCTGCCAGTGTTTAGGTGCTTAAAAAAAAAAAAAACTTTAACTCTCTCATATATGCATTACAGCATAGGGAAATAATGTCTTCACATATCCCAGCTTCCCAAGAGGAGCCATTGTACATTGTCCCTGGAACAGTGAAGGTCGTTATTAAGATTGTAAGTTGCTCTGAAAAAGTGCATCTACCAAATGCTAGTGTGTTTTTTTTTTTTTTTTTTTTTTTGAAAAAGGGTTTGCCTTTTTCTTTTTTGCGTTTTGGACTTTTTGCATTTGCTTTCACATCCCTTTATACATGACCATTGTGTGCATTGTATTGTATTTTGCAGTGCTTTAAATTTTTTACTTCCAAATAAGTGTTTTATATTACACCTATTAAGATTTTGGAACAGCTCAGTTGCATAGATAATTGCGTTGTAAGGTATAGAGACTGGCTTGTGTTATCAGTTGAATGCTGCTTTGAAGTCAGCTGGAGAGGGTCAGGGTTTGTTCTGCTTCGTGTCTTCCGGGGTGGGGGTATGACACTGTGGTGTACAAAACTTTCAATAAAAGTGTAAGCCGTGGTGCTTTGATTAAAATGTAGATGTCAAAGGGTTAAAAGGAATGCCTGAAACATTGAGTCTACATGACACGTGCCAGACATTACAGCGTTGTGAAAATGGTGTCTGCCAAATGCTATGAATGTTTGTTACTTGGTGTTATTTTTTTCTTTGTTTTGTGTTTTTTGCACTTTTTTAATCCTTGAAACATGACCATTGTGTACATTGTATTTTGTTGGATATTGATTTAAATTTTGTACTTCTATATCAGAGTCTTTACTACAAAATCTTAATTTTTAATCTCTGTAATAACAAAGATATATTTCAGAGAAAGTACAAGACTAATTACAGCAGCATTACATTCACATTAGCATAGCAAGCTTTTACTCTGATTGCTCCACTGAGCCTCCTGAGTCAGCTGCATTTCTCCTGATTCATTTCACAGCACATTTCAGTTGGATAGCCCAACTAATGTAGTGGGAAATGTCTGGAAGCTGCTGGGACCCAAATACTTGTTCCAGATCAAGCAGCTCTAGCCCTAAAAAAAAACTGAGAGAAAGTACATGCACCTCTATTTCATGGCTTATGCTAATGGGCATCAATCCTGCCTTAATTATCTCTGCATTTTCTGCAAATTACGGAAAAGAGTTCTTTTCAGGCCTCAAGTGATGTTTCTATATTTTAGCCCTGGTTTCAGACAATCCTTAATTAATTGATAAATTGACTGACTGATGCTATACTTATTAAGATTGTATTAAGATTTAGGTTATGGTTAGATTTAGGTGCAGGAATAACTTTAACAATTGAGGACAACAGGCCCGATTGCCAGTGATCATGATACAGGGCCATATTATTCTGTCAGGAATCTCTTGCGAGTGACTAGGTGAGGTGAGGACCCAAATGCAGGATGCACACGTGTATGGAGAAAACAGGCTTTATTAAGGCACAGGCAAAAACAAAGTTAAAAAAACAGTCCAGGGTCAAAACACAGGCAAACAGGGCGATGCAGGGAGAGACAAAACCAAAAACAGTCCAAGATTTTAGAGAGCTGGCAAACAGAACCATGAAGGGCAGAGCAGAAACAAACAAAAAACCAGTCCAGATTTCAAAACCAGAGGCAGAGCAGAACAGGGGTCAGGAACAGGAACAGGAACAGAATCCAGAATGAGATAATCTGGTGCCGAGCTAAAGTCTTTGGTATCCCTAAATACCGGGAGGCGCAGGAAAAACGACAAGATGGCCGCCGACCAGGAAGTGCACGCTGCATGCTCGGAAGATCCTGACACCAATATTTACATTTATGACATAATGCAGGCCCTTAAACAGAGCAATTTACAATTATCCCATTCAATCATCTAAGTAGTTGACAGTTGAGGGTCTTGTTTAAGGAAGGATTAGAAGGTTACAGGGTTAGAAAGTTAAAAACCCGGCACCTCCAAGCTGCCACTGCTGAGCTCTTGAGCAAGACCATGAACCCTTGGATAAGAGTGTCTACCAAATGTCATAAATGTAAGTCCATTGTCTTATCCATAGCATTATTCATAAATAATTTATACAATCCTTTGCACAAATAAAATCTTGAAAGACCTTAAAATATCCTACTCATGCTCCTGAATGTATGTGATTTTACAGATAGGATTAATGTGAAACCAGACAGGGTTCAACTAATGTTTCTCCAAGTCAGGCAAGTTGCTAATAATGTCTTAAAAGATGGGAGAATTATATAATAAAATATTTTTATTGCCATATTGGTGACTCACAACATTTTCAGCCTTCTATTAACTTGAACTTTTACACAAATTTGTGGGTGTCACTACATGCAAATGAGCTGTGTCAAGAACAGGCATTGCACAGTACAGCTGAGGGACGTCCACCTGAATATAAATCCCATCCGCTTTACATAAAACATTTTATAGTTGGGCTAATGCAAATATTTTTAGACAAATTTACAAGGAGCAAAGATTCAAGTAACTGCCTTCTACAAACAATTCAATTCAATTCACTTTGGTACAGCACTTTTGTACAATGAAAAAACACGTCTCACCTCTGTTTTAGTAATAAGTGGTGATTTATTTAAAAATCCAAGCTTTTTTAGTGTTGAATAGTAAAGCTACGGGAAAAGGAAGCTGATTAATTAGCCAAGGTGATGTATATATTCATGAGTTTCTTCATTAAGTTTTAATTTCTGACAAGAAAGAGGGAAAAAGAGAGAGAGCTGAATAAAGTGACCTTGCAGTCTCACTCAATCATTCAACTGATGCTTCTGGAGATAATATATGGCTCCTGAGTACAACTGCATATCATGTAAAAGTGTTTTTACCTGGAATGTTGACATTTAAAAAAAGCTTCAATGTGGCTATGCGGTTCTTCATGTCTTCATGCTGATGCAGCAACTTAAAGCCACACAGTGTTATGTGGATGGCATTTATATAAATGTTAAAGGTCAGGCATTGCCATAAATAATAAAACTGTATACAGTTTAATTCCTTATTTACACCATCCTGACATTTCACACATGGTCATTAGAAAATGAGAATAACAAAAAGACCTTTGGGATGAATGTGAATGCTGACTGCACCCCATGCCTCCTCAACTCACCTTGTGGCTGAATGAGCAAAAATCTCCACAAACACACTCTAAAATTTGGTGGGACATCTTCCCAGAAGAGTGGAGGTTATTATATCAGCTAATCTGGAATGGGATGTTTAAATAGCATTTATGAATCTTATGGCCAGGTGTCCACAAACATTTGTACATATAGTGTTTCTCAGTTCTCCATAACACCATGACCTTTAAACATCTCCATCACAGACTCTCTTAGCAGCCATGACACACACATACTATTTTGCTTGCAATCACTTTGTTACTGACACACACACACACACACACACACACACACACACACACACACACACACACAAACACACACAAACACACACTTTTAAATAAAGACTCATTCACAAAACATTTGTGAAGTATACCCTCTCCATTACTCAGCTTATTTCTGTTTAATGATGCCATTAAATCATAGGTATGAGGGGTTTTCAAGTCAAACTGGGACTTTTGAGTTTATAAAATACAATAAAAAACTATTTTAAGGAGTGTAAACTGCATTTATTTTTCGGCATACTCGCCTCGAACATTTGCAGAGCTCACATTTTAGCAACTATTTTATTATATGTTCTCAAGGGAAAAACTATAGAAATGAAACTTGGACATACTTGAGTAGTCAGTGTGCAGCTTTTATAGCAGTACAGATTTACTGTCCTCTGAAAAATAAATCAACATACAGCCATTATAGGCAAAAAAGTGAGTACACCCTAAGTGATAACAGCTGTACAGTGGGGGAACAATTATTGTATCCCCCTCCTGATTTTGTAAATGTATCCCTTACAAAGAAATGAAAATAAAATAAAAAATTGATATGGTTTATATTAACAGAAGGACAGAATATAAAAGAATCCAGAAAACTAAATATTATAATAATATTTTATTATTACATTATAATATTTTCTAATAATGTAATAATGCCTTTTAAACATTATATTAAATGTATATATAATAATATATAATATATTATTATTAAATAATATATTATACAAAAAAGAGTATGTAGAGTATTTTTTTTGTAAATGGATTTCTTTTATATTCTGTCTCTCTTTGTTAATATAAACCTACCACCTACCTGAAACCTTGTATTAGAGCAGTTCAAATTTGTTGCTTTAAGTATAATTCTCTCATACTGCCCACTGGATGATCAACATGCACCTCATGGTGAAGAGTCTCTGAGGATTTGAGAATTAGAATTGTTGCTCTCCACAAAGATGTCGAGGCTGTTAGAATATCAGTAACACCCTGAAACTGAGTTACAGTACAGTGATGAGGGTCATACAGAGGTTTTCTAAGACGGGTTCCACTCAGAACAGACCTCGCAAGGGTCCATCTAAGAAGTTGAGTCCTAATGCTGTGTGTCAGGTCCAGAAGCTGGTACAAAAAACAGATGCATGAGTGCCGCAGCACTGCTTTAGAGGTTTCAGGAGATCTGCGTGTCAGTGCTCAGACCGTATGCTGAACACTGCAACAAGTCGGTTTGCAGGCCCCAGAAGGAGTCCTCTTCTGAAGCTGCTCACAAGAAAACCTGCTGAAGATGACATGAATTACTGCAACCATGTCCTGTGGTCTGTTGTCCAGCATGTGTGGCGACACCCTGATAAGCAGCACCAAAAAAATTATGCCTTAGCTACAGTCAAACGTGGTGGTGGTAGCATTTATAAGGGGGAAACATGGATTAGAGGTAGAACATGATACCTTCCCCTCAGAAACTGGGCCGAACATCAATGGGCCAAACGCCAGTCTCTTGAGAAGTTATATAAAAATTATATGGTTGCTGAAATGTGAGGGGTGTACTCACTTTTGTGAGATACTGTATACCAGTGATGGGCAGTCAGGGCCAGCAAAGCCTTCTCTGCTGGCCTAAACACTATCAGAAGCACTGACCTACAATTACAACCTAAATTCTAATATTTGTCCCATGAAATTGTATTAATTTATTCCCAACAGTTTATTCTCTTCATTTCGTAGTGTTTCTCTCGGCTGCACTGCTTCCAGTACGTGTATGTGGATGTTAGATTTTTTGTCCAATCAGATTTCAGCCTCTATGTGCTGCCATGTCAATCTAATCTGCCCAGGACCTTCAAAGGTAATACTCCTGGCTCTGTGACTATTGAGAATATTACCAACTGGTCTGTTTCTTTAACCAATCAGATTTCATATTCACCTCACAGCTAGCTGGCCCAGAATAGCGTCAGCATTTTTCCGTCCTCTCATTGGTTGGTCAGAGGGAAACTGTTACAGAGTTCGACTGGCAAAACACGTGTGTAGCTCTGCACACTTTAATTAAAGGTGGGAAGTAACGGAGTACAAATACTTAGTTACTCTACTTAAGTAGATTTTTCTGGTATCAGTACTTTTTACTTTTACTCATTACATTTTTACACAAATATCTGTACTTTTTACTTCTTACATTTTCAAAACCGGCTTGTTACTTTAGTTTTAATTCATTGATTTGTTTTTTCCATTGATAAAATTTTTATTTTCACTGCGTGCTGATTTCAGCCGAACAACCGATTTCCGAGAACATGACTGAGAACAGACACATTCATGATCGTCATCATCTTTTCTCTGCTTGTGTTCTGTATGTGGATCTTCAGCCTGGATACATTCATTAGGTAACAACATTTTCAATTAATTTTGTATTAATATATATATTTGGCTGTCAAAATTCAAATTATTTTAAACGGCACTAAACTGTATTAACGCTATCAATTCAGCGCGCATTTCTGTTTTTACCATTTTTATAAAAAATATAAATCAATCAATCAATCAATCAATCAATAAATCAATATAAAAAAAAAAGGCGGGATTAAAACCTCCAGCAAACACTTATTCACGACGTCCTTTCTTTACTTAGATGTAAAATAAATAAATACTTTCCACCAAAAAATATTTTGAATCAGTAAACTTTTGTTTTATTTTTGCGCCAAGTCTGAAATCAAACACCAAATCCGCCATGTTTTACACAATTAACCCTCTGGGTGGCGTTTTGTGGGTTTTTCCCTCATAATGGCAACACGAACATAAATTACGTCCTTATTGATCGTAGAGACAAAAACAAAACATCATTCAAATCTGTAAAATATCTATGATTATATATATAAAAGCTTCTTGACTTGAAGAGGTGCAGTTTCTCCGGTATCACCTCATTAACTGTCCGTGTGGAAACATAGCAAAGGCTCTTAATGATGTCCACACGTCTCTGCACTGCTATAGCCTTTATATTTAATTACTGTACATATGCTTACATACCCTAACCCTATATATATATATATATATATATATATATATATATATATATATATATATATATATATATATATATATATATATATATATATATATATATATATATATATCAAATGCTGTAAATATGCTACATATTTATTTGCACTATTTGCACGATTGCTACTTTTTGCACTTCTGGTAGATGCCAAACTGCATTTCAATGCTGTGTACCTGTACTATGCAATGACAATAAAGTTCAATCAATCAATCTATCAATCTATCTATCCATCTATCTATCTATCTATCTATCTATCTATCTATCTATCTATCTATCTATCTATCTATCTATCTATCTATCTATCTATCTATCTATCTAGCTATCTATCTAGCTAGCTAGCTAGCTAGCTAATATTAATATGATGTGAGGTCCAGTTAACAGCTAAAACAGGTAGAAGTAATAACTACTTTTTACTTAAGTACATGTCAGAGCCAAGACTTCTTTACTTTCACTTAAGTAAAAAGGTATAATCAGTACTTCAACTTTTACCCGAGTATTTTAAAACATGAGTATCTGTACTTCTACTTAAGTAATGGATGTGTGTACTTTTGCCACCTCTGACTTGAATACATCTGAGTTAGACTTTTTTATGCCTACAGAGAAAGAGAAATTGATTTGGTCTCGGACATACTTTAAAATTCATTTTGAAGAAAAGCTAGACATGGTGAGAAGGTCGACCAACCCTGAAGCTAGCTAGCGTGTCTCAGCCTGGGAAAGGGTTTGTTCACCACTTCCAGACCAGTGAATACGAGCGGTACCACTGGAATACAGCCTCTGAGGAGCGTGCAAATTATGAGTCTGCATCTCTGGTGAGTAGGTTGTATTTTATTTACATTTTTATGTTTTTGTCATGTTATTAGACAAATATTGATTCTGAACTGCTCCAGATGATGTAGGTGCACAGTTGTGGTTGTAGTGTAGAGGTTTGGAGTCTTAACTGGGTTTCTTGCTTTAGTAAAATGGTATTCACTCTCCATATGTGAAATTCCTCTCTCTCTCTCTCTCTCTCTGTGTAATGCCACATGTTATAATGCGTTTTTGTATTGTATTGATGGTTTCTATAATCGCGACTTGATAGTGGTGGTATCAAGAGGTGAATTAAGTCACGTAAGTCCTCGCTGAAGACCCAGGTACCAAATGCACGGCCTGTCACTGCTGTATACACTTATCCCAGCGTTTAACTAACACCTGAAAAGATTCATCATAAAAAGATTTGTCAGTACGCCTCAACCACTCTAGGACAGCCTGCTTTACTTCGTCATCACTGCTGAAATTCTGACCTCTAAGGAACTCGTTTAAGAGTCCAAACAGGCCTTTAATTCAGCACAGACTTCAACTCTTCTGTGCCAGTCATCTAATGCATGTACTACTGCCATGCTAGCATTCACTTTGTAAAATTTAAAGTCCCGTTTTGACTTGAACTCCATAATTAATACTTTCTTGTTGACCTGTTTCACCCTGGTTTTTCTGATTTTAAAACTTAGTTGTTAATTGCTTGGTAAATTTGACTAGGATTGACTTTACTGCACTTGAATCTGCACTTGAATACTGTTTTTTCTACCTAAATCTGATAAAAAAAAAAAAGCCTGCAAAGAATAAAGATAGTGTAGTGAGTAATTGGTTACCTGATGAGTTGTATTATATTGGCAGAGCTTGTGCTAAGGAAGGCTTTGTACCATAACATGTATGGCTGAAAGCCAGGATTTTATTGATTTTCCTCAGCATATGCTAATTTTCACTCGTTTCACCTTAATACAAACAGCTGCTGCTAATTAATGCACTAATTAATGCCTTGTGCACAATAAATTACCAATCATTCAATCAGCAGTTCCGAACAAACATGCTTTGTTAATTAAAACGAATATAAAAGCACGATGGCCCTGTTTAGAGCTGATATGTGTACCGTGGAGTGACGTGCTCGGCTGTGCTTTTGCTCTCGCTAAATGGATTCAAATAAAAAAATTAAAGCACAATTACAGTGTTTTTCTTTGTTCTTCTTTGTGATAGCTTTCCTATTGCCAGACCTATGCAGTTGCTTCGTTTCATGTTTCACTTGATGAATTCCTGACTGAAAAACTCCATTACTGTGGCGTGTACACATAGGGCTTGTAATGAGTGTGTTTGAAAGAAGCGTGTGTTGGTAGCAGTGTCAGTAATTATAAAGAACGAGGAGAGTGATGAGTTCTCCTTGGATCCTCCGTACGGACAGAACGAGGCACAATAAAAGTCAGTTGTTCTTAATGATCCTGTTAATCCACACCGTCATTTGCTATAGTGAGGACGTAGAAATTGATTTAATGAGGCATTTCTTGTCCCTCTGACAATATTATTATTATTATTATTATTATTATTATTATTATTATTATTATTATTATTATTATGTCTGACTGAATACTTGATTCTGATTGACTAGATGGTGAGCATTCAAATTTTGAACACATGTAGTTGAGTTTAATCAGTGTTAGAAATTAATGCAATATCATAGTAACATACAGTTACAGTTGCATACAGAGTGAGTCTGATGTTTTTTAAACATTTCCAATGACTGGGCGGAATAGTGGATTTTTGCATGTCATTTAGCTTATGAATTTAGCTATATTAGCTTATGAATATTAGATGATAAAATGAATTGGAGTAGAATTTACAAAAATTGTAAATTCAATAAGAAAAAGGGCACAAGTGCTTAACACCAACAGCTTTATTATTAGTAGAGATATCGTTAACAATAAACTCTAGCTGACTGACTAATCCATGACCCCTGGTTCCTTATCTTGTAATTGGTTTGGTTAGAGTTTTAATATAAATAAGGTTTATCTGCGTTTTTATCCGCCTCAGATTCATACCTCCATACCTTCCATCAAGAAGATACAGGAACATATGCACCAGAACCAGTACGTTCAAGGCCAGTTTGTTTTATGTATTCCATGACCCTACTGAACTCCACACTACACTGTTATGACACTGTATAAACACTTTGTATAACTTTTTTACAGTTGAACATACAATGTACATATTCGATATTGTAAATTATATATCCCACATTCATACTGTGTGCTACACACATTTAATATAATTTCATATATATTTACTAACACTAAATCACAGCCAGTACATTTGGTTACTGTCCTCATGCAATTAGTGCTAATTACCCATAAGATGAACACTAAAGAATTTTTACTTCCATATTATAAAAGGGAAATATTATTTCTTACTATTGATACCATTTTAATGATTAGTAATGAGTCACTGCAAAATGCAAAGATAGATTTAGATCGGGATAGATAGATAGATAGATAGATAGATAGATAGATAGATAGACAGACAGACAGACAGACAGACAGACAGACAGACAGACAGACAGACAGACAGACAGACAGACAGACAGACAGACAGACAGACAGACAGATAGATAGATAGATAGATAGATAGATAGATGTACAGCATAAATTGTATGCAAATATCAATAGCGAAAAATTTCCATTATCATTCTCCTTTAATGTGGCAGTAAAAATCCCCCAGTGTTTATCTTTGTAGTTCGGGTAATTAGCGCTAATTGCATGAACCGAATTTATGGTCGTGATTCAGTGCGAACGCAGCACTGTTCAGCATTACATTAGCATTCAGCTATGGCTGTTGTCATGACAAAACAGAAATGAAAAAAACTAAACAGACTTTATTAGAGCCTAGCGGTTGAAAGACGATTGTAAACACGGTCATTATGTCCTGGGTGAACATTAGTGCAGTTTAGAGAGAAATAAAATAATAAGCATGGCAAATATGACAGTGAACGGGTCATTTGTAGTAAGCACATTACAGTCTTAGAAAGCAAACAAACAACAAGAAATTAATAATCTTAAAAAATATTGTTTTCTCTGAATTTAACTGTGCTCGGGCATTTAGTTTTACACTGATTGTGTATGTGGCTAATTTCTTATCATTTGTGCAGGCACGAATTCGACTGTAAATTTGAGTGTCGATTACAAACAGATCACATTCATAAGGATTACATTCTACTCTTGTGATTGTTTTAGACATCTAAGCACTATTGAAAGATTTCAAAAAAGCCTTATTATAGTAAATGAATGCACTCAAGGAGAAAAAAAGTCCATAAACATTAGCATGGGAAAAATATCATTATCTTTACAAATCGATCTCCTGAGTCTACGTTTAACTGAGAAAACACCAGCCTTAATTTGCTGATAAATAAAAAAAAAGCTCAACTAAACACTTGAGACACACTAATTATCAAAGGTTTACCGAGTATTTAAGGTTAATTGGGCTACAATAGTGCAACACACATTAAGCTACGATACACAGTGCAAATGAGCTGTGAAGAGACAGCAAAAGTCCCTGAACAGCACGGATTTTATATGAAACAAAAAGACATCAATTGATTTTTGAGAGAGAGAGAGAGAGAGAGAGAGAGAGAGTGAGAGACTTAATGAAGCCCCAGAAGACACTGCTGCTCTTAGTGCAGCATTAATCTGCACCAAATATCCACTTTACACAGAAGTAAACAAGGCATACAGCATGTTTTTCTCATTTTCTTAGTAATAATTGGGGTGGAAAAAGTCACGAGAAAAAGCGACGTCTTAAACCACTGATTTCAGTTCTGAGCTTTACATAAATATGGTAATTGCATACGGTAATATCACAAATTAGTGTAATGTGTGGTAATGTGTGGTTGCGCTCCCAGCAAGTAAGCATGCTCCTAGCACAAATGCCAACGTAGTTCTGAATAGACAGCACCATGTCAGCACACCTGTTGTGGAACACCAACAAGCACATGGAAGATAGCCAGGGCAGAGAAATGAAACACAGCCGGTGACTAATCACTGTAGTAGCTCTTCACCCTATCAAAGAAAAGAAGAGTATTCAAAAACGCCATGGCAGCAGCATGTGAGTAGGCGTTGACTTTTTACCAACACTGGCTGATTTTCCTCTACATATCATTGGCAATAGCGACAAGAAGAATGCCACCATTCTCAAAGCTTGCCCCTTGCACTCTCCTCCCAGGCATCTTATACAGGACCCTCAGTTCCGCCTTCCCCGCCTCAAAATGCCCAGATCCTTTCCTGCCCTTGTTTTGACCCCACTTGCTCCTACATCCATCCACCCACACATTCACCCACATACTCACTACACCACCATGCCTCCATTTTTTTCCATGGGCGCTAAGACAAAAAATCACCCATCCTGCCGCCATTGTGTCTGTTTTTTGCCCAAAGCTGCAGCAAGTTGCTTGACATATTATATCTATTAGGGCAAATACAAAAATCATCAACAGTTCTAATTTGTCTGTTTGAATACTGGAAGTGAGGTGGAAATTCAATCCAGATAAAACCCCAGTCCATTAAAGGTCACCATAAACACAATTATTTAAACCTACAGGTAATTTCAAGAGTGTTTTTGAAAAAGAAACCGGAGAATCTAGTGAAAATGAAACCTTGTGAAACTGAGATACTTGCAGATACTACCGCAAGCTTAGGATAGAACCCGGGTGTAATAAAAGAGGAGGTGGATACGAGTGAAAATGATTAATTTGTGAAAATGTGGAACATAAACAGAATAAACAAAACCAAAAACAACCAGAAACATGAACTAACATGAGCATGTGGAAAGACATACATCTGGGACGTTTTAGTTCAGTAATTCAGTTGTACTCAATTGGCCTTTGATCAGAAGGTGGTGAGTTCAAATGCCAAAACCACCAAGCTGCTGTTGCTAAGCCCTTGAGCAAAGCCCTTAACCCTCAACTGCTCAGTTTTGTAAAAAAAAATGTTTTATATTATTAAGTCACTCTGGATAAGGGTGTCTTCTAAATGCCATAAATGATAAGACAATGTGATTCAGGTGCAGAGATCATGTGCCATGTGAGGGTGAATAGACTAACTGGAGTCCACAGCCATAATCCTGAGAATGTGCTTCTAACATAGACACAAAACAATATATATATACAACATATATACTTCATATGCTGTAATTTTGTATGGTTGAGCACCTCTATACATACATGAGTCCCCAGTATCTATCAAACTGTCTGAACACATGAATACAATACACAATGCATAGTTTGGTAACAATTTATTTAGATTAAATATTTTTCCCCTCATATAATTATTTTATATAATTTTAGTAATGTTATATGACAGGTAAAAACCAAGACTGTCTAACAATAGATTATGCCTTTTATGAAACTGCATTAACACTTGACAGCACACACAGGCTAAAGTTGTTGATGTTTGCAGTGTAAACCTGCCCGAATGGATAAAAACTATGGTTAGTTTTTTGTTAGTTATTGTATTTACAGGTTGTTAGGTGTAGAATTTGGCTGCTCTAAATCATACACGGTTACAGTAGTGCGACCAGATTAATTTATTCAAACAAGTTTTAGTAAATTGTTCTGAGAGAGAGAGAGAGAGAGAGAGAGAGAGAGAGAGAGAGAGAGAGAGAGAGAGAGAGAGAGAGATTGTGTTTGTGTATATTACATAGGTGTGTGCCATGTAATAAAGAAGCTGTTGGTGTTTACACATCATGCCATTTTTCTTTATATTAGTCAAATCCATCTTGTGCCTCAAACCATTTATTCAAATCACCAGATTCACTATATAAGTTAAACACCACTCAGATCATCAGGAAATATTTACAATAGCTGCCTCACTTTGTAACTGTAGTGCCTGTCCAAAAAAATGTTTGTCATTTTTCTTTCTTTGACCAAACAAATATATAAATGTCATGAACAGCTTTACACATTCTTAGCTTCCGGACAGTTTGTTTCTCCAATCTTTCAGCTGAAATATTTGCCATGCTGCTTGTAAAACTTGTCGAAGGTGTTTTTCACTAGTTGAAGATTTCTTTGGCCTTGTGATCAAGTTGCATTGAGCAGTTCAATAGAATTTTGATGTGGTGACTGGGCAGGTCATTCCATGATAATTATCACTCCAGACGACTTTATGCTCAATAAAAAAACGTTTACAGAGCTCGGGCGTATGCTTCTGCTCATCATCTTGTTGTATGGTGAAGTCGGTTCCAATGAGCTGCTGTCCAGTGGACTTGTATGGCGTTGAAGTATGGAATGGCAGCCATGTTGGTTCAGTTTTTCTTTAAACCCAGAATAAGTTTCCAACCTTCCCTGCTTCAAAACAACACCAAACCTTTTATCCACTTCCATATTTGATTGTGGGGGTGAGGCAGTCTGATCACATCTTCTCTCCTGTTCTCTTTCTTACAAAAAGTTTATCTTTTAAAGCAAGAAATGGCGAATTTGGATTGGAGAATTCTCTTCCAGTCATTCACTGTATAATTCTTGTGTATTTCTGGCTTTTACCTTGTTGCAGAGAAAACAGAAGTAACATACATTAGTTTTAAAAATGATAAAAGACTAGACATTTCCACACTCTTGCCAGGCTCTGCAGCTGCCTGCAACTGGAAATGTACCTGTGGTTCAAGTTATTTATAACGCAAAACATTTTTTTCTGGGATGCTGATTAAACTGACTGGACTTACAGGTGTATTTAACACACTTTCAAGCCAATCAAAATTAAGGCTTTAGAATTATCATGGTACAAACCATCAAAGATCACAATGTTTCTATCCATCTACTAGGATTTAAATGACCTTTAATACAAATCATGAGCAAAAAGTGAGATGAGATGGATTTAGACAAACACATGATTGTCCCATCAGACTTTTGACTGTTAAACATATGATCAATGCTGTTTCAGCCTTGAGCTGATAAAAGTATAATAATCAAAGGAGCCAAAATAAGTAATAGAAAAGTATATAATTACAGACAGAAGATCTCAAAAAAGTCTCAAACAGATCAAATGAAATGGTTGCTGTATTATAAATATGCACAGATATGAAAACTAAAGTTTTCCAATGAAGCCTGTGTGAAATACAGAACAAGTTAAACATTTCAGTTAGATTTTCCTGATCTCTATTGTTTTCGTGATGACAGAGCTGTGTGTGATACATCACACTAGAGGAGCCATGACAGAATGACAGGATGACATCAGTTATCTGTGTGCGAGTGTGTGTGAGTGTGAGTGAGTATGTGTGTGATGTTGGTTTGGGAACAGAGTGATAGAAACTAAACACAGTGGGGGGCAAATGACAGACTATGTCAAGGCACAGAAGCAGTAAGGATGGGAGTCTTTTCTTTTGGAGGAACATCATATAAAACTGAGTGAATTTGTGAAAGTATCATTATGGAGAGAGTCTCTCAATTACAATCAGAATTGTATAAAAAATGGTCTAGGTAAGGTTAAATGATTCAAATCTACTGTTTTAACTGTCCAAAAAAATCCCTATTGGAAGCTAATTTGCTAACAAACGCATGTTGTGCCTATTTGATCCCCAAGGGGGCAGCCTGTTCTTCTGGTTATTATTAGGATATTTTACCCGAGTGGGGCCTGGTAGCCACTCAGTTTTAAAAAAGGGCTATATTTTTATCAAATTTTCACAAAAACTGGTTCTCAAAGTATTTGGAATTTATTCTAGCTCTTTTTCGAGTGAAAATGAGGCCAGTGGTGCTAAAAAGGAGTTTGAGATGGATAGGTAACGGACATTGTCAATTACAATAGAGTATAGTGGAATAAAAAGCACAAAAACTGAATCGTAAATGTAGAATAGAGAATTAAACTTGCTTGTATCCTTTAACTGAGTAAAAATAAGCAAATAGGCAAAAAAATTACTCAAGTAAAGTAACAAATTAAATGTTTTCAAATACTTTACACCACTGATAAAAGTATAAAAACGGTACAAAAATGTTGTAACGTGTCCTCTGGGTCTGTTTTGTATGATCCGATAGGGCTTCCTGACATATTTAAATATCATTAAAGTGAAAATTTTGTTCCAGAATATTAAACACCTTCTGACCTATTCAGATTGCTAAATCTGTGATTCTGTGGTACAGGGTGGTTTATTACACCTCCACTGAAAGAAGAACATCCTGCTTTAACCGTTCATAGCCTTCAGTTATGTTAAGGTCTGCATCTTGATAGCCTTCATCATTAGACACAGAAGATGTTAAATCAGTAACTGACACGAACTAACATTAAAATTCAAAGCAGTGTATGTAGCTAACATTGAATACAAAAGACCTTCCTGTTCTCCAACCCAATACAACAATGGATTTCTGAATTCTGAACACATTTTCTATTCGTCTTAATTACAGACACCTCAACATTTCAACTCTGTTATTAGCATTTTATCAAATGTCAGCGAAACAGAATAAATTAGACTTTGACCTTGACCTTTATTTCGTCTTGTTTTGAAATCTCAATAGCAATAAAAGCAAAAGTAATTGAATTTATTTTAAATAGCATCATGGATCTAATAATATTTTAATAACCAAGTCATAATCCAGGCCGTATAATCTGATGCAATTTGTCTCAGATGTTGGCTCTCTAACCTTCAAAAAACTGATTACACACTGCAGGCGGATGTCAGGTTGCTTGATCTTGATCAGCATTGAGTGGATGTGCTGCATAAAGGAGGACAGGAGATGAAATATTTCTGTCTTCCTGAAAGATCTGCACTCTTTCTAAAGAAGAAATTGACTTGCATCAGTAATAATATATCTATTACAGTTCTTTGTGGACTCTGGTTTGTCAAACCATGAGCTAAAATCATTTCTTGGTCAGAAGGAGAAAGCCTTCACAAATGAAGTTTAGGATCAAAGAGGACAAAATTGC
Source organism: Silurus aristotelis (assembly GCF_946808225.1). Lineage (NCBI taxonomy): Eukaryota > Metazoa > Chordata > Actinopteri > Siluriformes > Siluridae > Silurus > Silurus aristotelis. The sequence continues at coordinate 31,488,670 of NC_139577.1, read as the reverse complement.
TGATAAGAAGTTCAAGCAGAAAAATACACATATTGTCTACAGTAGCTTGAAAAGGGTTTGGCTTAAACCAGCCCAGCTACAAATCAGTGGAGTGGTTTACCCCTCTAGAAACACCATATCCTAGCAACAGCCATAGCCATCGTTTGCAAACCCTGATTCTAATGCATAGCCATCTTCATTTCTTCCTCCTGTGCAAATTTGTACACCCAGATATTTTAACATGTGTTCAGACCTTTTAACAATGGACATTTCCACAAAGCAGCTTCAACGAAAATTATTTCGAAATAAATGAATGTATCCCTATAAATATGTCCTCGTCCTCACAGGGTGACATCAGACAGTGTGATTATACAGTATATAAGTCCCCTATGTTTACTAGGTGGTCAAAAAAGTACAGTTGTAACTTTTAAAACAATTCTAGTTAAAGAAATGTTCACTGATTATGTCTTAACTAAATGAAGTTTAAAACTGTTCATGGCAATCACAGTCCAAAGCCATCTTCATGGTGACCAAGTGTAACCATCCACATGCATTTCATATATATTTTCTGGCTGTCTATGTTCATTACATATAAAATGATTAAACATGATAAAGATAGATAGATGCTACATGAAGCTCTTGTTAGCCTTTAACATAAGAGAGAATCCTGTCAGAAAGGTTTGATTTTAATATTCCATGTGCGCGTGTGCTGTGGGACATAATTAAAGCAATTTTCTGACTTCAGAGACTCCATTACTTTGACCGTATAGAGTAAACACCACCTACAGTGAGGCAGTGCCACTGTGGAATACTGAATAAAGAGCTTTGGATAGAGCAAATGAGGGAAAAAATGTTTTTTAGCTGTAGGGTGAGAATTTGCAGTGTTAAAAACATTATTCCTAACAAAATATTGGTATATAATGTTCTTGTGTGCTTTCATTGGTGTCGCTACATCAGATGTTACATGATAACTCGGCCATGGTTCATGTGAGCTAGGAGAGTCTGGTTAATGTGAGTTAGAACGCTGTGGTTCATTTGAGCTAGAACACTGGTTCATGTGAGGTAGAACACTGTGGTTCATGTGAACTAGAACACTGTGGTTTTTGTAAGCTAGAACACTGTGGTTTATGTGAGCTAGAACACTGTGGTTTATGTGAGCTAGGAGACTGTGGTTCATGTAAGCTAGAACACTGTGGTTCATGTGAGCTAATAGATTATGGTTCATGTGAGCTAGAACACTGTGGTTTATGTGAGCTAGGAGACTGTGGTTCATGTAAGCTAGGAGACTGTGGTTCATGTGAGCTAGAACACTGTGGTTGATGTGAGCTAGAACACTGTGGTTTCTGTAAGCTAGAACAGTGTGGTTCATGTGAGCTATAACACTGTGGTTCATGTGAGCTAGAACACTGTGGTTCATGTGAGCTAGAACACTGTGGTTTATGTGAGCTAATAGATCATGGTTTATGTGAGCTAGAACACTGTGGTTTATGTGAGCTAATAGATCATGGTTTATGTGAGCTAGAACACTGTGGTTCATGTAAGCTAGAACACTGTGGTTTGTGTGAGCTAATAGATCATGGTTTATGTGAGCTAGAACACTGTGGTTCATGTGAGCTAGAACACTGTGGTTCATGTGAGCTAATAGATCATGGTTCATGTGAGCTAGAACACTGTGGTTCATGTGAGCTAGAACACTGTGGTTCATGTGAGCTAATAGATAATGGTTCATGTGAGCTAGAACACTGTGGTTCATGTGAGCTAATAGATCATGGTTTATGTGAGCTAGAACACTGTGGTTCGTGTGAGCTAATAGATCATGGTTTATGTGAGCTAGAACACTGTGGTTTATGTGAGCTAATAGATCATGGTTTATGTGAGCTAGAACACTGTGGTTCATGTGAGCTAGAACACTGTGGTTCGTGTGAGCTAATAGATCATGGTTCATGTGAGCTAGAACACTGTGGTTCATGTGAGCTAGAACACTGTGGTTCATGTGAGCTAATAGATCATGGTTTATGTGAGCTAGAACACTGTGGTTCATGTGAGCTAATAGATCATGGTTTATGTGAGCTAGAACACTGTGGTTCATGTGAGCTAGAACACTGTGGTTCGTGTGAGCTAATAGATCATGGTTCATGTGAGCTAGAACACTGTGGTTCATGTGAGCTAGAACACTGTGGTTCATGTGAGCTAATAGATCATGGTTTATGTGAGCTAGAACACTGTGGTTTATGTGAGCTAATAGATCATGGTTTATGTGAGCTAGAACACTGTGGTTCATGTAAGCTAGAACACTGTGGTTTGTGTGAGCTAATAGATCATGGTTCATGTGAGCTAGAACACTGTGGTTCATGTGAGCTAGAACACTGTGGTTCATGTGAGCTAGAACACTGTGGTTCATGTGAGCTAATAGATCATGGTTTATGTGAGCTAGAACACTGTGGTTTATGTGAGCTAATAGATCATGGTTTATGTGAGCTAGAACACTGTGGTTCATGTAAGCTAGAACACTGTGGTTTGTGTGAGCTAATAGATCATGGTTCATGTGAGCTAGAACACTGTGGTTCATGTGAGCTAGAACACTGTGGTTTATGTGAGCTAATAGATCATGGTTTATGTGAGCTAGAACACTGTGGTTCATGTGAGCTAGTAGACTGTGGTTCATATGATTAATTTAGCTTTGAATGATGTTTCAAATATAATATCCAGACAAAGTTTTTTTTGTAAGGAAAAAAAATAATAAAGCAGTGATCTTGAGCTATAATAATCAAGTAGCTTTTATTGTAATTTCAGCTACTTCAGTAGAATACAGAGTGAAATGAAACAGTGTTCCTGCAGGCTTGACCGATGTGCTACATAAAACAACAATTAACACTAGACACTAAGTAAGAACAATCAGACGATAAACACACAGCATGCACATGTACAAAAAATGAATCGTCTATATAATAATAAATTCTGTACCTGTAAACATTTGTTGATGGTAGCAGCAGTTATTCATGCACAAAAATTGCAATTGGGTGTTTGGGTGTGTGTGTCTATGTGTGTATATATCACTCTAGTCTGTCGGATTACTGGATCAATGTAATGTATCCCTTGGCTTGAGTCAAATGTAGACTAAATCAGTGTGTTTATTAAAGCAGCTCTATCATGCATAAGATCAAGAAAAACACAAGAAACTCTTCTTACGATGCCTAAATGTATTAAATTTATCAGTAATTGCTTTTTTTTTCGTCCTGCAATCAGAATAAATCTATAGTGCAGTCAAGCAGGCATGATAGACCTTTCACCTTGGACAGATAATCAATCACATATACCTCAAACACCACCTCGTAAATTATCTTTAACCTTTCTTTTCCACCTTTCTCTCTCCGTTTAACTGTTTTCGATAGACATACTGTTTCCCATCATGTAAAAAAAAAATCCTGCTCTTGTCAAAGCTTTGATGGGATGTGGGGAGTTTAATTTTGATGAGGAGGAGCTCATGCCAGGAAGGGAGAAAGGGCTAAATCATTTAGTCGTGTATTTTTAGAAGCAGGGGTGTCTAATAAGATAAACAGTAACCCGAGGACAGATGAGCTCTGTTTGAACAGATGGCGCGCTCATTTAAAAACTGATTAAGTTGCAACAGTGAAAAAAAAACACCATGATTACACCAATACAAATACATTGTGCTTCAGGGATGGAACCACCTGTACATTTTGCACATGCGATCAAAAAAAAAAAGTGAAACATAGTTATAATATTGAGATGCAGACTATTTACAGTATCTATAGGTCAAAGCAACTTCAAATGACTTTACTTCTCTGGATAATTTTTATGAAAAAAAGGAGTAGAACATATTGTTTTTTTTTTAAGTTTTGTTTAGTTTAAATATATTTTAATAATTTTATTTTATAATTCTGTAAAAAATTTTGTTGAGTTTATTTTTAATGTAATGTAATTATATTGATTTCTATATTTTATGTTTAAAATTAACATTATTTTATTTATTTTGTATTAAATTTTACTTGTATTTTAGTTTACTTTAGTTTTATTATTTATTTCTTTTTAAATCACATTGAATCACACAATGTTTTCCTATACACATACATTATATATAAAAAATATGAATATTTTCTCTTTGTTAATATTTTCTTTTTTTTTTATGTCTGTAAATGTCAAGCCTGTTGGCTTGAAAAATATCTTTTAAAATTGATAGCTGCAACATATTTTTTAAGTTTGAATAGGGCAACATAAGGTTGGAAAAGCAAGTGTAGCTGAATAAAAACAGCTGGAAGAACATTTTGCAACTAATTAGGTGGATTGGCAAAAGGTCAGCAAGATGATTTGGTATAAATATAGATCAATCTTAGAGATGCAGAGTTTTTTAAAAGATGGACAGGGGTTCACAAATCTGCAAAACACTACGTGTACAAATTGTGAAACGATTTCAGAATAATATTCCTTAACATCAAATTGCTAAGACTTCATGTATCTCCCCATCAAGTAAATAATATCATCAACATATTCAGAAAATCCAAAGAAATCTCTGTCTGTAAGGCCAAGGGCAAAAATCGATATCGAATGCCCATGATCATTCAGGCAATCAGGTTATACTGCATTAAACACAGTTATGATTCTGTAATGTAAATCACTACATGGGAAAACATGTCCAGAAATATATCTGTGAACACAGTTCATGGTGTCATCCACAAATTTGTTTCAATTCATTTTTATTTGTATAGTGCTTTTACCAATCAACATTGCCTCAAAGCAGCTTAACAGAGATACAATTTAAGGCAAAGCTATATGCGAGCATGACCCAGAAATGCCACCATCTTCTCTGGGCTATTTAAAATAGACTTAGCAGAGAAGGCAAAAGTACACTCATCCTTTCTTCAAGTAGAAGTACAGATACTCATGCTTTAAAAGACTCCAGTAAAAGCTAAGTTATGACTACACTTTTTTTACTCAAGTTAAAGTAAAGAAGTTTGGGTTCTGACATGTACATATACACTGGTAACTGAACCTCACATCATAATATATTAAAACAAAATATTTTTTAAATGTATTATCTAATAAATGTATCCAGGTTATATGAACCATATATGAATCATATAAAGCACAAGCATAGGTAAGACTAAGATATATAAGTTATATGTATATGCCATCACCATGGTCATATTGTAGATTCTAGGATCTAGTTCATTAGGGGATCTAAGGACAGAGGGGACAGGAGTGGCACTAAAGTCAAGGCTGTAGGACCTGATGAAGGTCAGTGGGGTGGACCAGCATTGCAAATGTCTTGGAGAGATACCCCAGAGAACAAGGCTTTAGAGGCTGCCAAACTCCACGTGGAGTGTGTTTTGACCCCGAATGGAGCAAGGAGTCCAAAGGACTCCTTTTTTTATGGACCGTAGCAGACAAACAGCCTTCTCCACACAGCGGTTTTGTGGAAGTATGTGTCCTGTGTTCTCACGGGGCACATTTGGTTAAGCTTCTCCTGGGGTAAACTCCAGACAGGTGGGGCTCACGGAAAGCATGTGAAGGTCCCCAACACTCTTGAGATGGCCAGTAGCAAAACAGTCTTGACTGTAAAAAAATCTAAGGAACTGGGGTTAAGACTGAATGCCAAGAATAGTGTACTTTCTCCAGTTTCTCCTTGACTTTAAACCTTTAGGGTGGAAGGACAGGGAAACTGGGCAGTTAACTGGGTCAAAGTAGTGACCTTTGCACCATTTAGTGATTACAACCGCCTTGTGGAGGGAGCTCTGGATTGAAAAATGGCCAACCTGGCCAGCACGGGGCTTTCAGGAGGAGACAGACTCCATCCCGGTGAACTCTCTCCAGAACGCATGGAAGTATCGCTACAGGGGGAAAATTGTACCGGTGAAGCCTCAGCCACGCCTGTACCATGGTGTCCAGTCAAAGAGGCACTGGGTGAGTAAGAACAAGAGGTGTTCCACTTATGCTCTGTAAAATCTTCACTTCTGATGTATAGTGCTTTCAGTGAGAGCAGCTTTCCTTGGGCCCACAGGACAATCTGTCTTGCCAGCTTGTAAAGGACGCAAGAGCGCATAACCCCCAGGTGGATGATGTAGGAGACCACTGATGTGTTGTCCATACTGACCAGCACATGATGGCCCTTTAGATCTGAGAGAAAATGCTTCAATTATACAGCATGGCAGACATCTCCAGGCAATTGATGTGCCACAAGAGATGTGGCTCTTTCCATAGAACTTGAGCGGTCACTCAACGTTGGGTCTGAATAGGCGGGCTAAATGAGAGTAATTTCATGGCCTGGTCACCTCAGTGTGCAGTTCTGAGGAAAAAAGGCAGACCCCAGTATGGAGGTAGTGACAAAGGATGCAGGAAATGTTCCTCCAGCTTTCTCAGGGGACATCATTTCGACTTATCAGCTGGCTAAGCAATGTCCAGCCTGGCAACAGTCACTACCTCCAGCTTCTGTTTAGGCAGCTCCTCAAACAGGACTGGCTGTGGTGTCGTATCCTCCACGAGATCACTAATGTCCATCACTAATGAGATCACTAATGTCCATCCCCTCCCCCAGAGGAAGAGAGGTGGCACCTAAACTCATCCACCTTCACCACCTCTTTCCCCTGCAATTGCACCACTCCACTGCACCCCCTCTCATTCACACACGTACTCTGTCTTACTCCTACTGACTTTCATTCCCCTTCTCTCCAGCACGTACTTCCACCTTTCCAGTCTCTTCCCAACCTGCTCCTTACTCTGACCACAAAAATCACAATATTATTAGCAAACATCATAGTCAATAGAGACTCCTGTCTGAGCTCGTACATCAACCTGTCCATCACTACTGCAAACAGTAAGGGCTCCAAGCCGTTCCTTGATGCAATCCAACCTCCACCTTAAACCCGTCTGTCGTTCCTACTGCACACTTTACTGCTGTCACGCTGTCCTTATTCATGTCATGCACCACCCTCACATACTTCTCTGACACACCTGATTTCCTCATACAATACCACAACTCCTCTCTCTACACCCTGTGGTATGCTTTCTCTAGATCCACAAACACAAAATGCAACTCCTGCTGACCTTCTCTATACTTCTCCATCAACATTCTCAAAGCTCTTCCTCAGCATGAAACCATACTGTTGCTCACAGATGGTCATCTTTTCTCTCAGCTTGGCTTCCACTACTCTTTCCCATAACTTCATCGACTTTATTCCCCTGTAGTTACTGCAGGTCTGCACATCTCCCTTATTATTGAAAATTGGTACCAGCACACTCCTTCTCCATTCTTCAGGCATCCAAACAATCTGGGTAAAAACTCCACTGCCATCTCTCCTACCCATCTTCATGCTTCTTCTGGTATGTCATCTGGTCCTACCGACTTTCACTGTTCATCCTCTTAATCGCTGCTCTCACTTCCTCCTTAATAATCCTATTCACTTCCTGCTTCACCATCTCCATATCATCCAACCTACTCTCTCGCTTTCATTTTCCTCATTCATCATCTTTTCAAAATGCTCCCTACATCTTCTCAACACACTCTCCTTACTAGTTAACACAATTCCATCTACATCATTTATTGCTCTTACTTGCAGCACATCTTTTTGAGCTCTGTCCCTCTGCCTGGCCGATCGCTACAAATACTTTTCTCCTTCCTTAGTGTCCAACTTCTCATATAGCTCCTCATATGCCTTTTTCCTTTGCTTTACGTCCCCATCCCTGCCGCATCTCCTTGTACTCCTTCCTACTTTTCTCATTACTCTGCCGATCCCAATTTTGAGAAATGGGAATGTGCTGAAGCTTTCACTTTAGAAGTGTTACTGTAGGTACCAACCATCACATTTGCATGTTAGGCTCTCCCTGAAGAACACTAAGTGCTTTTGCAAATGGGCTCATTGTCTTTGCATATTCTTCCAGAAATCCAAGCTCAGCAGGAGTGAACCTGTAAAAAAAACAAAAAAAACAAAACAAAAAGACTTTCAAGTTAAAAAAAATTACAAATTTTGTTCTGTAATGTTATTGAATAGTACTATGATTTACACTGTGTGTAAGTAAGAAATTACTTCATATATACTTTTACAATTTTCATACACAGTAGAAAGATATTATTTCTGTAGTATTATTTTATTATTTATTATTTTATAAATGTATTTATTATACATTTGTTTGAATCCAGCCAAAACTGTCAAAGATCCATTAAGAAATAATGTTTTATCATTACTGAAATCAATAGGCTAAGTTCTGAAAATTACGTGGTACTTACATGGGAATTTTTTATGCAATACAGGCAGTTGCAATGGTTCTTTCTCCTTGTTGCCTCACAATTCTCAAAATCCTCTCCACAGCTAGGAAAAGAGAATTCCACCTAGTGTTATTTGGCCTCAAAAGCTGGAGTTAGCTTTTTTCTTCTATTATCTCGGCAGCTGTGGTGGATCTTGTACTTTTTTGCCACAGACTTGAGCACTTTGTAAAATGTTGAGTGGGATAGCCGCTTGAAAGCTGAATTGGAATTGGCTCCCAAGACATCAACTGTAGACACCAGATTTAGAAAGTGGCAGGCACATTGATGGTGTTCAGGCAGTTGATATTCCAGGCCATCATCTTGATCCAACATGGTTCCAGCTTCAACAACCTCAACACCCTCACTGTTTTCTGCCTGGTCATAATCATCATCATCATGAATCTTGCTTTCCCCCATCCCACTTTGCCTGGTCCCTTCCATAGTTTCTGGATTATTATTTTCTTAAAGCTCACCATAAATTCTAAACCCTTTTAGAAAATTGGAGCCGTTGTCAGTTGTTGTGCAAACAATATTCTAACGGATGTTGAACTTATACATGGCACCTGTGAGTTCAGAAAAAGAATGTGTGCCTTTTAGTTGTTTACATGCTAGGGCAGCATAACATCTTTGTAAAGTTTCTCTATCTATTGTGCCGTGACACCTATGAAGCTCTGTTGGTGTGCAGTCCAGCAGTCAGTGGTGGTTGCAATGAACTCAATTTCACTCATGGCTGCTTTCAGGTTGTTCTTCATTTTCTGTGTTTTTTTTATAGTGCCACAAGACATTACCACAACACCTGTTTGAAGGAGATGCACAAGAGATTTAAAACCCTCCTTTTCAACAACACAGGGTGTGTATACCCTGAATGACAAAGTTTCATCCACACTGTGCTGTGAGACCCTTTTGGTTGCTCACAACTTCATTTGCCTTGATTAGGGTACGTCATTTGATGATCTTCTTTTTAGAGCTGTTGAAGTGAGCTGGGTATGTCTATCCAAGTGAGTGGCATGGTGTCTCCAGAAGTGACAAGTAGATTCAAGAAACAGACAGACACATAACAAAAAGAAAAAGGAATTCAACTAACAGAATTACAGTTCCTTAAAAGTAAAAATAATGCATCCAGGACTGATATGGACTATTGTCTTCTGATGTTAAAATGGTGTATTAATGATGAATTAAAGTAAATTTATATTCCAATAAGAATAAAAGCTAGCTTACAATAAAAATGTGTCTAGTTAGCTAAGTTAACTAGAATTCACTAATTAACAAACAAAGTAACTAAAGTAACCGTAATAGCAAAATGTGCACTCATATGAATTTACACTAACATCACACACATAGCAAATACACTATTATTACTAAGCACTGAAATGGCTTGTGACAAGATAAATATAACAATAAAACATGTAATTTACCTGTATGTGCTTTCTCAAATTGGATGGTCTTGAAAGCCAGCACTTTGTGTTTTTTTGGGGTGTCACAATTCGCAGTGCATTCGCAAAGAATCCTTTTTGACGGTGAGAATTTGGAACATCTCCTTGATATATGGCAATGGGAGATAGGTAATGCCTGTTTTCATTCATTTTTACAACGGTGACCCCCTCTGTCTCATCCATGTTAGCCATTTCTCTTGTTGCCTTTAGCCTTGCTCATTGTTAGCTCTGTAGGCTAGCCTATGTCTGTGGTGTGTAATAGCCACGAAATGCAGCACAATGACAAGAAATAGGCTATTAGGCTGGGAACGGCGCTTAAAAATAAGAAATAATACTAAAAGTAATGAGCCTGGTTTGAAAATGTATGAAGTAGAAAGTAAAGATATTTGTATAAATCTACTTAAGTACAGTAACAAATTATTTTTACTTCATTACTTCCCACCTTTGGGGCTTAGGCAAAGTGGAAAATTGTTCTGTAATCAGACGAATCAGGATTTAAAATTCTTTCCATGGATGCCACAATTTCAGAACTAAAACATTTAGCGCATCATCAACCAAAAAACACAAGAAAAAAGACCCAGGACTGTTGAGCAGCTAAAATCTAGTATTAAACACAAATGGGACTTTGGTCCAAACTTCATACAGTGTATACACGTTTTTTTAACTTTCAGTGGTATCGGCGGTGTGTACAAATAATGTTATCTCCTTTTTTCTCCTTACAATGAGGCACGAGACAGGTTTGCCCTTTGCCGCCTCTCCTATTTGCGTTGGTAATTGAACCACTAGCTGCAGCTTTACTTGAGAAGGCTGCCATTAAAGAGAATACACAGAGGAGGCATTGAAACAAAGTATTTCTCTATGCAGTTGACATGCTTGTGTACCTGTCTCATCCACCTTCAAGCTTGCCAGTTCTGAATGGACTGTTAGATGATTTTAACAATATTTTGGGATATAGAATTAATATATAGAGATGTGAACATATGCCTATAAATTCTGCATCCAATTCAACATTATCTAATTCCAAACCATTTAAAATAAGGACCAAAATGTTTAAGTATTTAGGTATCTGGATTATTCATAAATATCGTACACTTTACAAAGCTAACTTCTGTCTACTTATAAACAATTTAAAACAATATTTTAACCGGTGGAACCCGTTTTCATTAAGCTTAGGGGGTAGAATGAATACTGTCAAAATAAATGTGCTGCCTAGATTCTTGTTTTTATTTCAAAGTCTCCCTATCTTTTTAACAAATCTTTCTTTTTTAATATAGACACTCTTGTATCTGATTTTATCTGGAATAGGTATAAACACCTCGGATGTGTGAAGAGATGCTACAAACGAACCGTTCTTGTGGTAAACTATCTCTCCCTAATGTACAACACTATTACTGGGCTTCTAATATTAAATTAATGTTACACTGCATTTACTCTTCTGATAGCCCTATATGGCTCCTTCTAGAAAAAGCCTCCTGTAGGATTGCATTGTCTGCTACTTTGTACAAAGATTCCTCTCTCTGACCCAGGGTCTAGATACTCTCTGAATCTAATTGTTAGAGCATCTTTTAAAATTTAGAATCAGTAAGACAAGCTTTTTCCCCCTACTGACCTTTCAATGCAAGCCTCTATCATTAAAAAACATGTTTACTTCTCCAATCATAGATGCTGCTTTTAGAGAGAGGACTTGTCACACTGAAAGATTTCTCTAGTGATCATAGCTTTGTTGTTTCAGCAAATAAGGGCAAAATATAACATTCCCAAAACGCACTTCTTCAGATATTTGCAGCGTCGCAGTTTTATGATATCTAACATTATAGACCTCCCAGCTCTACCTACCAAATCACTGCTTGATATAATTTAAAAAATCAACCCACTGTCTATAAATATTATAAGTATTATATATTCTATGATTTTTTTTCACAAAATGTAACATCCCTAATGAAATTGAAACAACAATGGAAAAGTGAACTTGACTTGCTTATTTCAGAGAAAACATGGCAAGATATTATCAACAGGATTCACACAACTTTAATTTGTCTACGACATACAATTACAGTATCTAATTTGAAGTAGTTCACCGCCGTCACTGGACAAAAGCAAAATTATCAAAAAAAATTTTTTTATTATTAATATTATATATAATGTTATCTATATTATTAATATTGATCCCTTGTGCGATAAGTGCGGGCTTGAGATAGCTGATCATGCGCAAGTTTTGCTCATGTCCCAAGCTTGTTAATTTTCGCCAATTAATATTTACATTTTCCCAGAAGTTTTGTGTTTATCTATTAATCCTTCTCCAATTCCTGGTATATTTGGTTTAATTACAAAACTCTGTTTAGGTAATAATAAAATATGGGTTTATGAGATTTGCAAATCTTTGACTTCTTTTTTATTTACATTTTATACAGCATCCCAATATTTTAGAAAAAATAAGGTTGTGTTATTATTGCAGTCTTCTCCAGATTTTGTGTGGTATTTGAATATTTCATTTAATCTTGTTTAATATAGTTTTATGTTTCAGATTTTGGATTTAATTTTGTGTTTCCAGATAGAGTTCACATCAGCGCCATTTTAAATTTTGATTCTCACTACAATCCCCAGAAACCATTGCTTTATGGCCTACATCTTGTAATGCACAAGAATTTTGCCACATTTACAGTAACCATAATGCTAATCACACACAGACACACACACACACACACACACACACACACACACACACACACACACACACACACACACACACACCTATTCCAAGTATCACTTGGTGTACAGTTTTTTTCTGATGTACCATCCCTTAATTTTATACATTTATGTCTGGTTATTGAGTCTCATTTTGTTTCCTGCTTTGCACTGAGCTACAAAAAGCGATGGCTTTAGTTTTGTGTAATTATCTGAGATTGCACTTCCGTGGCCTTGAGTGTTTCGTACAGCAGCTGTCTTTGTGTTAAAAGGGCTTTTAGAGTGAGGACCGAAAAGCAGGAAGCAATAAAGTACATAGTAATGATTAGAAACCTACATTGTGGGTCATCCAGACACCAGATGCTATTCAGCTTGAAGCCAGGCAAGTTGGAGTGCTGGAACACTTTAGAACAGACAGAAGGCTGATGAGGACAATTTAAACACAGCATGATTAATTGTGATTCAATTGCTCTCTATTTGTAAATAATGGCAAAAAATGGAGCATTTCATAGGCCCTGATTTGTCCTGTGGAGCAAGCAAAAAAATAAAATAAAAATATACATACATTATAGTTCCTTTTCAGGAACTCGAGCTGTGTCGCAATGCTTTGTAAATGCTTCCACATTGTTCATGCTCTAAATCACGTGTGTAATCCGGCCAACGGCAAGACGCGACGTCACCGGCGGGGTAACTTCACGACCAGGAAGCTACAAAATATGAATGCAGTTCATGTAAGCGCTTTGTGTGTGAATCTGTGAAGGCATGAGCGCTAAAAGCAAGCAGAACTTCCGAATGTGTGTTTCTCCTCGCCCCTGTTTCATTTCGGTGGGGGAATAAACACAGCTTGTGAATTGTTTGCTTGGGAGAGAAGCATGCGAGCCATGCGGCTACAATGCGAGCAGTCGACTCCCGTGAGAGCCGACTGTTTGCATTGTAGCTGCATGGCTCGCAGAGAGTGCTCTTCCCCTGGCATGAGCAGCACTGCACTTCATATTTGTTCCTCCGAGGACGGAGAGATTATGGAAGTTAGCCAGCCCACAGACTCCGCCCAGCCTGTGCTGTATGTGGAGGTAGTGATGCGGGCGAAGCTAGCGTGGCCAAATGAAAAGTGGAAGCAGCGCACACCCAGCAAGCTGGACGATTCCTGCGCCCTGCGTCACAGCCTCCATGCCAGGCTCTGCTTTTTTTTCCCGGATCTGCACACTGAGGTGTCCAGGTCCTGGTATAGTCGCATACCAGGCTATCCTGCTGTGGTGAGAGAACGATTAAGCTCTGGGGCTGATGATATCAAGGCCTTAGTAGCCACAGAAAGGCATCTGTGGCTTATCCTGTTGGATAATCCGGACTTGGCACAGGGCTTTTTTGCTAAACGCCCCGATGGCCCCTTCTGGTTTGTTCTGCGACACCATAGGTGCGGTCATCGACAAGTTTCAGGAGGCCAAAAAGCAGTCGGAGGCGTTTTAGCGGCATCTATCTCGTTGCTCCCAAGCGGCCGCTCAGTGGGCGCAGCCCCAGCCTGGCATTGCCTCGTGGTGGTTCAGAGACAGAGGGTTTTCCTGCAAGGGCAATCCACTCTGCACTATCAAGGTCTCGCGGAAAGCCCTTCATACCTTCCGGGAGCTCCTTATCGTCCCGTAATGCTAACAATGGATTAGTGGCACCTTCATGGCCGGGCAGACCATGGTTCACTAACCTGGTGTCCCTCCTCGAGGACCCTCCTTGGGAAATTCCTCCCAGGAGGGATCTCCGCTCCCATGTGGGGGGGTCCCCTGGTTCACCCCTGCCCAGAGCTATGGAGGCTGTGGTTGTGGCCCCTGAGGGGGCACAGTTCTTAGCTGCTGATCTCTCTACTGAGGTAGTGAACACCATCCTCCAATCCAGAGCTCCCTCTACGAGGAGGTTGTATGCCGCTAAATGGCGCTTGTTCTCTGTGTGAAACAATTGAAACCAGTTAACTGTCCGGTTGGTTCAATGCTGGAATTCCTGTTTGGCTCCTTTGACCCTGAAGGGTTACATGTTTATTGTTTCTTGCTGGGTAGACACCCTTTGGTGACCGGAGGCTGAGGCCCAGGATGCGACCCAGAGGCTCTTTCCGTGGCCCTGTCTCTCCTGGAGTTTACCTCTGGCATGGCCAGTGCCTTCCTTTACCCCAAACCAGGGTATGTACATAAGGTGCCTGCAACTTCCAGGTGACCTGTCGAGCTGCAGGAATTTTACCTTGCTCCTTTTCAAGCCCTGACCAGGAAGAACTAAACTGACACGTACGTCCACAGGACGAATCTGTGGAGGCAGCTGTTTGTATGCTATGGCCCCTATAGAAATGGGTTTTCTGCCAAAAAGCAGACTCTCATTAGGTATATTGTGGATGCTATTTTATCTTCATAAAAGTCTTTTGGCCTCCCCACTCCTTTCGGGGTCAAGGCCCACTCCGCTCAGAGTGTGGTGGCATCTACGGCCTGGTCTCTGAGCCACACTCCCTGCATACCTGCCACGCTTCCATTTTCATATGCAGAAGAATTGGGACACCTAATTTTTCAGCCATATGTATATTTTCACAAGCACACTCTTTAAATCTAGTGGAACATCTTCCCTGAGTAGTGGGGAAGATACAGTTTTTATAACAGCATATGGGACACTACACACAAACCTGTGCTTTAAACATCTTTAAAAAGGACTTCTTTATAATCTTTGCAAAAGTTTTTTAAAAATTTCAAAATTTGCATTCAGTTGTATTTTGTCTCTGTTTTTACCAAGCTGTGCTATCTTGTTTGCTCTTCTGAGCTTGATCTGTTTTAGCCTCGTGTTAACAACTCTTGTATTATCCTGTTAGTATTTTATTAATTTATTATGCATTTTATTATAATAAATATTATATATTAATAAAATAGGATATATTAATTCTCGCTAGAACGCTGCTGATTGAAGTAGTTGGTATATATTTGTCTAGGTTTGTTTGAACTCGATGTCTTTTCAGGCATTGTTTCTGTTTATTTGTTTTGGGTTTAATCGCATTAAAGTGCTTGTGTGTAAAGGAGGCAGTTTATACGTTATTAAAAACTCTGCCTCGGATATTTCATTTGCCAGTGTATAGTTTTAATATCCATGCAGGTGGTTTGCATGATCTCAAAGGTTCACCTAATCAACTTAACTAGCTGTGTAAGGCATCAAAAAAAAAACAAAACCCTGTCTGCACAGAAACATGGATATACACAATCTACAGTTTTATATAAAAACTGAGAATTTAGTTAGACATTAACTTTAAATGTGTCTCGTGAAGGCAGTTATTCCAGTGTATTTCTTCGATTATGGGTTTTTGATCGCCAAAATAAACTATTGTCTGAGGTCTTTAAATGACTGCACCAGGTATTTTGGAAGTCTAATTTCTTGCATATGATTTCCACTAAACAGGTTGTGATCACACGATCGCATCCACAAAAGTATATTGAATTTTGCATTAAAAAAGTTACAGATTGTACATTACAAGTAAGATGCAGCGATTATGTAATGATGAGTGTGTGTTTGTGTGCGCGTGTGTGTGTGTGTGTGTGTGGGGGGGTGCATTTCACCTTGTACGTGACTCCAGGTTAATGGGAAAATTGAACACTACAGCTCTGACTGATCTCTCAACCTTTTACACACTCACAAAATGGAGCAGTCAATCTTCCACTTACATTGCTCACATGTATGAATGTACACACTGACTCTGGAAACAACAGAGTGATTTCTTTCGTTGTTTCATTTCTTTTGGGGATTTTTTTGTTCGTTATTTTATTCCACTTTCCGGCCCAAACACAAAACTGCTTATGGGTGAATTACAGGCAGTTTGAGAAAAAACACCACATAAACTGTACACAGTTTTTTAAAAGCAGAAAAAACACTCCAATTGGAAGTGTGGAATAGAGTCTACTTACATATAAAGATTATCTACAGCTGGGAGTTTAACTAACTGACAGGAAGCATAGTGCATTATAATTGTGTAAGGCACACTTGGATTATCCAGTGTAATCTGTGGTTATTGGGAAAGTTAAACCTGTCTCTGATGTTTCCTGTACAATACTGACTGAATGGGAAAAAAAAAATCATTTCCATTAGTTATTTAATACACAGATCTTTGATTAAGAATTCTGCTAAGAGAGGGAGAGAGAGGGAGAGAGAGAGAGAGAGAGAGAGAGAGAGAGAGAGAGAGAGAGAGAGAGAGAGAGAGAGTGTGTGCTGGGAGGTGGTAGCTCAGTGGTTAAGATGTTAGACTGATTGTTTTTAATCTCTGATGATACTGCGGGCATTAGTCCCTCTGGAATTTTGCATTTCATTTATCCAGGCAATGCTAAAACCACATACTGCATCTACACCATCTACAAAAGTTCGGTCTAGACCTTTCACCAATTAAAAGCATTTGGGGCATCATAAAAAAAATTAGCAAGAAGACCCAGGACTGTTGAGCAGCTAGAAACTAAAATCAAAAACAAATGGGAAATTTCCTCCCAAAACTCCAGCAACTGGTCTCTTCAGTTCCCAGACACATACAGACTATATTATGGTAAACATGGCCATGTCCAAACTTTTTTGAAACTTGATGCGTTTCCTCGGTTTAAACATTTGATACATTTTCTATGTTTCATTGTGAATAATATAAGAGTTTATGAAATCAAAAAGTCATGTGTTTAAATCCCAGCACCACCAAGTTGTCAAGATGTTGGAGCCTTTAGCAAAGCCCTTAACTCTCAAGTGCTTGTGTGCATAAATATCATTGTTGGGTTTAATGGATAAGGGTGTCATAATAAAATATTTATATATGGTATAGCATAAGGGATAATTGGATCTCTTATATTCTCATGACTCGTTGCTTATGTTGATTAAAAGTAATCAAAGTTGCAATGACAGCTTGAGGATTATGATATAGCAAACAGGCAACATTTTTAATCAATCAATCAGGTAGAGTGTAGTAAAGTCAGTGAAGTTTTGAAACATGAAATAAATTGAACTGATTGAACTCATAATTTTTTTACATTTTTTTTTTTTTAGCACAAATCTAACTCTGCATTGGAGCGAGTGTGTGTTTCTAGACAGATGACTGGTGGAAAATGATGCAGCTGTGGAGTTAATATGAAAACAGTGGGATGGGAAACCTTACATATTGTTATGGGATTTGAGGTTTTAGTACCTGCTGTTTGCTATTTATTTCCATGCTGTAGGATTTCCTGCAGCTTTCTGTGTGTGATGTGTGACAGTGTACAATCATGATGCTGCACCTGCTGCTGTGTGTGTGTCAGTGAAGGTTTCTCAAAGAAACCAAGTTATCGAAAGAAATAAGAGACTTCCAAATGACCTCAGAGAAAAGTTCTGTGACCCTAGTTTAAAGTTTTTAAAACCATGGTATGGTGTCTATGGAGCAGAGTTTAAGGGATTGCTCAAGAACCCAAAAGTGGCAATTTGGCTGTGCTGGGACCTGAACCCCTGACCATATCAGCAGTAGCAGCAGTAGTGTTGGGCCATCAGGGCAAGCAAGGTCTTCTCTGCTCGCCTAAACACTATCAGAAGAACTACATTTACAACATAAATTCTAATATTTGTTCCATTAATTTTTATTAATTTGTTTCCAACAGTTTATTCTCTTCATTTGGTAGCATTTCTCTTGGCTGCACTGCTTCCAGAACGAGTATGTGGATGTAAGATCTTTTGTCCAATCAGATTTCAGCCTCTATGTGCTGCCATATTAATCTAATCTGCCCAGGGCCTTCACAATCAGTAGTGCTGGCCAATATATCATAGATTATATTAAAAATGGGTCTGTTTTTTCCGTTCTTTAATTGGTTGGTCAGAGGAAAAATGTTACAGCCCAGTTCAATGAGCAAAACACATCTGTAGCGCTCTGCACACATTAATACACCTGAGTTAGACTTTTTTTACACCCAACAATTGCTGACGGAGGAAGAGAAATTGATTTGGTCTCGGACATTCTTAAAAATAGATTTTTAAGAAAAGCTAGTCATCGTGAGAAGAAGTCGGCCAACCCCAAAGCTAGCTAGCTTGTCTCAGCCCAGGAAAGGGTTTGTTTGTCACTTCCAGACCAGTGCCTACGATGGGTACCACTGGCTTACAGCCTCTGAGGAGCGGTGCAAACTTATGACTATGCATCTCTGGTTAATAGGTTGTATTTTATAAAGAAATTTAATGTTTTTGTCATGTTATTAGACAAATATTGGTTCTGAACTTCTCCAGATTATGTAGGTGGCACAGTTGCAGTTGTAGTGTAGAGGTTTGGAGTTCGCTTTAGTAAAATGGTATTCACCCTCCATATGCGAAATGCCTCTCTCTCTCTCTCTCTCTGTAATGCAATGCATTGTTTTATTGCGTTATTGTATAGTATTGATGGTTTTATAATTTCGACATGATAGGGGTGGTATTAAGAGGTGGATTAAGTCGGGTAAATCCTCACTGAAGGCCCAAGTACCAAATGCACGGCCCACCACTGATCAGCATTAACCCAGAACCTTAACCACTGAACCACCACTGTCATTTAAATTTAAAAACATTAATTAAACTGACCAAGACGAAATGTGTATTCAAATGTTTAATTGCATACCATTCAAAGTGTGATGTGCAATATCTGCAAAACAGCTTAGTTCTTTTTTTTATTACATTGTAGCTGCTATAAACATTTGTTCTCTCACTAGGCTTCCCTCACTCATTTCCTCACTATTCTTCCCTTACTAGACTTCCCTCACTCATTCTCCCACTAGGCTTCCCTCACTCATTCCTTCACTAGGCTTCCCTCACTTGTTTCCTCACTAGACTTCTCTCAATCATTCCCTCATTAATTCCCTCACCAGATTTCGCTCATGTGCTCTCTTACTAGGCTTCCGTCAGTCGTTCCGACATTAGGCTTCCCTCACAAAGCTGTTGTTGGACCCTTTAGCAAATCACTTAACCCTCGAGTGCTTGTTTGTATGAATAAGATATTTGTTAGGTGTTATAGATAAGGGTGTCATAATAAAATATTTATATATGGCAGGGGTGGCCAACCCGCGGCGCGCGAGCCGCATGCGGCTCTTTGGCTGGTTTCATGCGGCTCTTACGTTCATATCGAAGTTTGTGTTTGTTTTTTTTAATGTGTGTGTTCGCTTCGCTTGAGTTCAATACGGTATTTTAAGACTTAAATGAGCTTGCCCCTACTGGGAAACTTTGCGGTATATCAGACGAAACACAATTGTAATGACGCAATAAAAAAGCGCAGCCAGCACACGGTTATCTGGATAAGAGCAACATGTCTGCGGTGTGCGGAGAGTGATTTGCAAAACATGCAATGCTGAAATTTCAAGAGGGGGTGTATCTGCAAATAGTTTCCCCAAGTCGGGTTTAATTTATCACCTGAAATCCAATCCAAATCCAATTTTTTAATCACCAAAATCCAAACATCCCGATTGCCATTCTAAATATGAGAAGAACGCGGCGCAGAAAAGTAAAGTCAATCCGAGCATGCGCACTCCGTCTGTAGAGGACGTTTTTGAAAAGGCAGGAAAGTTTTCCAGTGATGGTGCCAAGGCAAAAGGCATAACACACAAAATTATGGATTTCATTGACTTTTGAATTGAATTTTCATTTCAGTGCATCCCTAAAATATTATTGTTGGTGTGGCCCTCTGACACAATTCAGGTTTCTTGTAAAAATTTATTGCCCACCCCTGGGGTATATTCATCTCACGCACATGCGCATTTGACGAAAATACCGTATTGAACTCAAGCGAAGTGAACACGCACATAAAAATAAAAAAAACACGTAAAATCAAAGCATTGATCTGTTCTGACTGACACCCATGTGAAAGAATTGCTTCGAGTGGCAACAACGGAATACGAGGCAGATTTGAAGGGGATTGTTCAAGGCAAGGAATGCCAAAAGTCCCACTAAGTAAATTATTATATTTTTGTTTGTAAACTTGGTTAAACTAAGTGTTTGTTTGTGTGTGTGTGTGTGTGTGTGTGTGTGTGTGTGTGTGTGTGTGTGTGTGTGTGTGTGTGAGTGAGTGTGTGTGTGTGTGAGAGTGTGTGTGTGTGTGTGTGTGTGTGTGTGTGTGTGTGTGTGTGTGTGTGTGTGTGTGTGTGTGTGTGTGAGGCAGTGCAGTGTTCATTAGAACTGTAGGAGTCAATATATGGTATAGCATAAAGGATAATTGGATCCAAGTTGCTGTGTTAATGTTCCACATTATTAAATGTAATTTTAAATGGATAAAAAGTATACACATACATATAGAGTCATAAGAATTGTTGCTTATGTTGCCAAAAGTAATTAAAGTTGCAAAGACAGAGTGAGGATTATGATATAGAAAACAGACAACAATCTATCAATTAATCAATCAGACGGAGTGTAGTAAATTCAGTGTGGATTTGAAAATGGATTCAATTGAACTGATTGAACTCTATTATGATTTTTGTTTATATTTTCATCAAAAATCTAACACTGGAGCGAGTGTGTGTTTCTAGACAGGTGACTGGTGGAAAATGATGCAGCTGTGGAGTTAATATGAAAACAGTGGGATGGGAAACCTTACATATTGTTATGGGATTTAAGGTTTTAGTACCTGCTGTTTGCTATTTATTTCCATGCTGTAGGATTTCCTGCAGCTTTCTGTGTGTGATGTGTGACAGTGTAAAATCATGATGCTGCACCTGCTGCTGTGTGTGTGTCAGTGAAGGTTTCTCAAAGAAACCAAGTTATCGAAATAAATAAAAGACTACCAAATGACCTCAGAGAGACGTCCTGTGAACCTAGTTTAAAGTTTTTAATGAGCAATATTTACTGGTTTAATTGTCAAATTATAAGGTCAGCCATGGTACGGGGTCTATGGAGCAGACTTTAGGGCCTTGCGCAAGAGCCTAAAAGTGGCAGTTTGGCTTTGCTGGGACCTAAACCCCTGACCATATCAGCAGTTACCCAGAACCTTAACCACTGAACACTACTGCCTTAGAATTTAAAACTTATTAAACTGACCATGACGAAATGTGTATTAAAATGTTTGATTGCACACCATTCAAAAGTGTGATGTGCAATATCCTCAAAACAATTTTTTTTTTTTTCCTTACATTATAGCAGCTATAAACATTTGTTCCCTTAATAGGCTTTCCTCATTTTTTTCCTTTCTAGGCTTCCCTCACTCATTACCTTAATAGACTTCCCTCACTTATTCCCTTACTAGGCCTCCCTCACCTGTTCCCTAACTAGGCTTCCCTCACTCATTTCCTCACTAGGCGCTTCCCTCATTTGTTCCCTCACTTGACTTTCCTCACTCATTCTATCACTAGACTTCCCTCACTTGTTCCTGCACTAGGCTTTCCTCACCAGGCTTGTCTTTCTCGTTCCTTCACTAGACTTCCCTCGCTCATTCACTTACTATTTTTCCCTCAATTGTTCCCTCACTAGACTTCCCTCACTCATTCCCTCACTCGTTCCCCCTTACCTTACTTGTTCCCTCTCTAGACTTCCATTTCCATTTCCATTTGGGGCATTTAGCAGACACCCTTGTCCAGAGCGACGTATAAATCTACACTGGTATCCTAGATTACAAACTTAATATAAATATAACTCTTGAATTCAACAAAGCAAACTTGGAAAGTGCTAATTTAAGTGTTTCAGGAAGAGGTAGGTCATCAACCGTTGCTTGAAGATTGCCAGGGACTCCGCTGTACAGACATCTAGGGGAAGTTCATTCCACCACCTCGGTGCCAGAACAGAGAAGATAAAATTTTATTTGTCACATACACATACATACAGAGTGAGGGAATAGAATGGGGAGAAGTATACTTTCCTCTCATTCTGAGAGAAGGTGGTACCAGTCGAGCAGTGCTGGAGGATCTCAGACAGCATGGTGCAGTGCGAGGTGTGATGAGGTCTCTGAGGTAAGATGGTGCTGGTCCATTTTTGGCCTTGTAGGCAAGCATCAGTGTTACTTTCCTCACTCGTTCTTACACTAGGCTTCCCTCACTAAGCTTCTCTGACTCGTTCCCTCATTAGGCTTCCTTGACTAATTCTCCTTATCTGGCATCCCGCACTCATTCCCTTACTAGACTTTCCTCACTCGTTCCTTCACTATACTTCCCTCACTCATTCTCTCACTAGGATTTCCTCAATTGTTTCCCTCACTAGACTTCACTCACTCATTCCACTTACTCATTCCCTCACTAGGCTTTCCCCACAAGCCTCTCAATCAATAAACCCCTTACAATGCTTTCCTCACTTATTGCCTCTCACTAGGCTTCCCTCATTCATTCATTCAGGTTTCTCCCACTCATTCCCTTACTAGTCTTTCCTCACTCGTTCCCTCAAAAGGCTTGCCTCATTTGTTCCCCTTACTAGGCATCCCTCACTAGACCTCCCTCACTCGTCCTCTCACTAGTCTTCCCTCACTTGTTCCCTCATTAGTCTTTCTCAGTAAAATGACCAGCAACTTTTTTCTCTTATAAATATTAAATAACAGAAAAAAAGCAGACAGAAGCCTAGTAAGAGCAAGAGTGAGGGAAGCCTAGTGAGGAAACGAGTGAGGGAAGCCTAGTTAGTGAACAGGTGAGGGAAGACTAGTGAGAGAATGATTAAGGAAAGCCTATTGAGAAAACGAGTGAAGAAGGTCTAGTGAGGGAAGCCTAGTGAGGGAAGGATTGAGGGAAGCCTAGTGAGGGAACAGGTGAGGGAAGCCAAGTGAGGGACGCTCGGTGAGGGTAGCCTAGTTAGGCAATGAGTGAGGAACTAGTATGTCATGAAGACTGTCTCATTGTGGAAAACTTTTTGACACTGTAGACTCCTCACATTCCCATCTCTCTTTTTTTTTTTATAAATCTGTTTGCAAGCAAAATGTGTGTCTAGTACATCCTACACATGATTGAGTGTCAATAAAGAGTCAGTACTGTAGAAACTTTAGCTATAAGTTCTAATAAATAATAATAATTCCGTGATTTGCTTTGCAGTTGGAATGGAATCATTAATCTTTCCCATCCAATAGACTTCAAGAATTAAATGCATTGTTATCTAATACATCCTCAGCCAGTGAAATTGCCTTGATGCATACATGACATTGTAATTTTAAATTAAATGTTGCTGCAGATTACATATTAAGCAACACCCTGTGTTCATTTCTTATCTGGGAAAATTCTCTGTAACAGTCCATTTTTACTTAATTATAAATAAGCCAGAAAGATACACTCACCCATTTTTTTTTTTCTCGTTTACTGGCTCACAAAGTGAAAGATTAATTTTAAGGCTTGTTCAGGGAAGACAGGGTCCTACATGCTAGATTAAACACAATCAAACTCATTTGCTAATTGCTTATTGACCCATATTGCAGCAAATATGAATTGCTAGTCAGATCCAGTAATGATTGAATTAGCTACATCAGGAGCAGCTAATGAGTCTGGAGAGGTTTCATGAAGAGAAGATATCCAACACACCTTGTAGGTTCAGAAGCAAAAAGTGGCCAAGGATTTTGTAATCATTATAAGGCAACCAAAGCTTAAAATAGAACTGAAATTATTCTTTATTATACACAATACAAACAAAATTATTGACACATCTGACTTTTTTAGCTATATGTGATTCTTCCCCAAACTATAATCACAAAGTTAAAAGCACAGGATTGTATAGGACGTCGTTCGATTTATTCGAATAAAATTTTCCCTTCATTTGAAAAAATCTGCTCCAGCATGAAAATGCTCCTCTGCACAAAGCCAGCTCAATGAAGATATGCATTACATGGTTCGGAATGGGGTCTTGAGTGGCTAGCTAAAAACTCTAGGCTGTACCTATATACCTTGTATTCCAGATTTTCACCTGGAATTTTTGGAAAACTGCAATATTCACATGAAAAATAATGTGGATTTTTTTTTTACATTTAGGAAAATTAAGAAACAAACAGGCAATAAATTCTAATGTCATACATCAAAGAAAAACAGCCCAGTGAATAGAATTGCATTATGCAAGATTCCTGTAATGCTCTCTAAGTGCATTGTGGGTAACAAAATTAAGAGACTCACAGATCTACTGCAATATAGACATAATTCATATCCAAACATTTGGCACAGTGGGGAGACTTGATTGCTAGGTATTCAAGTAGCATCAGTATCAGTGATCCCAACATAAAACAATGAATAATATAGACATGTGCCATATAAAAAAAAAATGCAGCAGGGGATGGTTCCACATTAACAGCCTAAAGATCCACAACGTTACTAAGCAACTCAAGAGCTTTGAGGATGAACTTGGACTGGAATTAATATCAACAGTCTACTACAATGGCTCAGGACCACAGGTTGCATGAACAGTTCTGCATTTAACCATCTCAGTCGCACCCCTCCCACCTTGTTTCCATAACGTCCTACATGCTTGGTCCCTCTATTAAACTACTTTCGAATCATGTCCATCTTTATCACAAGGTAAACAGGTGATATGGTGCGTGATAGTGCACATGTGATATGGTGCGTGATGGCTTTTGGAAACTGTAGTGGCATAAACCTGACAATATCATATTAACTGCTCTATCAACCTACACTCTAATATTAGTTATTTCCATTTTCTACTTTTGTGATATTTGTATAGTAGAATGGAACCTGAGTTGTGTTGTGTGTTGAATTGTCCCAAGGTGTGTGTGTTGAATGTATTGTGATGGGACCATGGAAAAGTACTAATACTGGTATACTTAAAACCAGCTGCAGGTTTTCTGGCTCTGTGAGTAAGAATTTTAGCCAGGATTTTGAATTTTGACAAGAAAATTGCCTTCCTTTTTTGCAGAATACAACATGAAATTGCATTTTAGGACTTACAGGCCATTAACATAATGAATGTAGTAGACAGTTTGCTTTTTCTTGACATTGCTACATGCATCTCTATTTAAACAGATGAAACAAAGGTCCTAATGTATGTTCGGAAGCGGAAATCTTCTACAGAATAGCAGCATGAGATTCAAATCTCTCCCCAAGTCTTTTTGCAGTTATTATTTGCAGCCTGAACTCTACAGTCTTCTTTCAGCCTGTTTCTTTGTTTCCACTGCTGTTCGCAGTTCAAGGCTAATTTGGGGCAGTGAAAACTCAGATGTGTGAAAAAAAAGCCCAACAGTGCTAAAATCCAATCAGAGCTGTGAAAAAGAAAACACACAGTTGAGCACCATCATCATTAGTTGCATAGACATGAAGGGAATCAAGTTTGGATTCAAAAACTTAACCTAAAAAAAACACAAAAATTGCTAATGTGCTAATTGCACAAAAAAGTTTGTTATTGTACAAAATAGAGCAGCTGGAATATGACACTACCTTTGGTTCTACTTGTGCGATCTCATTATTATGCACTTTTTATGTATTGTTTTAACTAAAAAAATTATAGTGGTGGACAATACCAAAGTAAATAAAATTCGTTCCTCTACTTATGTAGCTTTTTCACATACGTTTTGCTCAACTATATCTTGCAAAAGCAGTTGCTTCCTTTTATTTATGAGTGGATAAAAACTTAACTGGTCAAACATACAGCAAGCCACCAATCAGGGTCAAGCACACGCTTTGTTTTAAACTTGTTTTGTTTGGCGCTTGGTGGTATCTACTTATCACCAACATACAGTTCAGAGTCAGCTTAACTGCAAACAGATCATTTTGCGAGGAATAAATGATGGACGAAACACCTGACTATAACTTCACAACACCTGCAGCTGCGATTTGCATTTTCTTTTTTAAGTACAGTAAAACCCCATTGTACGAGCATAATTCGTTCTTGAAAATTGCTCGTAAGTCCATTTGCTCGTACGTTCGAAAACAATTTTCCCATAAGAATAAATGTAAAAGTGATTTAATCCGTTCCGAGACCTCATTCAAACGCTTATTTCTGCACTTAAAAAGTATTTGTAGCCTATTTTAACAAACAAATACACCGCAAATGACCGTAATGTAAACATAATTTAACACTTACTCATGTGGTAGTGGTTGATTGCGAGTGTGATACGCACAACACGCTCGTAACCTTCTTGGTTTCCATGGTAATTCTATTTACTTTCGTTTTTTCACTGCACCATCACTGATTTTCTTGGAAGACATTTTCCAAGATTTCTAGTGAAATAAAAATATAACACTAAAAAAAGTTAAGTTTTTGCTGCACTGAACAACGAGAGCGACCGAGCGATACGTCATCAACTCAGCGACTGATGCGACCCTCGGCCGAAAACGGGGAACCGGCAGCGTGGGTTTGCTCGTGCCTTCGAAATTTGCTCGTGAAATAGGGTAAAGTTTTGCGAGCAGGGTCGCTCGTATCTCAGTTTGCTCGTCTATTAGTTGCTTGTACAACAGAATTTTACTGTAGTTCGAAAGAAGGTTTTGGGCTCAATTTTAATAGATAACAATCAGTGTTTGACCTATTAAATTCATTCTATTAATAGGCTGGTGCTCTTAGAGTAACATTAAAGTCTTTTTATATAAACTAAGTTGATTAAGCAAAGAGTATTTTTACAAAAATGATAACAGTAACTTCTTGGTCATGTTAGTTGTAATCATGCGTGTATTCATCTGGGTCTTGTTTAATTCCAGCACTGCTGTGTAGTACCTGTATATTAATTGTAAACAGGAACAATATCCTTGCATGCTCAGGAATACTTCGCCAATTAATCTGATTCAGATTCTAAATTCGATGCTAAAAAAGCACAGACCTAGTGCTCCATGCACACATGATCCTAAATACGAGTTTATTTATTAGCAAAATCTTCCACACTCGGTAAGCAGATGCAGTGAATCAGCAGGTTAAACAAGGAGACCGGAGACCCTGCAATAGACCTCTGAGCTCATTTCTTTGATGAAAGACAATCCGGGTAGAAAACAACCCTAAAGTGTGGACATATTGTTATTTTTTCAACAGGAAGTATTGCAGCGGCTCCAGAAAGCTGAAAACATTCTGCATGCACTGGCCAGGCTAATTGAATTCGTATAAACGGTCTCTGTAGAATTATGGGCAGCCTGAGCTCCACAAAAAATAATTTATATTCATGAACAATGTGTGAATCATGCTCTGCTTAGCGATATTCAATTAATGTCTGTTTACCAGGCTGAATCTACAGCAATAGTTTTGCCCAATTAGTGTTAATTTGAATGTTAATACCATAGTGACATGATGGAGTCTTAGAGGACGAAGATTCTTTAATGAGATAGCAGCTTTAATGTCCTTCACATGCTAAATTATTAATTGTTAAACTAAGATGAAGATTCTATGGAACATTGTCAATACTGATCTCTGTAATACTGCAAATTAATGAATTTTCAGGACAAAAATTAAGAGTAAATCGCAGATTCCTGCTTTTCCATGTGCTCGTGTTCATTTTCTTTTCTGTTTCAATCATGTCTCCATTCTTGTATCGTCATTTTGTTACTAGATTGTGTTCACCTGTTTTGTGTTGCTCCTCGATTTGTCTTTCCATACCTGCTTTAGAGACTTCTCGCAGAAAGCTTGTTGTAAAATATGGTTATTAGGCCAAACCTTGTTTTTTTCATTAATAGAATTTTTTTTTTCAATTCAGATTTATTTGTCTAATGCTTTTAACAATGGAAATTGTCCCACAGCAGCTTTACAGAGGTAAATAGGTTATTAAGAGCTTAGATTCAGCATGTTCCTGGTTTAGACTTTTGGTGTGTCTTTGTTCTGGTATCGATTCCGGTATTCTTGGTGTTTGCCCCAATTAACATGTGCATTTATCCAACTGTGTCTGGTTTCCCAGCATATGTAAGAGTAACTGGCAATTTGTCAAAAAAAAATAAAAAAATAAAACTCAATCTTGGAACAAACAATGGACACAAGCATCATAAAGACAAAAAAAAAAAAAAAAAAAGAACAATAATACTAAATTTCACAGTTCTACTAACTAATATGGCTGAATGTTGTGCTTAAGTCTTTCCCACATGTACACAAACATTTAAGACCTACAATACACATTATTTAAGAATCTCACACTCAGGAAGTTGAATAGCTCACTTGAGTAAAGCCACGGGAGTAGTAGGAGACATGGAAAATGAACAAAAGCCAAGTGAAGTGTTGGCAGATCGCTCAGTGTTTGGAACGCCTTGGACAAGGGAAGAACTAAGCGTAAAGGAGCTAAAGATCTAGAAATGAGCTTTTCACGGCTTCTTAATAAGCTCTAAAGAGCAACAGTGCCATCTATTGTCTAAAAGAATCAGAAATCCGGGATCTGTAGAGCAATACTTCCATCTGCTGTTTATACCGCAAAATAGCCACATAATCCACAAAAATCCAGTGTAGTAATCCACAGAGGGTAGAAATACAAAGGACCAGGTTAAAGCAAATAGATTTTCACAGCATCTGTAAGATGTCTGCTCCACAGCTTCACCACCCGCATACATCATCTTTAGCGGAAGCATCAACATCAGTCTCACAAAATGGCCCAGAGTTTTCTTTGCATTTTTGTGCATTGTTTTTGTGCATTACAGTTTTCCTTGGGATTTGAAATGAAGGGAAATACTACAGGGAAAAAAGCGCAATAAAATAAATGATTCATAAAAAATGTTTAACTGTTTTGAACTGTTTTGGACGACTTTTTCTCACAATGTGCAGCTTTTCTTGAAAAGTCCGTCTTGTGAATGTCCTTGTCTAGGGACTTACCAGTGCCAATTGGATCCCACTACATACGTTTTGACACTGGACCTCCTGGAGTGTTTAAAGGCTCTGGCATGGAGAAGCTGGTGCTGGATCTGTGATGATCACAAATGTTGAGCTCAGTAGCTCCTAGTTTTATAACCATAAAGACTGTATAAGACTGTAGAAAAAACATCACTTATAATCTTATACTCCAGTACTAATGTTAGTTCTCACTCTCCAGTGTTTTGTATTGTTTAAAGATTTATGATCAAACTCTTGATGTCACCCAAATGAGGATGGGTTCTCCTTTTGAGTCTGGTTCCTCTGAAGGTTTCTTCCTTATAACATCTAAGGGAGTTTTTCCTTGCCACAGTCAAGGCTGCTTATCAGGGATAAATACACACCATTCACCTTGGCTGTGATTTCTGTAAAGCTGCTTTGAGACAATGTTTGTTGTGAAAAGCGCAATAGAAATAAACTTGACTTGACTTGACTTGTAAGTGTATCTGCAACCAAATCAGTTTCTTCTCCTCTGTCAGCCATTGTGAAAAAAAAATACCCAGCTATAAATCTAAATTAATATATTTAAGCTTAAACAGATAAGTGTTGAAAATGTTGATGCGACTGGACTGATGTGGCTAGAGGGTCTCGGAGTCACTAAATCGCAGTCTGATTAGTTAAAGCAAAATGTATTTGATTCTAAAAAGAGCCACATTCATTTTTGTTGCCTTTTGGCAATACATGAACGCTTAAATCTGATTGGATAGAAACTCTAATCAAAACTCAGTGGTGCTGCTCCTTGCAACAAAACCAGGCACATTTCAATTTGAGGTGAATCAGTGCGGAATGTGAAAACTACCGAAATACAGAAACAAAAAATATATGGTATACAAGTGTGTAGATCTGCACACAAACACAACAAAATGAATACTGATTGAAAAAGGAGGTTTTTAATAAACAGTTGTTAATAAGCAAATTAGCTGTGAATGTATAAGAAATCAGTCTGCTTAATGTCATTATCTCAAAACATGTTCTTTAAACATATTTCATAGCACTTATGAGTGCCAACCGATGTTTTCCTTTAATGATCTTTAAAACAAATTTTCCAAAATCATGCTCAGAAGCATATTAGTACAAAACCCACAACTAGACACTGCCGAGTTATAAACTTCTCCCCTGCAGAAATGTATATAAACACACTTTCTGCAATAATAAGAAAATAAAAACTACTGCCATAAAGACTTGATTTTCATCATTTCATCAGTTTAAGATCAACAACATTTTCGAAAGTTTTCATCTCACAGTCGATAGAGAGAACAGATCAGAGTGTTCACTTCCTTCTCTTTCCTTCAAACGATTTCTTTCTCTTCTCTGAAGGAAATTCTGCCAGCTCTAGCTCTTCAGAACAGCAGATTGGTGTCCATGTCCTCTGTTGGTGTGGAATAATGGAGAGAAAATAAATTAAGGACAAATATTTTCACAGTAAAGCAATATCACTAACTGATCAGAATTTAGCTATAGGATTATGTGCTTTGCTGACAGGATAACTGTCAGTTATATTATGATTCAGTTGCCCTAAGGGAGGCACAGTATATTTGCATTTATATATATATATATATATATATATATATATATATATATATATATATATATATATATATATATATATATATATATATATATACAGTATATTTTATAAATCAAATGTTAATGTATTTATGTAGAATCTAATCTAAACTGAATGTGTTTAGCACCAGATAACAAAAGTGTGCACTCTAAATATTATTAGCATTAAAATGTATTTTATTTGCAACTTGTTTCAAATATGGAAGCTGGGGTTACAGCACAGGTTCAGCCATGATACAGCCTCCCTGCTGCACTGATAGTTTAGGGCCTTGGTCAGGGGCCCAAAAGTGGCAGCTTGGCGATACTGGGGCTTGAAACCCAACCTCCTTATCAGTTACCCAGTCGGTCTAAATGCTCTGTGTGGCATGTTTGTTACATGTCTATATGGGCTTTATCCTGATTCTTTGGTTTCCTCTAAATTACCAAAAATATTCCTGTAGGTGTTTAGTAGGTCCTCCGACTACTAAAATTTCCCTTCATATGAATGTGTTTGCTAGGTTCTCTGATGTACATTTGTCTCATGTAGGAAATACACCGATCAGGCATTATGACATTATAACATTATAAACAGTGAAGTGAATAACACTGATTATCTCTTCATCATGGCACCTGTTATTGGGTTAGAGATATTAGGCAGCGAATATTTTGTCCTCAAATTTGACGTGTTAGAAGCAGGAGAAATTGGCAATCGTAAGGATTTGAGCGAGTTTGGGACAAGGTCCAAACTGTAATGTCTAGAAAACTGGGTCACAGCATCTCCAAAACTGCACTTGTGTTAAAATCTATTATCTATTAAAAGTGCCCCGAGGAAGCGGCCGATCATTGATGCACGTGGGGAGCGAAGGCTGGTCTGTGTGGTCCGATCCAACAGACGAGCTCAAACTGCTGAATTGCAGAATGCTGTTAATGCTCTACGGGTCACAACTGTTTTGGCAGTAAAAGGGGGACCAACACCATATTGGGCAGGTGTTCATATTGTGTTATGCCTGATCAGTGTATGTCTATCCCGTATCCACCATGGCATTGACTAAGATAAATCATTTACTGAGAATAAAAGGATGTTTTAACTGCATATTTGTCTAATGCTAAACAAACATTAAACAAATTTTACTTCACAATAAAAACTCTATTCTTAATGTACCCTAATAAAAAGCAAAGTCATGGAACCAGTGCAAATCCAGTGAGAGAACCAGCCAAAATATAAATGATGTAAGATGGGGCTTTCATGCAGTGTCAGTTATTACTGAACGTGGTAATGTAATGCAAGAGTTATATAATTATTCATCATAGGTTTTTGGGTTGAATTTTCAGTAGTAAAGGCTTGGCAGGTCTGATCATGAAACTTGCATTTGCATGTAGATGCTCCTACAATGTGAGGCAGGAGTCAAGCAAAATTAATTTTTTAAGGTGTCCTACCGTCCTTTATGCCAAAACACTGGCACCATTCCCTGAAAGAGAGCAGCTTGTCCTTGTCGGTATCACACCCGTGGAAAAAAACTGAAGTGCAGTGCTCCATAGGAACCAGCGGGGCACGGAGAGGAGCAAGCTCCGAGTGAGACAGGAACCTTGGCATATAAAAAAGATAATGAAGGTGTTACTTGTATCAGGAGCTTCAGGAGTCGCTGATGGTAAACAAAAAAACAAACAAAAAAATGTGCCTCTTTATTGAAAACCATACCTGTCTGTTGGATGCTGGTCCATTTGTGCAAACTGCCAATGCACTGGATATATGTACATGTTGTAATTCTTCTCAAAGTCCTGAGTCAAAAGCTCAATAGGGTGATCACCCTTATTAAGACGCATCTCATTCTCGTAGATCTTCTGAACCTGACCAGTCCAGAGCACATATAGAAGATAAGTAAGGAATAAAATAGGATGAAAAAATAAGTAGAGAAAAAAAATCTACATTGGAATAAATCACAATGTCAGATTTTTTCTTCTTTAATAACACATCACAAGCTGTTGTATCCTTCTTATAAAACAAACAGCTAACATCCTTTATCTTTTATTCCCTAATAATTACTTAACAAATCATTTCCAGTTATAACTGCATTCTAGTGTTTAGTAATAGACATATATTTAAATACATGGTAACATTCAGGGGGAGTATTCACATTTATATACACTGTATGAACAAATGTATTGGGACACCAGACTTTTCAAGCCATGTGTGGTTCTTACTCAAACTGTTACCACAAAAATGGAGACAATTGATTGAACGAAATCTTCCCCTCACTTGACCTAGGGGACTCAAACCTGTTCCAAAGCGAGCTCCATGAAGATACACTTTACATGTGTTGGAGTGTAAGCTCTTCAGTGGCATGCTATAGGGCTCTGACCTCAACTCTACTGAAACTTTTGGGATGAGTTGTAATGCTGACAGCACCAGAGTCCTCCTTAAATAAGAACGTGTCCATGCTTAGAGTCTATTCCCCCATTTTGAATTGCATAATAAAGCATAATGGAATTTAATACTATACAGTACAGTACATTTTAACTCTGACTGTTACAAAGCAGGATTCCTTCCAGACAAGTTTTCTTTGTTAAATACCAACATGTTTTGTAATCAATTAATTATTAGTCTTAGAGCTGGGCATGCAAGTTCCTGTGTATGTTCTTGTATTAGAAGTGCATTGATATAACCCTAATTGTAATATATATTTAAATAATATTATTATTATTGGACAGAATCTTTTTTTTCTTCTCTGATTTAAAAGTTAATAATGGCTTATTAATATATATTTTCCATTTATTTATTTTGGTTGTTTACAGACACAGACTCTGGATCTCTGCTTGGCTGTAAGGAAATCTTGATCATAAAGCTGTAGCAGCACATTCTTCAGCCAGTCTCTCATGCGCAGTGGAAAATGTATCAGCTCTGTCATCAGACATGGTGGAATAACTGATAGACACAAACAACAACACATTTTCAAAAACCATAATGGTCTTTATTTAAAGTACAGGGTATATAACATTTATTTGAACTCATAAGTGAATTATTTCTACTGCTTTGAAATTTAACAGCACTGGCTTCCAAGGCTTTCATGGCTTTCATGGCTCATGGAAATGAGATGGGCTACCTTTGCAGGAGCCAGTGTAGTCCAGATGTAGTCTGTGACCTTTTTTGCTGCCCTGAAGACTGCATTTGGTGGCAAAAAGCTGGCAGGATGAGTCATAGGTCTGGTTATCTGTTCCACACACCTACAACGAAAGATCAGCTATTTAAGAGCTGAAGGTCATTGAAAATAAGTATAGATATGCCAGACATGGGTCAAATCCCTTTTCACATACTGTAGCTACACAAGGTAATTTTTCAGCTGGGTTTGTCTTCTCCCAGTTTGCAGATTGAAGTCTAAAACCAGTTGATAAAAGAATTGGTTTGAAAAATAAGTTCAAGCCTTTTTAACAAAATCAATGTACTACATGGTTTAGTAATGAGTTTATTAGAGGGACTGCACGGGTAGGAGATTTTGGAGACAAGGTGAGATAGCAATGATTTAGATGGTTTGGACATATGCAGAGGAGGGACATGGGATAAATCAGTAGAAGAATGCTGATGATGGAGCCTCCAGGATGAATGAAAAGAAGAAAGCCAAGGAGGAGGTTTATAGATGTGGTGAGGAAAAACATGCAGGTGATTGGTTTGAAAGAGATGTAGAGGACAGAGTGATCTGGAGACGAATGATCTGTTGGGGTGACCCCTAATGGGAGCAGCAGAAAGAAGATGAAGAAAAAGAAGAAGTAGAAGAAGAAGACGAAGAAGAAGAAGAAGAAGGAACTGTATCGTACACTGCAGTACTCACATGGTCAAAGTGACTGAGGCTTGACTGAGGACAGTCTGCAGGTTCCTGGCACACACAGCTAGGCTTCTTCTTATCATTCAGCTGGCACCTCTTCCCTCGCTTACAGTGGAAGTTCTTACATGAGTCTGGGTATGACATGAAAAGATTTCTATTCAAATTTTCTTATTTAATAGATACTTGAAATTAATACAAATAATAATAATAATAATAATAATAATAATAATACTAATAATACTAATAATAATAATAATTAAAAGAAGAAGAAAAGGAACAAGTAAATGAAGAAGATATTTTGGTTTTGGGGCATTGCTCAGTCCAGTCTACTCTGTGTTAAGATTATTTGTTTGGATTTGGGTATGATTTTAGATTGTCTACTTGAAGTAAATAACATATTCCTTCTCTACAAATTAGACCCAAGAAGTATGAATATGCAGAGTTAACCAGATATTCTTTTAATTGATTACACCTCTATCTTTAGTATTCCTTGCTAGAGAATGCATTGTCTACAGCATTCCCTAGATTGGTTCAAAATTCACCAAAATTTCAGGATGATTGTCCAGGAGGCATAATGATTTTCCACAAAATAAAAGAAGGGTGCACATAGAGGGTTGGAACCTTGTCGAACACCAATATGCACTTTCTAGGTTTAGATTCATGTCCAACCAAGAAATAAAATTGTGTTCTCATGCCTGAATTTACAATTTTATGGTTAGTGCTGTGCTCAGATCCAATCTCATGCAAGTTGTAGGGTTGTTGGCTTCTCTAACCAGCCTCATTTTACTCATCCTTGTGGGAGTCAAATTGTAAAGAACATTTTCAGTATCAAACGTTTATCTTTTGAGGAATATTCCATCTTATGTACTTCCATGGTTGACATGCTTGTCTTTCCTCTAACTGAAAGCTCAATCCAGCTTTATTATTATCACATGCCTTAAAGAGCTTACATTCCTCTGCCAGTTTGATCAGACCACAATCCCACCCAACTCTCATTGATTCCTTAAGCCTGCTGGCTGAGTTTGGCCTAAAGTTTGTTTAGGTAACATTAGCTATTGGGTGACAGTATGTATTAAAGATATCCAAGCTCAGCACATTCTTGATAAGAGTCTGGCATTGTACAGACAAGATTCTAAAACACCCACCGAGTGAAGCTTCCTGTCCTGGATGAGTTCCAATTCGCGATTTGGTTCGAACTGTGGGCCTGATTCTGGGGAAAAGATCCACTGCAGCTCTTATCTGCACAGGGTTCCTTCCTAGTAAAGAAGCCTAGGGAGATCAGGATGTATTTTTAAAGATAACATTAAAGACAAGTCAAGTTGCAAATATCTAAATAAACCTAAATCCAAACTATACTTTTTAAAGCCAAAAATGATTAAAATGATGAATGTACATCTTGTTGCAGTATGTAGTATGTTAGCATATGTAAAAATTCCAAAATGGATGAAGATTCATTATTAAATAATACATTAACAATGGTTTGGGAGGAAGTAAATGACTCTTCTTCCCAAAGCTTATATTTTCCTAAAATTTAACAACTCCTATAAGGTGGTGTCCAAATGTTTAGAGACTAATGGTGATTACTGGCCACGTCTGGAATTTCATTATGGACAGCAAGTTAGAACAAAGAGCAAGCATGACATTCTGCGTTAAACTGGGCAAATCTGCTACAGAAATGTTTGACATCACATACGTTCAAGATACATTGCAATGCTGCAATGAGTCGTTCAAGTTGTTTTGAGAGGCACAGTTGCTTCAAGAACATCAATATAAGATGACAAGTGATCAGGAAGCTTCAATGAGCTCAACTCACGAAAATTAGGAAACTATTGGGCAACTTGTGCATGATGATCGTCGGAGAACAATACACAAGCCACACCTGCCAGATTTGGCTCCTGTAGACTCAAAGATGAAGATCTGGCTCAAAGGTCGCAGTTTTGACACCATTGTGGAGATCCAGTTCAAATCGCACAAGTTGCTTGACACACTTTAAAAAGAAGACTTTCAGGACACATCCCAGAAGTGGCAGGAATGCTGGGAGCGCTTTATTGTTGTGCAAAGAGACTATTTTGAATCTGATAGTGATAAATAAAGAACTTTGTTGTAAACAGAGCTAGTTTTAAAACTTTTTAATACCAACTCAAATCTAAGAATATTTAGGCAGGGATCCAGACACTCTGCCAGCTCCATTTGCAAGCACCAGGTCCTCAAACACCGCTTCACCTCAGCAAATGCAGGGGCCAGAACCACAAGGAGCAGGAGCACCCTTCTCAAAGAGAGCTCTCCGGGACAAGAAAACAAGCAACACACAGGCTGTGTGCATCCATTCCCATGATATTGCATGGGCAAGGAGGAACACACAGTTGAAAAGAGTCATTGACTTTCTGGTCATGACGTCACCCCGCTAGTGACGCCACGCTTTCCATTGTACTGCATGATGCAGAGTTTGGACAACTTGAAAGCGTTCCCAAAGCGTTGTTGATGCAGCTCGAGTTCCTGAAGGAAACTTGCAAAAAGTCACACAGACAGGAACCAGACCTAATGCTCTGAGTCAGGGCTATTCAACTGTGCTATTCCAATAAATTTTAATTCATTTGAAAATTAACTGAATGTTTTTTCTGTTTCTTTTAGCATGCCACTGACTAACAAATCAGCAGTCTGAAGAACTTTAATGATCTTTAGTCTTACCCATTTCCTGTTCTTCCTCTGCACCAGGGATTGTGTGATTTCTGACTCTTTCTCATGCTCTCGGTTTTGAGAATGTTCTGAGGCCTGCTCAGCATTTAAAGCCTGGTTACCTAGTGCTTTACTCAGTCTCTTGCTTTTTATCTGTATCTTGCCCTTTTCTTTATCATGGTTGATACTTTCCTTTGTGTCCACCCCTTTTTCTGTTTTTTCAGGGAATTCCTTTTCTTCCAGTTCTGTACTTTCATCTGTGTTGCCTTTGTCAGTCTCAGGGTCTAGAAGGATCTGCTCATCTTGGAGACTTTCAGTAGACTTAGCTTGATCACCTGTTTTTTCCTCATGTCCATCATAGGTATCCTCATAATCTTGACTGGACTGGGTATCATAGTCTTCCATGACTGTAGGAAGTTCACTTTCGTCATTCTCTTTCGCTGTAAACTTTATAGCTAAAGATTTTTTTTCCTCCATCTCGGTGTTTTGAGATTTCGTTGATAAAATGTTTGCAGCATAGTCTAAATCTAAAGGTATCTCTGAGTCTGTGCTACTACCCACTTCCTCTTCTGCATCTTTCTCTTTATTTTGCTCTTGATGTTCTTTTCCATCATTTTTAGACTTTGGTATTATCTCCACACTTTCATCATTTGTATCTGAAACCTTTCCTACTGTTTCTCCATCATTATTTTCCTTATCATGCTCCAAATCATGCTGCTTTTCCTCAGAATCTTTTATAAGCTGAGCAAGCATCTCTTCATTCACCAGCACAGGAATGCTCCTTCCATCTTTAGCAGAATTTTCCAAGTCTACTGAATATGCTTCATCTGTTCCATGTCTTCCATTTGGTGTCTTTTTGCTTATATCTTTATTTTCCAGTTCTGGACTGCTAGCCTCAAAGAAGAAGAATGTTGGCAAAATGTAATCATGATCCTTATTTAACTTTGAGAACTTATGATCCTGGGGAAAGAAAAAAGAAATAGGAATGTATACACTTTATTTTGTAAAAAATAATATAGGCTTGATGATACTGTGTCTAAATTACCATCTCCTCAGAAGTTTGGGACCATCCGGAGAGAGATTCATGCTTCTCATGCGGAGCGCTTTGCACCTTGAATATGAACACACCACAGGAACCAAATTATGTGTTACCACATATATTCTGAGGCCACCAGTTATGAGAATGAACTTAAAGTTTAAAGCAGACTAATGTAATATCCATGTTGCAACACCAATGACTTTTTTATGTCTTAATGAAGTCTTCCAAAATTTAAGTGTAGTGATTAGATTCCTGTGTCATGTCACAGTGGATTTCTCCCCAAATTTCAAATCAGACACTATGACCTTTAAACATGGCAGACAAAAACTCCACTTCCCACTGTCTACAAGGAATGAGTCACCAGCAGATTGATTAAAAACACCTGATTTCAATTACATACACCCACAGCCACACAACAAAAAATGACTCATTCTTCACATTGCAAAGAATATCAGTTGCACATGTAGGCCATGTCCAAACTAATATGTCTTTGTTCCCTTTCAGGAACTCGAGCTGAGTCAAAAAAGCGTTGGGAACACCTTACATTGTTCACGCTCTGAAACGCTAAAATCCAGCCGATAAGTCTGGATGTCATTGGCGGGCGACGTCATGTAATCAGGAAGCTACAAAATGGGTGAGCAATGGTAGCGACATTAGCTTCTTTCTGTTCAGGTAAGCAATTTGTGTGTGAATCTGTGCAGTCATTAACTTTAAATGCAAAATTCCGACTGCGGAAGAGCGCTCTCCCTCACGGCTCAGGTCCCGCTTTGCTGAAGCAAAGCGGCGCTAAAGGTCAAGGGGCTCGGAGGCCGACCTAGCAGAATGCATGGAGATGGATGAGTCCTCTCCAGCCTCTCTTGCTAAACCGAGCTTCCGTTCCCCGGGGAAAGCACTCGCTTCAGCGGTTCCTTATTCTGGCATGTGTAACGCTGATCTCCTTATTTCTTCCTCCGAGAAGGGAAAATATTCGGATGCTAGCGAGCCGACGACTCCTCACAGCCTCCTGGAGGTACCGACGCTGGCTGTCGCTAAGCTGGAGATAGCTTGGCCCTATGAGAAGCAAAGGGCAACATGTTCCCAGCAAGCTGTATGAGCGTTTCCTGCGTCCCTTGGCATAGCATTCGCCCCTGGGCCTACTGTTCTTTCCTGACCTACACACCAAGGTGTCTAGGTCCGTGAAGACCCCATATGCGGCCCGTACCTTTGCCCCACATTTGCTATACGTGAATATAGTAAGATTCAGGGAGTGCCGCTATGGGTAGATGCCCAGGGTTGGAGAGGCGCTAGCTGGCTATTTCTCCCCAGGTGAGGCATTGCTGAAGGCTCCGGTATCGCCTACAAAAGCCACTTCGGCTCTAGTAGGTAGGGCTTACAAGGTGGCAGGTCAGGCCGGGGGTTGCCTTGACACGATAAGCATGTTGCAGGCATACCAGGCTGACCTGCTATGAGAAATGGAGCTAGATTCCCGACAGGGACAGGGCTTTCCTTCTGAATGCCTTCCTCGACACCACCAGGAGGCCAGACTTTTAGCTCTCCCACAAGATGTGCCTCAGAGCGCAGTCTCCCTCAACCGAGTGACTCCTTCCAGTCACAGCTGCAGGGGATCTTCCCAGCTGTTCTGAGAGGGTCAGAAGCCAGCCTCGAGAGGCTGGTTCCCCGATCAGACTTCCGGGCAGATGGGGAGACCAGGCTGTTAACTCTGCCACAATATGTGCTTCAGAGTGCAGCCTCCCTCCCACAGGTGTTTCCCTCCATTTCCGCCCAAAAGGTCGCTGCCCACTTTTAAGGTTAATGATGGTCACTTTTAGGGAGATTGTGTCTCAGATCAAGTCCAAGGATGTAAGGTGATGTATTTGCACATAGCCTTCCTATTTACAGGAGGTTCCTGAGTTTTGCTTTCGGGGGCGAAGCTTACCAATATCAAACCTCCCGTTCGGCCTAGCACTCTCATTTCGTGAGGGGGTTCAGTTCCTAGCAGCTTGTTTTCTCTTCTGAGGTAGTAGAAACCATCCTCCATTCCAGAGCTCCCTCCACAAAGAGGTTGTATGACGATAAATGGCATCTGTTCGCCACGTGGTGTGAGCACCACCAGTTGGACCCAGTCAACTGCCCGGTTGCAACAGTTCTTGCAGGAACAGTTTGCCACAGGATTGGCTTCGTCAACCCTGAAGGTTTACAAAGGTTGTGTTCAGACACACTAGGCAGGGATTGGTCAGTATGGCGTGATTGGACACCCGTTTCCAAAGAGTTTTCGGCGCAGCTCAAGTTCCTGAAAGGGAACGTCACTAGGTTACGTATGTAACCCTAGTTCCCTGAGGGAACGAGAGCTGTGCCAACGGGCCATACTCCCTGCATCCCTGCAGCACTTACCTTTTCTTTTTCAAAAGCTTATGTCGCTACTATCGCTCACCCATTTTGTATCTTTCTGGTTTACGCGACATAACCCGCCAATGACGTCACGACTTGCCTATTGGCCGGATTTTACACGTGATTTAGAGCATGAACAATGTGAAGCATTCCCAAAGCGTTTTTGATGCAGCTCTCGGCCCCTCGACCTAGTGACCTTTTTTGGCAAATAAAACTTAGCTCTCTAAAGTCGATAAATATGAAATTTTTGCGTAGTAGTTTGGACTGTAAAAACAGAGGCTTTTAAAAACAATGACGCATTTTTAGTCATGTGACTTTCCTTTCCTCCAACATTGCCATGAATTTCCAAAAGAGCCGGAAAGTAAATAAGTGACAGGAGGAAATGACGCTGGTCGAAGCTTTTCGATGTGGGTCGATGTTTTTCTCGTGCGCAGTACAGGGATGTGCTGTAAGCTTTTTCAGATGTAACAGTGTGAATGAGCAACTTTTGGGAAAAAATTGAAAACAATAGTGTAGACACGGAGCATTTTTAGGTGAAAATGCTGT
Organism: Silurus aristotelis; assembly: GCF_946808225.1. Classification (NCBI taxonomy): domain Eukaryota; kingdom Metazoa; phylum Chordata; class Actinopteri; order Siluriformes; family Siluridae; genus Silurus; species Silurus aristotelis. The sequence continues at coordinate 31,447,666 of NC_139577.1, read as the reverse complement.
TTTCAAATTTATCTGGATTAGTGTAAATGTAGTTTCTGTCTTTATGAAGCCTTAATAAAATTTTTATTCTGGTTCCTCTCAAGGTTTTTTCCTCATACCATCTCAGTTTTTTTTTCCCTTGCCACACTCGCTACAGGCTTGCACTTTAGAATAAACTTAAAATTAAAAAGTAAATATTTTGTTTATTTTATATTTTATCTTAATTTTAAATATTTACAATCTAAACTTTTACATTCTTTTATACAACTTTATAACTTCATTATATGTGTAAAAATGTTCATTGTTCAAGCATTATACAAACAAAAATGTATTGAATTGAATTGCTGTTATTTAAATTGCCCAAATCTAGCATCTGCATCTGATGCTAATTTTGTCATACATCTTCTGGTCATGATGGTCTAATTCAAGTTACACTTTCTGTTGTAGTCATTTCAAATGACAGCATTAAGGCATTGCATTATACATTTTGTGGCTGCTAAAGTAAATTTATAGAAACCTCAATCATTCTTACAAGGTTAAAAAATCAAGGATGATCTATATTCATTTTCATACATTACTAAAATAAATTTATGCAAAGTTACATCAGCATTTAAAAGCATGTTTAGGTCACAAAGTACAGGTTCTTGGTTTCTGTTTACTAAATATGGCCATGCTTTACTATAAATAACTAGCATGTCACCTCAGAATCTTCATACAAACCTGAAATGTAACTTTTTTAAGATGTACACCATCAAGTAAGACCCTTAGTAAATTCAACTTCAAGTCCAATCCATTGTGGTTGTTTAGAAATTGTCTGTTGTCCAAAAGGTTCTGTGCTAATATTATTTGTTTCCTTTAACGAACATTATTTGCATTAATGTTAACTATACATTATTGTTGTTTGTTAGCATTACTAATGATTTATTTGTGTGCTATTAAAGGAAACCTTGATGGAAAACCATAACAATACTTTTTACTTACAGTGACGGTTAAAGCAGAGGCGAACAATACGATGCACAGAAGATTAGCCTTCATATCTGTAAGAGGGAAATATAATGTAATTATGATTCCCTGGCAAGGTGAAAACTTATTCCACCGTACTCTTCTTACTTTACAGTCATTAAATCTTTAAATTCTTTAGTAATTCAATGTCCAATCATGAAAGATCTGATAGCTAAATACAAACATAAACTGTCAAACAGAGGTGTAAATAGTACCTGAAAATCAAACATAAGTAAAACTATAGATACTGCAAATTTGCACTGTACTTGAACAGTACTTGAGTATTTGACTCATATTGGAGGCTTAAAGATGCACAAATCCTCAACACCAAGGGACATGTTGCTGAAAAGCCAGAAACAGGTGATTTGTGAGGTTTTATTTCAAATTGTACACCTCAACACTGCAACCGTTAGGAAGGGCATCCAGCATAAAACATGTGCAAAATTAAATATACGGATCACGGTTTACCAACGACCGCCACAGGTATTGTCAGCCAACAGGGTACATTTGGAAATTGGGCTACTGTTGGCCGAAGGATGAGAAGGAGAGGAGGAAGACGGCAGGGAAAAGAAGAAGTGGAGGAGAGTGGAGTTTAAGGTTGATACTTTAAATGTTGGTACTATGACTGGTTAGGGGGTATTGATATAATGGAGAGGAGAAAGGTAGACATGTTGTGTGTTCAGGAGACCAAGTGGAAAGGGAGTAAGGCCAGGAACATTGGAGGGGGGGTTTAAACTGTTACATCAAGGTATGGATGAAAAGAGAAATAGTGTAGGGGTGATTCTGAATAAAGCGTACAGTAATGTGTAGTGGAGGTGAAAATAGTTTCTGATAGGGTGATGAACATGAAGCTGGAAGTTGAAGGGGCGATGATAAATGTCATCAGTGCTTAAGCTCCACAAGTGGGTAGTGAGATGGAGAGAAGAAAAAATTCTTGAGTGAGTTAGATACAGTGGTAGAAGGTGTACCTAAGAATGAAAGATTGGTGATTGGGGCAGACTTCAATGGGCATGTAAGTGAAGGGAACATAGGTGATGAGAAGGTGATGGGTAGGTATGGCTTTAAGGAGAGGAATGTGGAAGGGCAGATGGTGGTAAATTTTGCTAAAAGGATGGAAATGGCAGTGGTGAACACATATTTTAAGAAGAAGGAGGATCATAGGGTGGCGTATATGAGTGGAGGAAGGTGCACACAGGTGGACTATGTTCTATGTAGGAGATGCAACCTAAAGAAGATTGGAGACTGTAAGGTGTTGGCTGGGGACAGTGTAGCTAGACAGCATCAGATGGTGGTCTGTAGAATGGCTTTGAAAGTGAAGAAGAAGAAGAGGAGGAGAGTGAAGACTGAAAGAAGAATACGATGGTGGAAACTGAAGGCAGAAGACTATAGTGTGAGATTCAGGGAAGAGGTCAGACAGGGGCTTGGTGGTGGTGAGGAGGTGCTGGATGATTGGGCAACTACTGCAGAAGTGATAAGGGAGGTATCTAGAAAGGTACTTGGTGTGACATTTGGAAATCGAAAGAAAGACAACAAGACTTGGTGTAGTGGAAGCCAGGCTGAGAGAAGAGGTGACCATCTGTGAGCAACAGTATGGTTTTATGCTGAGGAAGAGCACCACAGATGCAATATTTGCTTCAAGAATGTTGATGGAGAAGTATAAAGATGGTCAAAAGGAGTTGCATTGTGTGTTTGTGCATTTAGAGAAAGTGTATGACAGGGTGCCGAGAGAGCAGTTGTGGTATTGTATGAGGAAGTCTGGGGTGTCAGAGAAGTATGTGAGTGTGGAGCAGAACATGTATGAGGACAGTGTGACAGCAGTGAAGTGTGCAGTAGAAACGACAGGCTGGTTCAAGTTGGAGGTTGGACTGCATCAAGGATTAGCTCTGACAGCTTCTCAACAGTGCAAAGTAATGGAGAGTGTGTTAGAGAATTGAAGAAAAGAGTGTAGGCAGGGTGGAGTGAGTGGAGAAGAGTGGCAGGAGTGATTTGTTATAGGAGGGTATCAGTGAGAGTGAAAGGGAAAGTTTATAGAACAGTGGTGAGACCTGCGATGTTGTATGGTTTAGAGAGAGTGGCATTGAGTAAAAGACAGGAAGTGGAGCTGGAGGTAGCAGAGCTGAATATGTTAAGGTTTCCGTTGGGAGTGACGACAATGGACAGGATTAGAAATTAGTTTATTAGAGGGACCGCGCATGTAGGACGTTTTGGAGACAAGGTGGGGGAGGCGAGATTGAGATGTTTGGACATGTGCAGAGGAGGGACATGGGGTATATCAGTAGGAGAATGCTGACGATGGAGCCACCAGAATGGAGGAAAAGTGGAAGATTAGGGAGGAGGTTTATGGATTTGGTGAAGGAAGACATGCAGGTAGTTGGTTCGAAAGAGGCAGATGTAGAGGACAGGGGTGTATGGAGACGAATGATCCGCTGTGGCGCCCCCTAATGTGAGAAGCCGAAAGAAGAAAAAGTAGTACACCTCAACACTGTATTAACCAAGATCAGCACAACAGCCTCTTAGACATGCCAAACAAGTTGGTCAAAAAAAGACAAAGTAGTAAAACAATCGTTCAAAAGGGGATATTTAATTAACAAATAAAATTCCTCATTCTCAGAAATGGACAATATTTTGATTAAACTTTAACAAAAGCTGGTTCTCAATGTTTTTGGACTGAAAATGAGACTAGCGGTGAACCGGAATTTATAGATAATCCATCCTCGTCTGGGTTTATTAGGAATAAACTTATTTAAACTTAAATACTTAAGTAAAATTTGTAACTGTAATCTATTTCATTCTGAAAGGCTGCTTTGGGAAAATGTCTATTGTTATAAAGCTTTAACAGATCAAATCGAATTTAATAGACATTTAGTGTCACTGAAATGGGAATGGGTGCCTGTTTGAGTCTGGTTCTCTCAAGGTTTCTTCCTTATACCATATCAGGGAGTTTTTCTGTGCCACTGTCACCACTGGCTCGCTCATTAGGTATAAATACAAATTAGGTATCGATACAAATAAAATTAACTTTAATTCAAATAGTGTGGCATATTAAAGGGTTATAAAACCCTCTGAAACATGCTGTTATTGGAAACTTCTAACTCTGCATCACATTGCATCGCATGCATGATTATGTTATCCATCCTCACCAAGCACCAAACAATCGAATTGATGATTCTTTCTCATGTGAAAGTGTTCATCAACATGCCATTCATCACTCTGCCATCATAATCTGAGGCCTAAGTTGTCATGGTGACTGGCACGGAAGATCCGTCCCAGTTAAAAGTCACATTCCAACCAGGAGGAGTAAAGCAAATAACAGAAGCTAGCAGCCTGGAAAAGAGCCGACTATGTACACAAACTTCTGCTTTTTTGTCAGGAGACAAAGCAGCCATTATTGGATCAGTTTGAGGGAACGATGTCTCTCAAGATGGGGTTCACATGGGATGAAGATATAGAAATAAGTGTAGAATTAGTGCAACCAAAATGTTTTGGTCTAATAACATAACAAGCATCCAAAGATTTAATGTGTTAAAGAAAAAAATAAATGCAATACACATGAAAGTCTCCAAACTATTCATATACACAGCAACAAAAAGTAAACCAACCTAAGAAAAGATTGCAATGATACTTTGACTTTCTCTTATGTACAGTGTTTTATGAGAAAACCAATCTACATATGCATCCAATTTTAAGATAATTTTTTAAATAATACTTATAGTAGTATTTTTATTTATGGGTGCTTTATGTGACACTAATGGACACCTTACATACAGTTAAAATGCATATAACTATTGACAAACAACAATAAAAAAATAAATAAAACACTATATTTTGGAGTAAGAAATTAGATTTATTGCTTTATAAAATACAAAATTTGTGCGAAGAATTTCCAAAAGAAAAATGTCCATTTCCTACTGACACATTAATGCAGTATGCATAAGACTAATGTTAGAATGAAAAACATTATCTGATCTTGTCTGATCTTAAGGTTCACTGATGGATGGATTTAAGTTTGGTTAATGCAGCGGTTTATTATTTTAATTATATGCTTCAGTAATTAGAAAACAAAATTAATTAAAAGCATCAATTCTCTAAGTTCTTGTGGTTATGTGGTTTATATTTTGTTATTTTTGCTATTCTGTATATTGTTAGTTTTAAATGAAATTCTGTACACATTATAACAAAACAACACCAAGATTACCTACCAAATCAAGCTCTGGATTTATTTGCATTCGTCTTCAAATAAGCTCTGAAGAAAAAAACGTACCAGGAATTGTATCTTGCAGGACGATGAACAGATCACTGTGTTGATAGGATGTTGTGTGTGAAGAGTGTGTGAAGGACTGACTCTTTTGCTGAACTCTGCCCATCTCCCACACTGCTACTGCTATCTAAAGAACAGCATGCCTCTGGGACTCTGGCTGTAGAGAGGAGGGTAAAGAGACAATTCAAAAACACAAAGTGCTTTTCAGCACTCCATTATTCAGTAGTATATTAAGGAGTTTGTAGCTGAAAAAGGTTAATCAATATTGTATAGTTATGTGTTTTATAAAGAGACATACAAGAAAGGAGCCTTGTGTTAGTATTTGTTTATAATATTTATTATATATAAGAATTTTTATTACCACAAATTATTGTTTTGTTTGTTCTGTAATGTGAGCATTAAATATAAAATAATATAAAGAAGTTTTATTTTCGTCACGAGTTCTAAAACGAATTACCGACAAATACTGAGGTAATAATGTATCTATCTTTTGATTTTAGTTACATCTTGACAGTAGGTGGTGCTGCAGCACCCACTCTCACTCTCACTTCCTCAGGTGTCATGTGAATTGTGGTGAAACTATTTATAAGGACAACGCATGTAGGACATTTTGAAGACAAGTTGAGGGAGGTGAGATTGAGATGGTTTGGACATGTGCAGAGGAGGGACATGGGGTATATCAGTAGGAGAATGCTGAGGATGGAGCCACCAAGAAGGAGTAAAAGAGGAAGAACAAGGAGGAGGTTTATGGATGTGGTGAGGGAAGACCTGCAGGTAGTTGTTTTGAAAGAGGCAGATGTAGAGGACAGGGGGGTATGGAGACGGATGGTCCACTGTGGCGCCCCCTAATGGGAGACACTGAAAGAAGACCTTTTATATTATTATAATACAAATTGTATACATTATAACCTTATGAGCGGTGAAGTGAATAACACTGATTATCTCTTCATCATGGCAGCTGTTAGTGGGTGGGATATATTAGGCATTTTTTCCTCAAAATGCACGTGTTAGAAGCAGGAAAATAGGCACATGTGAGGATTTGAACGAGTTTGACAAATTGTGATGTCTAGACAACTGGGTCAGAGCATCTCCAAAACTGCAGATCTTGTGGGATGTTCCCGGTCTGCAGTGGTCAGTATCTATCAAAAACGCTCCAATGAAGGAACAGTGGTGAACCGGCGACAGGGTTGTAAACGGCCGAGGCTCATTGATGCAAGTGGGGAGCGAAGGCTGGTCCATGTGGTCCGATTCAACAGAAGAGCTCCTGTAGCTCAAACTGCTGAAGTTCATGCTGTTAATGTACTGTTTTGGCAGAAAAAGGGGACCAACACAATATTAGGCAGGTGGTCATAATGATATGCCTGATTGGTGTATATAGGCCAGGGTTTAGGACTTATCAAGATTTATTTTGGCCACTAGAGGCCGCTATTGCTCTCCATGCCTCGTTTTATATGTTTGTTAATTAAATCATTGCTGACACCTGGTGCTATTTGTCCTAAAGACTTCTAAGGAAATTATTAATATCTTATTTACACAATTGAGCAGTTGCTCAAGGTCCAAGCAGTGGCAGCTTGTCAGTGTGGAAAGTCTTAGTCCAAAGTCCAAAGTCTTAACCGCTGACCCCGATCTTAACCTATATCTTGAAATACACACCGTCTCACTACTGAGACTTGAGGGGCTTGAGAAAAGTGCTGTAGTATAAGAAATCTTGATTCATTTTTCTAAATAAGCATGTTCAAAATTCAACACAATATTATTTTCTTTTTAAATCAATAGAATTAGAAAATCTGGGCAGGAATAGGATAAGCACATACAAGTCACTTTATTTAGGGATTCCTTCCCATGGCTTCTAGTCAAAATGAATCAGACGGTTCAGAAAGCATCAGACATAATAAACAAAGTAAGATCCACAGAGGAAACCCATTCTTTGCAAGCAGACAGAAACCAAAAACCACAAAATAGCAGGAGTGCAAGCAGACTGTGCTTAGAGTAACATACACAAGATTTTACAGCCACACCACACTCTCATGAGCACTTATAGTGAGCTTCCTGTTTATCACACTTTCTTTCCTCCAATACTGTACAGTCGCTTATGCCCTTTATAATTATTTTCATTATGACACATTAACCTATATTTAATTTTTTTTTTGTTTTTACTGTATGTTTGCAAAGTTGATTCATGTTTCTTACAACTTTCCTGTTGTTTTTTAGGTTCAAAGTTTAAAGTTTTATGGCTTAGCTGTAGTTTTAATGCTTTTCTGGTTATATTGAGTATATAGAGTATACGCTGAGGATTATGAGAATCCTACCAGAATGCATGCTACCAAGAACAACCATGAACTGTCCTTTTCTTCACAGATTTTTAATCTGGCAGACTCTCCTTCTCGACATCAGAAAATATTGTCTGTTTCCCTCCACACAGGCCACTCATTGTGCTTGTTCTTGCCATCATAAGGTGACTGTGGCAAGAAAAAACTCCCTGAGATGGTGTAAGAAAGAAACCTAGGGAGAAACCAGAATGAAAAGAAAACCCATCCTCATCTTAGTGGCACTCTATGTCCATTTATTGCAGTTCCATCATTATCAAGTTGATAGACGAATAAATGCAGCCTGCAGTCCTAAGCCTTTGTAGCAGACTGTTGATATTAATTACAGTCCAAATCCATCCCCAAAATTTCTGAATTGATCACTAATTTCATGGATATTTACATTTTGTAACTGATCTGGAATGGTTCCACATGACTTGTATTTAACCTTCTTAAGTTCTTATACACAACCTAATCTCTACACTTTGTCCATCCGATTTAAAACACTCATGTTTGACAGCAAAGCCAAAAATACCTCACAGCACCCCTCTACCTCACAGCACTTAACCAACCCTATACTGCACCACACTCCCTCCATCTTTCAGGGTACATGATGAGCATGCTTCAAGAGTCTTCTCTATTCTGGCAGCTAAGTGGTGGAACAAAGTTCCACTTGATAGCCAAACAGCCGAGTCAATAGGAGTCTTCCAAACAAAATCTAAAGACCTGTGTATCCCAGCAGTACTTAAACTAGCACTTCATGCTTTTCACCTTTTTTTTTAATCCATATATTCTCCCAACAGAGTTTATAGACTGATGGTGTTCTTAATCTGTATTCTAATGATACAATATTATAATGTATTTATAGATTTTTTTAAAATCCCATACATTTTAATTGAATTAAAATAAAGATATATACTGATCTCAAAATTCTGTTTCCTCACAAGAAATTTTAGAATCAAGACATGTTGGTCCTGTTTTTTTCTGTTCCCATAAACCTATCCTGTTCTTCTGAATCCTTGTATGTGGGTGTTGTCGCATTCCTGTTCTCCTCGCTCCCCAAAAAAATTGCTCAATTCATAAACCCTCATAGATCTTCCCATCTTATCTACTGACTCACTGCTGTCACAAGACGTCCACTTTCTCCATACAAACTTTAACATACAGACAAATATACATACGGCTGTACGTTTTTTTCAAGACCAGAAGTGTAAAATCAACTAAATAAACTTCTTTACTAATACGAACAAAGTGTGTAAATGATGCAATACAGTTATAGATCATAAAGGCAGCAATTCAGTATTTGAAACGATCTTGAATTTGCTAAATTATAATACAGTATTGTTTAATCTGGGGTAGGTTTATTCACGAATGATAAGGAGATTGTAGGAAAGAATTATGTTAAACATCAGAATAATTTTTTTTTATTAATTTTACTTCTTTCTGTTATTTGTCACTTATAATCAATTTTTTTTATATTAAAATTATAAAATTATATATTATTATAAATTGATATGTTCAGTCAAATTGTCCTTTCGTTACACCACAACAATAAAACCTATAGATATGAATAAATGTCCAGGAAAGATATTACTGTACCACTAAATTCAATTTAAGTTTTATTTATATAGCACTTTTACCAATGGACACTGTCCCAAAGCAACTTAACTACAGCTGTATAGAATTTTTAAAGCAGATTGCACACTAGTAGTGGTAAACATTAAATCTGTTTACTGTATATAAAGAAACGGAATTGAAAGTATGCCAGAGAAAAATACAAACAGTTTCTGTGTGTTTGTTTGAAGTTGGCCTTGTGCAGTCTGTCTGGCAAAACCTCGACAGAACTTACACATTTGTGTGGGTGGAATAATTATAGGTCACATTTAGGTTTAGACCGCAGCATCGGCTGAGTAGTGAAGCAACTGACATCGCCTAGAAAAAGTTTTGGTGCAGTGGGTTTTTGGATGGGAATAACTTTAAATGAATATATATATACAGTGTCTATAGAAAGTCCCAGCTAAAAATCTTTACATCTGGAGGATTATTATGCTACTGTGGTGTCTGTGTTCCTGTCTCTTTCTTCTCGCTTGGTTCAGCCTGACACCCTATGTCTGGATGGAATGCTCTTCAGTCATTCTGTGCTTCTAAGGATGAATTTCACAGAAACAACCTAAAGATCCATGAAGTTGAGCAACTCAAGAACTTTAAGAAATTATTTGGACTTTATTTAATATCAACCGTTTTCTACAATGTCTTAAGACTGCAGTTTGCATAAGCAGTTCTGCATTTAAGAAGTAATGAACTGTAATAAATAGACTTTTGGTGTCACCCAAATGAGGATGAGTTCCCTTTTGAGTCTGGTCCTCTCATGGTTTTTTTCTCATACCATATTAGGTAGTTCTTCACCACCTGCAGGAGGGACCGTAAGGGACGGTGCTGTGAGGATTGGGCAGCAGTCGAAGGCGGGACCCGAATTACGGATAAGCGGGAGAAAATGAATGAATGAATATTAGGTAGTTTTTCAGCCCAGCCATTAGGGTTGCACAAGTCAGTGCACTCTTGGTGCCAAATCAAATATGCAGATCACAAATCAGAATTGACTAAAAGACAGGAGGTGGAGCTGGAGGTAGCAGAGCTGAAGATGTTGAGGTTTTCATTGGAAGTGATGAGGATAGACAATATTAGAAATGAGTTTATTAGCAGGACAGCACATGTAAGCTGTTTGGGAGACAAGGTGAGGGAGGTGAGATTAAGATGGTTTGGACAGAGGAGGGACATGGGGTATATCAGTAGGAGAATGCTGAGGATGGAGCCGCCAGGAAGGAGGAAAAGAGTGCTTGCTCAGTTTTGTTACTTCTGGTCAGGGGCTTAAAAAGGAGGAGGGTAGAATGCCTGCAGCACGACAGTTCGTAGGGGAGCTGCAGGCACCTTAGGTACATACCCTGGTTTGGGGTAAAGGAAGGCACTGGCCATGCCAGGGGTAAACTCCAGGAGAGACGGGCAACAGTCTTAAAAGACAAATACCTAAGGGCCACCTTGGCCAATGGCTCGAAGGGGGGCTCAGACAGAGCCACCAGCATGACGGCCAGATCGCACACCGGCACTCTGGGTCACGTCCCGGGTCTCAGCCTGTGCCGTGCAGGAAATGTGTCACCAAAGGGTGTCTACCCAGCGATTGCCCAGCAAGCCGGGCACAATAAGCCACGATAGTGGACAAGTAACCCTTCAGAGTCAAAGGAGCCAACCCTGCAGGAAACTGTTCCTTCAGGAACTCCAACACTAAACCAACTGGGCAGATAACTGAACGAAAAAATTTTAAATATATTTAAAAACAGGCAGCAGTGATCAATGTACGATGAGCGTATCTCTTGCCGACTTACAAAGGAGTTGTTGTAATGTATCTACATCATAAGTAGAGGACTACCTGTACTATTTTTGACAAAAATGCAAACAACACGCCATCCAAAACACCTAACATTAGACATTATACCTACTGTGAAGCATGGAGTTGCAGCATTATATAGCAGGGTTTTTTTTGCATGGTGTTGAAGTATGGAATGACAGCCATGCTGGTCCTGTATTTGATTCTCCTGGAATACATCTCCAACCTTCCCTGCTCCAAAACATCCTCAAACCATTAAGCATCCACCTCCATGTCTGACCTCTCTCCTGTTTACCATGTTATAGAAATACTTGAATACTACAAAAATTTAAATTTGGACTCATCTATCAACAGAATTTTCTTTCAGTCATATACCGTTCAATTCTTGTGTTTTGCCCTATGTGTATCGAAACATAAAAGACTAGGTTTAGACACTGGACTTTCAGGTTTTGACATGCACTGTTCAGTATATGGACATAATGTGGTTAGTTCCCAAACTTTTACTACAAAGTTGGAGTCACACAATTGTATAGGACATCTTTGGATCCATAGGATCTAGGAGACCCAAACCTGTTCCAGCATGACAATGCCTCTGTACACAAAGCCAGATTCATGAAGATATGCTTTATATGGTTTGGAGTTGAAAATCTCCTGCTATAGTGCTCTGACCTCACCTTAGAGATTAATTGGAACACTGACTGCACCCCAGACCTCCTCACCTAACCTACATCAGTACCCGACTTTACTAACACCCTTGTGACTAAATGATAGCAAATCTCCACAAGCTCACTCAAATATCTAATGGAACATCTTCCAAGAAGAGTGGAGGTTATTATAACAGCAAATAGGGACTAAATGTGGAATTGGATGTTTAAAATGCACATACCAAATTTATGGTATGTCCACAAACCTTTGTCAATATAGTATATTCACAGCGCTTCACTTTTTCCATATTTTGTTATGTTATAGTATATAGTATATGTTATAGTTAAAGTCCAAAATGGATTGAATGCATTTTTTCCTCAGAATTCTACAAACAAAACCCCATAATACATGTTAAAAAGGTTTGTTTGAAATCTTGTAAACTTGTACCTAAGTATTCACACCCTTTTCCACAACACTCAAAATTGAGCTCAGGTGCATCCTGTTTCCAATGATCATCCTTGAGATGTTTCTACAACTTGATTGCAGTCCACCTGTGGTAAATTCAGTTGATTGAACATGATTTGGAAAGGCACACACTTGTCTATATGAGGTTCCACAGTTAACAGTGCATGTCAGAGCACAAACATGAAGTCCAAGAAATTGTCTGTAGACCGAGACAGGATTGTAGTCAAGTCAAGAGGCTTTTATTGTCATTTTTACTATACACAGTTGTACAAGGTACACAGTAAAAACGAGACAACTTTCCTCTGGAACCCTGGTGCTAAACTAAACAACATAGAGCTACAACACAACACAAAGCTACATAAAGTGCATCGAGTGCAACCTACTGCAAACAGTGCAGACAAAAAACAGTACAGACAGACAGTACAGACAGACAACATAAGACAACACAAGATACGACAAAAAAAACAAATATAGCGCCAGTAAACCTAAAAACTATAGGAAATATAAGCAGAACAATGTAGTGCAAAAAACAGCAGCAGTCAAAAGGTGCAAAAAACAGCAGTAAGAGAGTGGTACAGTCAAGTATAAATAATAATAAATAAATAAATAAATGGTGGTGGAATGGATTGAGATGAGTAATGAGTGTGTGTTAAGTGTTTAGTCCAGGTTGCACAGTTCGGTAACACACATTTGAGTGAGTGTGTGTGAGTGAGTTTGTTTGTGAGTTCCATGTCAGTTCTGTGTATTGAGAATCCTGATGGCTTGAGGAAAGAAACTGTTGCACAGTCTTGATGTGGTGGCCCGAATGCTTCGGAACCGTTTTCCTGATGGCAGGAGAGTAAAAAGTGTGTTTGACAGGTGTGTTTGGTCATCCACAATGCTGTTTGTATCAAACAGATCTGTGGAAGGGGACAGAAAAGTTTATTTGTGAATGCCTTTGAGTGGCCCACCCAGAGCCCAGACTTGAACCCAATTTAACATCTCTGGAGAGATCTGAAAATAGCTGTGCACTGACAGTCTTCATACAACCTGATGGAGCTTGAGAGGTTCTAAAAAGAGGAAGGGGAGGAACTGTTTAAAAATAGGTGTGCCAAACTTGTAGCATCATACTAATACTTCAATAACTTTGCAAAGATTTCAAAAACCATTCTTTCACCTTGTCATTATGAGGTATTGTTTGTAGAATTGAAATGAGGCTGTAACATAACAAAATGTAGAAAAAGTGAAGGGCTGTGAAAAATTTCCACATGCACTTTATAGTCCATATATAGTATATATGATTTTAATAACACAATGCACAAACCATCACACATTCTTAATCATTTCCCTGAAACTGCATGCTCCAAGTGCATAATTCAGCCTGTTATGAACCATATGATGAAATAAAAGCGCTTGATTCAGGTCTTGTGTCTTTGATGACTTTGCATCAAAACTGATGACAACTTTATGACAGATAAGCCTTCATGTAGTTTTAAATAGGTATTATCAGTCTTACCAAAAATTTTAAGTCAACACAACTCTCCCTCTGTTGAGCTACACACACTTGAGATACCTATGAATGGATCCATTCAGTAACCATGAACACATCTTTGGACTGCAATTAATATGAACCATTGTTCTAGGGTTAGGATTAAAATTGCTACAAACAGTTTTGCACTTAACCATCTATTAGTGAACAGTTAATAACCTTAAAAATAATGGAATTATAATGAATAAATATCTACAGTCTAGATGAAGTTTCCTTTTTGAGCCTGGTTCCTCTCAAGATTTCTTCCCCAGGTCGTCTTAATGCAGTGGGGGATTTAGGCATGTGCGACATGGGCAGGCTCCCAGGGTGGCATCTTCCTCGGGATGACACGTGGTGTCCACATGCAAAAAATCGTTTTTTACTGCCCATTTGCACAGTCACATCAATTATAATATCATGTCATTATGTGGGGTCAATTAACCTGGTCGAAAGTGTGTGTCTACCGCTGGGAGAAGTCATACACTCAGAAAGGAGGGGCAGTGGTTGGTTGACATTACCTCAGCCTTTAGAGTTTCCAGTGGGAGAATTAACAAGACCTGGAGTGACATCATGACAGTAAGGAGCTGAATCCAAATTTAAATTATGATTGCTAAAAAATGTCTAAGCCACCAGGAGCCCAATTCAGAAAAAAAGAGGAAAGAAGTGACTAGTTTATGAACTTCTGAACTTCTGAATTTAGTTATTTGGCTTGAACTGAGTTAAAGTCGTGGCTATTTGAGTGCTGGTTCCCTGCAAATGGTGTGCAAATACGTCATTCCCTTTCATTATTTTTAAATTAACCCCCACCACACCCCACCCACCCATACATATACTTTTTAATGGGTCCTTTTTTTTTACACAATCTGCTTAACTTTCTCAAAACCCACATTTACCCACACTTCAGAAAGAAGCTGTAGACAAGCAGTAATCAGGAGCTAAACTCCAAAAAGTGCACAGTGTTCATTTGTAACCCAAAGTTTTCCGTCTGACATGTCTGAGGCCTCCTTTCAGACAGACATCCTTCCAGACAGACATGTGGGGGTGTGTGTATATATGTGTGTGTGTATGTGTGTGTATGTGGGATTGTCTGGCAGCTGTCCTGACATGATTATGTGCTGTTATTATGGGGAATGTTTGTACAGTGAGGCTACTACTACCTCCGATCGCATGCAGCAGACCATATAAGGAAATTGCCGGATGCAAAGTTCAAAAAGCGTTCGGGAGATATGAGATATAAGATATGGGAATAGTGATTGGAGAATAATTGACATTATAGTAATTGCTTCCTTAAATCCTTACATGATATACTTTAAAATCACAATTCCACCCAAAGTTTGTCGACACCTGACCATAAACTTGTGCTTTCTGAACATCCCATTCCACATTAAATCCTCGTTTGCACTTATAATATCTTCTACATTTCTGGGAAGATGTTTCACTAGATTTTGTGCAGATTCATTGTGCTCATTTAGCTGTAGGGGTGTTAGTAAAGTCAGGTACTGATGTAGGTGAGGTGAGGAGGTCTGGGGTGCAGTCAGCATTCACATTCATCCCAAAGGTGTTCAATAGGTTTCAATAGATCTATAGCATGATATCCTTTACTCCAACCTAAGAAAAGCATATCTTCATGAAGCTGGCTTTGTGCACAGGGGCACTGGAACAGGTTTGGGTCTGCAAGTTCATGTGAAGGGGAAAAATGTAGACATTATATACAATTATTTGCTGCAACTTGATGGGAATATACATATAAAAGGGTCTGCATTCTGTGTACTCACAAATGTATTAGATGCAACCTGACTGAGAGACTGTATGATGCCAGTTTGTGTTTCACACTAGTTTTGATTTCATGGCCATGTTTAAAGCTTTAAGACTGGGTACACGTGTTAAGTTGGGTTTGTTAGTCTGTGCACAGAGGTTGTGTGTGTGTATATTAGATGTAAAGATGTGTGTTTAATGAATGTGTGTGTGTAGGAGGTTTATTGCATATTGAAGAATGCAGCTAGCTGTTGTATGTGTTATATCTCTTGTTTATGTGTGAAAATGAATTGTGTGTGTTTGTGTGCGTATGATTCATATTACTGTTTTTTTGGCAAGTGTGTATTTTGTGTGTGAGGCTGGGTGTGTGTTTGTGTGCGTATGTGTGAGAGACTTTTTAACTTGTCTGCAGTGTGTGTGTAAGAGAGACTATTTCTTTTACTTTAACTTGTGCATGTGTCCGTATGTGTAATTTTGTGTGTGTGTGTGTGTGTGTGTGTGTGTGTGTGTGTGTGTGTGTGTGTGTGTGTGTGTGGGTAGGACACCTTTAATTTGTGCATGTGTCTGTAATGTATGTCACATCTTTACTTGTTTGTACTTGAGAACTTTTACTTGTGTGAGTGTATACATGTATATTTTTACGTGTGTGTGTGTGTGTGTGTGTGTGTGTGTGTGTGTGTGTGTGTGTGTGTGTGTGTGTGTGTGTGTGTGTGTGTGTTGAGCTTGTGTGTATGAAACCTTTTAATTGTGCATGTATTAATAATCCACTATATATACACACTTTTGATTTATATGTATGAATATGTGTGTATGAGACTTTTCACTTGACAATTTATTTTTGAGACTTTTGAGAGAGAGAGAGAGAGAGAGAGAGAGAGAGAAAGAGAGAGAGAGAGAGAGAGAGAGAGAGAGAGAGAGAGAGAGAGAGAGAGAAGACTTTTTGTACTTGTGCATGATATGTTATTAATACCTGTGTATATAAGTGTTGCAGGAGGTGTAGAACACAGGAATGTCTCACCAACAAGCCCACTGCCCTCTGCATTGAGTTCAAATCCCACAATGGCCGTGTTTCATACTTCGTCTGTATACAGTATTGCACATAATTAGTGTCCAGAGTTTAGAAAAAAAAAACCTGGCCACAGAAAGTTACCACACAAAGTTATTATGGTTTCATTATACACTTCCTGTGTGTGGGATGTAACTCTGGGCATGCTCAGTGCACCCTCTCCACACACCCTATAGTTTACCGTCTCAAAATAGAAAAGCAGAAGCGGAAGTAGAGGGACGGCATACAGTATTCTCTGTGTGTGCATGTGTTTTTGTGTGTTCACATGTGTGTGTGTGTGTGTGTGTGTGTGTGTGTGTGCATGTATGCCCCCACAGAGGTCAGAAATGGTAAAGCTGAGCTGGCAGGGCAGGAAGTGATGCGCTCATCTTAACATAAAGCTGGGCAGATAAATAGCAGCTCCTTTGCATCCCTGACTTCACTTTTCACTCCGCACTTCCAACAGAAGAAAACATAAGAAGCCTCACTTGATACATACTGGGATTTACTGTCAAAGAGAAAACAGGTAACACACTGTCTCTCTCTTTCTCACACACACACAGACCAGGATTTCTTTATCTTCTTAACATCGTTGTTTTCCTTTCAACAAGCCTTCAAGTGACTCAGATTGTTCTCCTGTGTTGCAGAATGAAGCTGGTGTTCGTGATTCTCTGCCTGCTCGGAGCTGCCGGGGCAAATCCTGTAAGTGGGACCGATAAAAATGATTTACCCTGAGACAAACAAATGCATGTATGCATGTATGTATGTATGTGTCTGTGTGTATATAAATATTTGTTGCAAAAATAGTTATGTCTGTTTTGATTGATTTATTTCTTGATTTATTTTTGCAGATTTCGCACAAAGTTGCCATAGATACGACAACGCCTGCATCTAACTCTGTAAGTACTCCCAAATAAATGTTCTAATCTATTTATTACATATATTATATTTACATATATTATATTTTTATGCTCTGGCTCATCACAGACCTCCTCGATGTCTGAATCTACTGAACAAACCAATGCCTTAGACCATGATGTAAGTCCAAGAACTTACTTTTAAAGCAATTCGAATCGAATTTCAACAACTAACCGTTTTCTTTTCTAATTCAGAGCTCTCAGGAAAATACTTCCGAGGACACTGTAAGTGCAGTTTAACTTTTAATACATTATATTTATTTGTTATAGACGTGTAAGATTGACATTTAATTACAAGACGTTTCCAAATTTCTTAACAGACCTCAGAATCCATGGAGTTGAAATCAGTTGAGCAGGTACGTCTAAGAGTTTTACGAATCCTATTTCTATTTCATATTTGATATATTTACTATGTGGTTTAATGCTGGGGGTTTTTTGAACTCTTTTTTTTTCTTTTTTTGCACATGAACAGACTTTGGACAAAAGCCAAAGTCACTCGCTGGAGGAACGGGTAAAGACTTTTTGACACTTCATAGTTTAAGTGTATTATGGTGGTTAGTGTTATAATATAATAATATATTATATAATGATTTTAATTTATATTATCATCATCATTGTTGGTGTAGTTTGGCACCGGGGAGGCTGGAATGACCGTCGATGACAGCCAAGGAAGCACAGAGAACATGCACAAGGTACGAGTGTTAGTTCAACGTATTGTCATGTGCAACTAGTAATAGATTGCATTTATGAAATTTGGCAGATGCCCTTATCAGATCGACTTTTATTGCATTCATACTACTGAATATTTGCAGGTTAAGGGCCTTGTTAAAGGGCCCAGCAGTGGAAGCTTAGTGGTGCTGGGATTTGTTCTGAAGTTCCACATCCTAACCACTGAGCTCCCCCTTATTATACTATTAGATTAGAGATTCTGACCTTATTTTAATCAGAATATTTTATTAATCCCATAGAGAAATTGTTGGGTTTCAGTAGCTCACAGTAAACTTAAAGTAGAGTTTGAAGTAAAAAAAAAAAAAAAAAAGAATGTAAATAAATATACATGTGAATATGTCTATTGAGCGATTACGTGAAAAGAAATAGGTAGCAGCATGAAATGGAAATTGTGAAATTGTTGTACATACTTGCCCAAGATATTACCACTATAAGTTATTAAGTGTGGCATCATAATAGAAGGTTTATTTTGAACTTTACATACAAAGTTAATTTTTAATTTCTATACAGAGGAAAACACAGTATTCAGGAAATCCAGCTCTAGCTAAAATTCACTAATGAGCAAACCAGAGATAATAGAAGCAAGGAAAAAATCAACATGAAGCTTCTCAAAAGAGACCAGATAGTGGGATTATAAATGATTACTGTGTACAGGTGGAAATGAGTGAAGACAAATATTGCTGTGTGCATTTGTATGATTTTCAGAGCCGGATAGTCAGTCTCTAGAAGATCCTGATTTTTTTCTGTGGTGATTTCACCGTGTTACAACCGAAACTGTTAAAGAAAGTCCAGATGTAGACTTGTATAGTGGCGTTCAGCGCAGATAATAAAGTTTTTTTGAGATTATAAAGTAACTTTGGCTCAGCACCTAATTTTGTTCATATTGACTTAATTCTTCTCTGCAGAATTTGATTCACTTCTTCAGCCCCCTGGAGATCAACTCTGAAGACAACAGCACGTCGGCTTGGGTTAGTAGCGAGATTAGCAAATCTGCTGAGAGCCAAGAGAAAAGCTCCAAGAGCAGCAGCAGCAGTAGCAGCAGCAGTGAAAGCAACGAGTCTATCGAAGGCCAAGGCAAAAACTCCACAAGCAGCAGTAGCGAAAGCAGTGAGAGCAGTGAAAGCAAAGAGTCTATTGAAAACCAGAAGAAGATCTCCAACAGCAGCAGCAGCAGTAAGAGCAGCGAGAGCAGTGAAAGCAAAGAGTCTATTGAAAACCTGGAGAAGATCTCCAACAGCAGCAGCAGTGAGAGTAGTGAGAGCAGTGAAAGCAAAGAGTCCATTGAAAACCAGAAAATCTCCAACAGCAGCAGCAGTGAGAGCAGCGAGAGCAGTGAAAGCAAAGAGTCCATTGAAAACCTGGAGAAGATCTCCAACAGCAGCAGCAGTGAGAGCAGTGAGAGCAGTGAAAGCAAAGAGTCCATTGAAAACCTGAAGAAGATCTCCAACAGCAGCAGCAGTGAGAGCAGCGAGAGCAGCGAAAGCAGCGAGTCTATCGAGAGCCAGGAGAAAAACTCGAACAGCAGCAGCAGCAGCAGCAGCAGCAGCGAGAGCATGGAGTCAAAAGAGAAGAAGCAGAAAGCTAACGACAGCAGCAGCAGCGAGAGCAATGAGATCAACGTCGCCGAGAACAAATTGGCGATCGTCAGTAGCGAGAACATCTCCCTGAAAAGCAGCAACAGCTCCAGCAGCGAGAGTCACGAATCCAACGAGTCCACTGAAAGCAAACAGAGTCACTTAAATGAGTGCCAGTCTGGAGCCCAAAACCAGGACTGTGACAGCGACGAGTACATCCTCCAGAACATCGGAGACGACGGCGCCAGCGACCTGTTTAACGGCTTCCACGTGACCGACAGCACAGAGCGTGAGGTCGGGTTTAAGAGATGATCGAACGCATGCTGATATCCTGACGATCCACATGCCAGCTAGTACTAGAGACTTTGCTCGGAAATGTGCAGTGTGGAAATCCCTGGAGAGAAACATCAGCATGATAGTTAAAGGAATAATAGGTGCAGGCATGTTAATTAATTATGAATTAATTATTTAAATATAACCTGCATTATAAGCTACGTATGTTTAATGTGTTGTGTGTGTTAAGGATACTGGGTTATTAATGATAACGTTATAATTATGTTAGAAATTCGTGACGGACACGTGATGGCTGTGGCGTGTTTTCATTTGATATTGGCTTCTGATTAAAATGACAGTAACATCCATTCTGAACACTTTTCTCATTAATTATTACGCATTACATATTAATACACTACATTTAAACAACATAAAGAACGCTGTCGTTGCATAAGCAGCTCTCGGGTCATTTCTCATTTTTTTTCTTCCTTTTTGCTTTGAGATTTTTCGAATGTATATCCCCTTCTTTTTTGTTATAAATCATTTAATTTTATACATATGTAATAAATCGACCTATTTATTGTACTTGAATTTTACCTATGAAATATGAAATAAAATGAAATAAAATTCTGTATTATGTTTATGGTAATTTTCTTTTCATTTCTCAAACACAGCCCCCTATTAAATAAATAAATCTAATTAAATAAAAGAATGAATAGAAATCATTTTCTGATCTTTTAAAATAAAACAAGATACAATTAAATAAGCATATAAATGTATTGTAAATCAATCTATTTAAACAAACAACCTAATAAACTTAAATAGAAATATTATTCACCATTTTATTTATTTATACACTATACAGGCAAAAGTATTGGGACACCTGTTTTTTTTTTTACAGCCGGTTCTGGAACACAATTGTATACAGGACGTCTTTGGGGTTTCGTAGGATGAAATTTTGCCTTCACTTAACACTAGGAGACCCAAACCAGTTCCACCATGGCACTGCCCCTGTGCACAAAGCCAGCTCCATGAAGATATGCTTTCCATGGTTTGGAGTGGAAGATCTCCTGCTTTAGAGTCTAGTGGAACATCTTCCTATTAGAGTGGTGGGTATTGTACCAGCAAATAGGGTCTAAAGGTGGAATGGGCTTTTCTGAAAACTCATACAAGTCTAATGGTCAGGTGTCCTCAAACGTTTGTCCATTACAAAATACAATCTAAACACAGCGAAAGTTTTTTATGATAGATCAACCTGATTGTGTGTGCATAGCCAGTCGATTCTGTTTCATGTTAGTAAGTCAACTTTATACACGGAATTTGCATAAATACAGGAGCTCTCACTTGATCCAACAGGGATTTTTCTAAATTTTTTCTTGGATACACAATTTCTTGTGTAAAATCTTTAGAAAATAATGTACAAATCAATTCATATTTTTATTTTTCCTAAACTGTTCACCATATGTGACTCAGATTTGTCTCTTTCTGAGCAATTGCAATTGTGTGTGTGTGTGTGTGTGTGTGTGTGTGTGTGTGTGTGTGTGTGTGTGTGTGTGTGTGTGTGTGTGTGTGTGTGTGTTTGTGTGTTTATTCAGCCTTTGTGTGGGTTAGGATGTGGTCTAATGTGTGCTTTCACTTTTTACCTCAGGAGCTGCGACAGTAAGCATCATTATGATCCGAAAATGACAGGTTCCTTAATCGTAATCCTCTCAAAGTCTCCACCTTTTCAAAATACGCCTTCAACAGATTATTCTTTTTCCAAAACTGAACAAAAACAGTCATTACCTCTTCAAATTCAGTTAATCTGTGGAAAGCTGTGTTTATAAAATGCAGCGCTCTGTTACTCTGCTTGCAGATGAAATGTGTATGAAAATAAGCTTTTTACACAATTGATGGGCAAAAGTATCAGGACACCTGAGTTTTCCAGCAATATGTGGCTCTTCCCCAAACTGTTACCACAAAGTCAGAGAGACAAAAATTGTATATGAGACTTTGGGTGTTGTAGCATGAAAATATCTCTTCACAACTAAACTAGGAGACCCAAACCTGTTCCAGCATGGAACATGTCTGAGTGGCCTGCTTTAGAGATTGAACCTCAATCCTACTGAACACATTTTTGGGATGAGCATGAAAGCTGACTGCACCCCAGGCCTCCTTACCTCACCTACCTCACTACCTCACTACCTGACTTTACTATCACTTTTGTAACTGAATAACCACAAATCTCTACAAAATCTAGTGAAAAATCTCCACAGAAGAGTGGCGTTTATTACTGGGAATGGAGACTAGATGTAGAATGGGATGTTCAAAGAGCCGATACGAATCTTATCAGGTGTCCACAAACTTTTGTCTTTTGAATTATAGATATTTATATATTATTTTACACATACTAGTTATTATTCAGTTGCAACAATTTCATTTAACAGAAATTGGTATTCAATTTGTATGAAAAAAGCCATGCTAGTATGAAAGACGATAGAAGGATGAGGTTGAGCAACACTAGAATCACCATGTGTATTAGACACAGACTAGTAGATACAGTAATCTCCCGCTTTACTGCGGCTCGAATCTCGCGCCCCTGGTTTATTTCGGAATTGCATTTGCCACATAACTAATTAGTTTGGCTGATTTTCCCGGTCTCCTGCAGAGAGCACGATAGACCAAAACACTTATAGGGAACTGTTTTTATGGAGTTTTATGTTGAAATAATGAAATTTAATAATAAAAATATAATTATATAATAAAATTATGTAAAATGTTAATACAGTACAGTACTGTATACATAAAATAGCAATGTATGTTCAAGCATTTTAGCATTCTATATATATATATATATATATATATATATATATATATATATATATATATATATATATATATATATATATATATATATATATGTGTGTGTGTGTGTGTATATGTATATGGGTGTGTGTGTGTGTGTGTTTGTGTGTCTAAAACGAATGGTGATTCTAGAAGTGTTGCTCAATCTCATCCTTCAAGACCTGCAAAGCTACACTGGTTATTATAAAGCTTTTAGTTTGGTCAATTAGCACAGAGCAGAGCTCTGGATTTCCACTGCTGAGACAGCGGTTAGTCATTTTACTGTCTGGTTCGGCTCAGCCTCCACAAGAGAGAAGGTTAAAATGGCAGAACGTAATGCGGTCAGCAGACAGGATCTCAGCCATCATCCCTTACATCCGAATTACACCATTTTCCTCTGTGGCAAGAAAGAAAGAAAGAAAGAAAGAAAGAAAGAAAGAAAGAAAGAAAGAAAGAAAGAAAGAAAGAAAGAAAGAAAGAAAGAAAGAAAGAAAGAAAGAAAGAAAGAAAGAAAGAAAGAAAGAAAGAAAGAAAGAAAGAAAGAAAGAAAGAAAGAAAGAAAGAAAATGTATTTAAAAATATTTTTTTAGGCTAGTAAAACATTGTATGTGACTAAATTGTGCTGCTGTGTTGTGTGAGGAAGTGTAATAAAATGCCCTCAAAGGTGCCTATTGCAGTAGAAAAAAAGTGATAAAGCGGCCATAAGCCTGCTCTTGAAATGGGGGGGGGGGGGAATCATGAGCTCAGTAGAGGGCGCTACTATATGCAAGAAAATTTGATCAAATATCTTTTAGGATGCAGATGCAAATGTGAATAAATGAAATTAATTGCCCTCTGGGGTGCAACTACATGTGAGGAAATTTGATTAAATGCCCTATAAGGCAGTGGTCCCCAACTTTTTTTGCACCACGGACCAGTTTAATGTCAGACAATATTTTCACGGAGCGGCCTTTAAGGTGTGGTGGATAAATACGACAAAATAAAATGATACAACCATAAAAACAGGTATTTTCTAAATTTAATAAAAACCGTGAATCCACTGTGTTGTATTTTGTTCATTTTGCTCGCTTGGGGGTTTGAATTTAGCGGTAATGTATGATGTGTTAGCGGCCGGAGCCCCTTTAAGAAGGTAGAGGATGGAGGTAAGACATGTGACCTAGGCATCATGACATGCACCAAGAGTGAGTCATAGACAGATGTGGCGGATCGTCCAGAATCAGATAATAAATAAAACGGAAATAATGTAAGTTATGTATTCTTTCTGTGCGGCCCAGTACCAATTGACCCACGGACCGGTGTCGGTCTGCGGCCCAGGGGTTGGGGACCACTGGTCTAAGGTGCAGCTACGTTTAATAAAATGTAATGAAATGCTTTCTAGGGTGCAGCTACAGTACATGTAAGGGAATATAATGTAATGGTTTAATAATGTTCTGTTTGAGAAAATGAGATAGAAAAGCCTTCTAATGCACAGCCTCATATGAGTAAATGTGAGTAAATGCCCTTAAGGTGCTGCTTCATTTGAAGAAATGTGATTAAATCCCATTTAGTGTGCAGCTAAGTATGAGGAAATATGATATCCTTTAGGGTGATGCCCTCTAGAGTACTGTTAAGTGTAAGTTTCTTCTAGGTCACCCTGGAGATGAAGTGATTCAGTGCCTGCAGGCTTCCTTATATACAACAAAATAAGATGCCCTGTAGGTGCCCCTGCCCTTTTTTAGAAACACATCGATAGCCACAAAAAGTAAAACTGTGCATTTGGTGTATGGATCACAGCTGAATGATCTCGACATGATTTAGACCGACCTACAGAAGCAGGAAACTTCAGACTCAGTGAACTCAGTGAACATAAAGACAAAAACCAAACCAAATATGGAGACTTGAGAGTTCATCTATTTGTCCCCACGTTTCTAGATCATTCCAGTAGGTGGCAGCAAAGCGCATAAACTCATGCAGAACCAATTTTCCTTTACTTCAAAGGGACTTACTAAAGTTTCACCTTTGTGAATTTAACAAAGAAAAAAATTAAAAAAGGCGCGATGCAGCCATCTGAAGTTTGCTAATTACGCTGGATTTACAAACAACTGTTTTATAGTCCAATCTTGAGCTGAAGATGGAGGTGGAGTAAGCGCTAACGTCATTTGCAGTCTAGACGTTGTGCGATTGGAGATAATGAAAGGCATTATGGGGCTATTATGTAAAGCCGTGGTTCAGCTGCAGCTCAGGGAGCTCCCCGTACCTCACAGAACAGAGCTGTTTTTTCCCCACTCTTAAAACACCAGACTCGTTTGATCAAAAAAAATGGGGGGAAATTTTAAATTGCAGGGCACAAACGTGAGAAACTGAACATCCTTTCAGCTCTAAACAAATACGAATAATGAATGTCCTTTCACCACAGTGCTGCTGAAACCTGCCTGCAGCTCAGACAGTAGCTCTGTCTGCACGGTATATATTAATAAGAGGTGGAAGAACAGAGCTCGCTAGTGAACTGCTGTTCAGAGATAAACTGATAAAAAAAAATTTATGACATGTTTTGTCAAGTTTGGTGTAGAAGAACTCAAGGGTCCTGCACAGAGCCCTGAAATCAAACCAAACTAAAGAGCTAAGAGATCTAGCGGACAGACTTCCTAGAAACGTGGACATTATTATAATAAAATAGAGATGCTGGTCATTTAGAATATAATGTACAAACAACACATGTGGGACAAGTGAATGGATGGATGGATGGATGGATGGATGGATGGATGGATGGATGGATGGATGGATGGATGGATGGATGGAGTCGAGTTAGACATGCTCCTGAGGTTCCAGTGACCACTGTTCCTTCCCAATTTTTCTCCGCGGATCTTCCCACTTCGTCCAGGCCTGCCTCTGAATACAGTTCTCTTCGTTTGGAGGCCACTCTGTGCAGCTGGTGATGGTTTCTCATCAACCCTGGTTCCATGAAATTCCAGAGTAAGAACAGGAGCTTTGAGGATGGATTGGACTGTAGTTAATGTCACCAGTCTGCTACATTGACTCAGGACTACAGTTTGCTTCTGATCACCATCACTGCACCCCACAACATTGTTTATCTGTAATAAATAGACATTTGGTGCAACCCAGATGAGGATGGGTTCCCTCTTGAGTCTGGTTCCTCTCAAGGTTTCTTCCTTATGCCAATCGGGGAGTTTTTCCTTGCCAAAGCAAGGCTGGATGGATGGATGGATGGATGGATGGATGGATGGATGGATGGATGGATGAATGAATTGAGAGATAGATGATAAATGCATGATGGTTGGATGAAGGGATGAAGGGATGGATGGATGGAGAATAAATGAATAAATAGATGGATAAATGGATAATGGCTGGCTGGCTGGCTGGCTGGCTGGCTGGCTGGCTGAATGAATGGATGGATGGATGGATGGATGGATGGATGGATGGATGGATGGATGGATGGATGGATGGATGGATGGATGGATGGATGGATGGATGGATGGATGGATGGATGGATGGATGGATGGACGAATAAACAAACAAACAAACAAACGAATAAACTACTGAACCGTTTGCAGATCATAATATCGACAGCAGTATAACGCACACACGAAGGCTTTAAACAGCTGTTTTTGTACCTCAGAGATCTCTATAAACACACACACTGCTGTTAGTGTTTTTAGGTTTTACAGTTTATCCTAAAATACTCGTGACCAACATACAGATCAAAAACAGACGTAACTGCATCAAAGTTTATTGTCAGATAACACAATTTACACACCGCTTAAGAACGGGCACACGCACAAACACATCCAATAAGAGTAATAATGTTTACCTGATAAACACATGAAGAAACTAGAAGGATGTTCCCTTTAATAAGACTCTCAAAAACACACTTATGGCGCTCAATAAACAAACCTAAAGAAGGCGTTATAAACAGGGATATGATACAATACTTTCAGTCTTATACAGTATAATAAACCGCATAGTACAGTGTTATATCAGATAACAGTTTCTCGTGTGATTTCCAGCCCAGCCCCGCTTCCTTGAATTTGAGAACACTGAATTTGTTCCTTTTCCTTTTTCTCAGGCTCTCTGTGACCTGTGCTGAGTCTGTCTATAAATACTGATATATCTGCAAAAAAAACAATCAGCCGATTCATGTCTGAATAATTTGAATAGTCTGTGTTAAACACCCCCCCCCCCCTCATAATTGGGAAGGTAGTTTCTTTTAGATTAAAAAATTACACATGTAAAGATAAACTAAACAGTAAAACACACCAATCATAACCTTCCATGCAATAATGGGTTTTTATGACTAGGATGTTTTTACGGTTAAACACTGAATAATAATATTGGTTATAGTACAAATTCACACTCGTTCCCATCCATGGTCTTGGAGAACCCCATGCCTTGCATATTTGTGTGTTTTCCCAGCTGTAACACATCGGGTTTGTGAGCTGAGATTTAGCTGTTGAATTTCACAAGGTGTGTTGCAACAGGGAAAAGACAGCGAGTACCAGGACCAGGGTTAGGAAACTGTGTCCTGTTTATTTAGTAGTGATTGAGTGATTAGTCTTTTTGCTGAAGACAAGTGACTGGTTAAAAGTTGAATATCACTGATAATTAATGAGTAAATCTAAAATCTATTAAACTAGTAGGCTAGTCTGTTTTTTAAAATAAAGAGAGAAAAGAAAAAAGGTTTGAATGACTTAACCAGCAAACTGTAGTTCACACAGATAAACAGAGATAAAACGATGCTGATTTTGCCAGGGTTGGTGTGAAAGAACTTTAGTGGAAGACGTTTGAAATGGGCTGTTGAAAAACCAATGTGGAATAAATGGATGGATGGAGGGATGAAAGGATGGCTAAATGCTTACAGATATAATACAATTGACAGTAATATGTAAATGTCACACACTGATGTTTTTTTTGTACCTTGCAAATCTCTCTGAACAAAACACATAGCTGTTAGAGTTTCTAGATTTGGGGCAAGTGGAAAATTGTTTGTTTATTAAAGGTCTAGTTATTACATGATATCAAAAGACAATGTTTGTAGGGGGGAAAAAACGAGTCAGAGATTGAGGCAAGTAAAGGGCACATGCATTTTTCGATATTATATAAGATTGTTTACTCTGAATAAAAAGCTGACAAATTAACAAAATCTATTAAACTTCTAGACTGAAATTAGGTTTGAAGTGCAAACTGTATAGATAGATAGATAGATAGATAGATAGATAGATAGATAGATAGATAGATAGATAGATAGATAGATAGATAGATAGATAGATAGATAGATAGATAGATAGATAGATAGATAGATAGATATGGATGGATAAATATATCTTTAGATAGATAGATAGATAGATAGATAGATAGATAGATAGATAGATAGATAGATAGATAGATAGATAGATAGATAGATAGATAGATAGATAGATAGATAGATAGATAGATAGATATGGATGGATGGATAAATATATCTTTAGATAGATAGATAGATAGATAGATAGATAGATAGATAGATAGATAGATAGATAGATAGATAGATAGATAGATAGATAGATAGATAGATAGATAGATAGATAGATAGATATGGATGGATGGATAAATATATCTTTAGATAGATAGATAGATAGATAGATAGATAGATAGATAGATAGATAGATAGATAGATAGATAGATAGATAGATAGATAGATAGATAGATATGGATGGATAAATATATCTTTAGATAGATAGATAGATAGATAGATAGATAGATAGATAGATAGATAGATAGATAGATAGATAGATAGATAGATAGATAGATAGATAGATAGATAGAAAGATATGGATGGATGGATAAATATATCTTTAGATAGATAGATAGATAGATATGGATGGATGGATAAATATATCTTTAGATAGATAGATAGATAGATAGATAGATAGATAGATAGATAGATAGATAGATAGATAGATAGATAGATAGATAGATAGATAGATAGATAGATAGATAGATAGATAGATAGATAGATAGATAGATAGATAGATAGATATGGATGGATGGATAAATATATCTTTAGATAGATAGATAGATAGATAGATAGATAGATAGATAGATAGATAGATAGATAGATAGATAGATAGATAGATATGGATGGATAAATATATCTTTAGATAGATAGATAGATAGATAGATAGATAGATAGATAGATAGATAGATAGATAGATAGATAGATAGATAGATAGATAGATAGATAGATAGATATGGATGGATAAATATATCTTTAGATAGATAGATAGATAGATAGATAGATAGATAGATAGATAGATAGATAGATAGATAGATAGATAGATAGATAGATAGATAGATAGATAGATATGAATGGATAAATATATATTTAGATAGATAGATAGATAGATAGATAGATAGATAGATAGATAGATAGATAGATAGATAGATAGATAGATAGATAGATAGATAGATATGGATGGATAAATATATCTTTAGATAGATAGATAGATAGATAGATAGATAGATAGATAGATAGATAGATAGATAGATAGATAGATAGATAGATAGATATGGATGGATAAATATATCTTTAGATAGATAGATAGATAGATAGATAGATAGATAGATAGATAGATAGATAGATAGATAGATAGATAGATAGATAGATAGATAGATAGATAGAGATGGATAAATATATATTTAGATAGATAGATAGATAGATAGATAGATAGATAGATAGATAGATAGATAGATAGATAGATAGATAGATAGATAGATAGATAGATAGATATGGATGGATAAATATATCTTTAGATAGATAGATAGATAGATAGATAGATAGATAGATAGATAGATAGATAGATAGATAGATAGATAGATAGATAGATAGATAGATAGATAGATATGAATGGATGGATGGATAAATATATATTTAGATAGATAGATAGATAGATAGATAGATAGATAGATAGATAGATAGATAGATAGATAGATAGATAGATAGATAGATAGATATGGATGGATAAATATATCTTTAAATAGATAGATAGATAGATAGATAGATAGATAGATAGATAGATAGATAGATAGATAGATAGATAGATAGATAGATAGATAGATAGATAGATATGGATGGATAAATATATCTTTAGATAGATAGATAGATAGATAGATAGATAGATAGATAGATAGATAGATAGATAGATAGATAGATAGATAGATAGATAGATAGATAGATAGATAGATAGATAGATAGAGATGGATAAATATATATTTAGATAGATAGATAGATAGATAGATAGATAGATAGATAGATAGATAGATAGATAGATAGATAGATAGATAGATAGATATGGATGGATAAATATATCTTTAGATAGATAGATAGATAGATAGATAGATAGATAGATAGATAGATAGATAGATAGATAGATAGATAGATAGATAGATAGATAGATAGATAGATAGATAGATAGATAGATAGATAGATAGATAGATATGAATGGATGGATGGATAAATATATATTTAGATAGATAGATAGATAGATAGATAGATAGATAGATAGATAGATAGATAGATAGATAGATAGATAGATAGATAGATAGATAGATAGATAGATAGATAGATAGATATGGATGGATAAATATATCTTTAAATAGATAGATAGATAGATAGATAGATAGATAGATAGATAGATAGATAGATAGATAGATAGATAGATAGATAGATAGATAGATAGATAGATAGATAGATAGATATGGATGGATAAATATATCTTTAGATAGATAGATAGATAGATAGATAGATAGATAGATAGATAGATAGATAGATAGATAGATAGATAGATAGATAGATAGATAGATAGATAGATAGATAGATAGATAGATATGAATGGATAAATATATATTTAGATAGATAGATAGATAGATAGATAGATAGATAGATAGATAGATAGATAGATAGATAGATAGATAGATAGATAGATAGATAGATAGATAGATAGATAGATAGATATGGATGGATAAATATATCTTTAGATAGATAGATAGATAGATAGATAGATAGATAGATAGATAGATAGATAGATAGATAGATAGATAGATAGATAGATAGATAGATAGATAGATAGATAGATAGATAGATATGGATGGATAAATATATCTTTAGATAGATAGATAGATAGATAGATAGATAGATAGATAGATAGATAGATAGATAGATAGATAGATAGATAGATAGATAGATAGATAGAGATGGATAAATATATATTTAGATAGATAGATAGATAGATAGATAGATAGATAGATAGATAGATAGATAGATAGATAGATAGATAGATAGATAGATAGATATGGATGGATAAATATATCTTTAGATAGATAGATAGATAGATAGATAGATAGATAGATAGATAGATAGATAGATAGATAGATAGATAGATAGATAGATAGATAGATAGATAGATAGATAGATAGATATGAATGGATGGATGGATAAATATATATTTAGATAGATAGATAGATAGATAGATAGATAGATAGATAGATAGATAGATAGATAGATAGATAGATAGATAGATAGATAGATAGATATGGATGGATAAATATATCTTTAAATAGATAGATAGATAGATAGATAGATAGATAGATAGATAGATAGATAGATAGATAGATAGATAGATAGATAGATAGATAGATAGATAGATAGATAGATAGATAGATAGATAGATATGGATGGATAAATATATCTTTAGATAGATAGATAGATAGATAGATAGATAGATAGATAGATAGATAGATAGATAGATAGATAGATAGATAGATAGATAGATAGATAGATAGATAGATAGATAGATAGATAGATAGAGATGGATAAATATATATTTAGATAGATAGATAGATAGATAGATAGATAGATAGATAGATAGATAGATAGATAGATAGATAGATAGATAGATAGATAGATAGATATGGATGGATAAATATATCTTTAAATAGATAGATAGATAGATAGATAGATAGATAGATAGATAGATAGATAGATAGATAGATAGATAGATAGATAGATAGATAGATAGATAGATAGATAGATAGATAGATAGATAGATATGGATGGATAAATATATATTTAGATAGATAGATAGATAGATAGATAGATAGATAGATAGATAGATAGATAGATAGATAGATAGATAGATAGATAGATAGATAGATAGATAGATAGATATGAATGGATGGATGGATAAATATATATTTAGATAGATAGATAGATAGATAGATAGATAGATAGATAGATAGATAGATAGATAGATAGATAGATAGATAGATAGATAGATAGATAGATAGATAGATAGATAGATAGATATGGATGGATAAATATATCTTTAGATAGATAGATAGATAGATAGATAGATAGATAGATAGATAGATAGATAGATAGATAGATAGATAGATAGATAGATATGAATGGATAGATAAATATACAGTGAGGAAAATAAGTATTTGAACACGCTGCTATTTTGCAAGTTCTCCCACTTAGAAATCATGGAGGGGTCTGAAATTGTCATCGTAGGTGCATGTCTACTGTGAGAGACATAATCTAAAAAAAAAAAAATCCAGAAATCACAATATATGATTTTTAAACTATTTATTTGTATGATACAGCTGCAAATAAGTATTTGAACACCTGTCTATCAGCTAGAATTCTGACGCTCAAAGACCTGTTAGTCTGCATTTAAAATGTCCACCTCCACTACATTTATTATCCTAAATTAGATGCACCTGTTTGAGGTCGTTAGCTGCATAAAGACACCTGTCCACCCCATACAATCAGTAAGAATCCAACTACTAACATGGCCAAGACCAAAGAGCTGTCCAAAGACACTAGAGACAAAATTGTACACCTCCACAAGGCTGGAAAGGGCTACGGGGAAATTGCCAAGCAGCTTGGTGAAAAAAGGTCCACTGTTGGAGCAATCATTAGAAAATGGAAGAAGCTAAACATGACTGTCAATCTCCCTCGGACTGGGGCTCCATGCAAGATCTCACCTCGTGGGGTTTCAATGATCCTAAGGAAGGTGAGAAATCAGCCCAGAACTACACGGGAGGAGCTGGTCAATGACCTGAAAAGAGCTGGGACCACCGTTTCCAAGGTTACTGTTGGTAATACACTAAGACGTCATGGTTTGAAATCATGCATGGCACGGAAGGTTCCCCTGCTTAAACCAGCACATCTCCAGGCAAGTCTTAAGTTTGCCAATGACCATTTGGATGATCCAGAGGAGTCATGGAAGAAAGCCATGTGGTCAGATGAGACCAAAATAGAACTTTTGGGTCATAATTCCACTAAACGTGTTTGGAGGGAGAAGATTGATGAGTACCATCCCAAGAACACCATCCCTACTGTGAAGCATGGGGTGGTAGCATCATGCTTTGGGGGTGTTTTTCTGCACATGGGACAGGGCGACTGCACTGTATTAAGGAAAGGATGACTGGGGCCATGTATTGCGAGATTTTGGGGAACAACCTCCTTCCCTCAGTTAGAGCATTGAAGATGGGTCGAGGCTGGGTCTTTCAACATGACAATGACCCGAAGCACACAGCCAGGATAACCAAGGAGTAGCTCTGTAAGAAGCATATCAAGGTTCTGGCATGGCCTAGCTAGTCTCCAGACCTAAACCCAATAGAGAATCTTTGGAGGGAGCTCAAACTCCGTGTTTCTCAGTGACAGGCCAGAAACCTGACTGATCTAGAGAAGATCTGTGTGGAGGAGTGGGCCAAAATCCCTCCTGCAGTGTGTGCAAACCTGGTGAAAAACTACAGGAAACGTTTGACCTCTGTAATTGCAAACAAAGGCTCCTGTACCAAATATTAACATTGACTTTCTCAGGTGTTCAAATACTTATTTGCAGCTGTATCATACAAATAAATAGTTCAAAAATCATACATTGTGATTTCTGGATTTTTTTTTTAGATTATGTCTCTCACAGTGGACATGCACCTACGATGACAATTTCAGACCCCTCCATGATTTCTAAGTGGGAGAACTTGCAAAATAGCAGGGTGTTCAAATACTTATTTTCCTCACTGTATATTTAGATAGATAGATAGATAGATAGATAGATAGATAGATAGATAGATAGATAGATAGATAGATAGATAGATAGATAGATAGATAGATAGATAGATAGATAGATAGATAGATATGGATGGATAAATATATCTTTAGATAGATAGATAGATAGATAGATAGATAGATAGATAGATAGATAGATAGATAGATAGATAGATAGATAGATAGATAGATAGATAGATATGAATGGATGGATAAATATATATTTAGATAGATAGATAGATAGATAGATAGATAGATAGATAGATAGATAGATAGATAGATAGATAGATAGATAGATAGATAGATAGATAGATAGATAGATAGATAGATAGATAGATAGATAGATAGATAGATAGATATGAATGGATGGATGGATAAATATATATTAAGATAGATAGATAGATAGATAGATAGATAGATAGATAGATAGATAGATAGATAGATAGATAGATAGATAGATAGATAGATAGATAGATAGATAGATAGATAGATAGATAGATATGAATGGATGGATGGATAAATAGATAGATAGATAGATAGATAGATAGATAGATAGATAGATAGATAGATAGATAGATAGATAGATAGATAGATAGATAGATAGATAGATAGACACTGAGGTTGTGTTGCTCATAGTGTTGATTATTGTAGCTTATGAAGGTCGAGTGTCTTTTTTAAATACATCTCGATTAAAGTGCTATTTAAAAAAAAAAAAAAAACAATCAAAATCTCTTCATTTACTCTGGAAACAATTGTAAAACCGGGGGTACTGCAGCCTCACATGCGCGCGCGCGTGTGTGTGTGTGTGTGTGTGTGCGCGCGCACATAGTAAAGTCCAGATATGTGACTCGACAGTCAGCGGAAGATCTGTACATTCACCAGCGTAAAAAAACCGAGATGTCATGTGTAATAACGTCCTCCTCTGTTCGAGTAAAGTAGAAGCACTGAGACGTGTGTGTGTGTGTGTTTGTGTGTGTGTGTGAGATGGCGGAGGGGGAAGTCCCTCAGGAAATCCCCGCACCATTTACTGGGTGAAAAACTGTGACCTTCTGAGCTTCTTTTTACAAAGCCATGCTCCCTTCGACACCGACCTGATGAGAAAATATTATATATATATTTTAATATAGAAGAAAGTAAAAAAAAAAAAAAAAAGGTAGACTTTATTTTAAAAACATTGTAAAGAAAGGAACAAGAAAGAAAGAAAGAAAGGCGGATTCTGAAAGATGGACGACGACGTTACGAAGTTGCGGAGTTGCGCCACTTTGAACACTTTCTATCACGAAACCCAGCAGGAGATCGCAAATCTAAGCCGCCAGGTCATCACTCAAGAAGGAGTTATCGCAGAATATAAAAACAGACTGGCTAAATACGAGAGGACGTGTGTGAGAGTTGAAGGAGAAGAAGCCTGCTTGGTTGGACCATCTAAATCTCTGGTGGAGAGCTTGTGTAAGGAGAACTATAAACTGAGCCAGAAGCTGAAAAAGGCAGAAGTGGACTCAGCTGAAAAACTGGAGGTCAGTAAAAAATACTATTCCCTTCGTTTATTAATCATTTATCTTATTTTTATAGTAGAATCATCTTCAATCTGTCTTGACAAACTCGAAAAATCCCCTTTTCCTCCTCGAGATCACACACATCATCATAGATAGACAGGTGTGACTTTTTATCAGGCTGAAAATCATCTTCATCAGGGGGCGAATATATATATATATTTATATACGACTCCGAAACCTTCTCATGAACCATATATTCATCCAAATATTCATAATGTATAGTAGAAGCTCTTCTCTGAAGTCATACCTGATGCAATCAAAGTGTTCGATGGAATCTAAATCAAGGATCTGGGTGAGGGTCAAAGACCTTTAAACCGTGCAACCATGCGTTCAGAAATCCAACTGTGAAACCGTCAAAACCGTCACGCCGTGATATTGTGAAAGAAAAGTGCACAAAAGGATTTTTTACTTTTTTTTTTTTTTTTTTTTTTTTTTTTACATAAATGAGGGATTTAACCTTCCAGGATTGAACTTCCATTGTGAGTAACGTGGTCTAATTCAACAGGAGATCCAAAGGCTACAGCAGAAGCTGAGGGAGAAGGATCAGATGCTGGATCGGCCAGAGTACGAGAAGGAGCACGAGATCCTCCGGCTGAGAGCCAGCCTGGCAGCACGTGACCGGGAGCAGGCCACCCGGGATGTTCTGTGCAACTCGTTGGCTGATGAAGCTGAGCAGCTCAGGGGGCAGTTGGTGGCCACGGTGAGAGTGTGTGAGGAGCTGCTGGGGAGGATGGAGAAGCAGAAGAGTCAGCCGGCCATCACCGAGCATAAGATCCAGGGCAATGAGGTGTGTATGGGGCAGGGGGAACGGGGAGATTATGTGTATCTATTTACCCACCTACCTACCTACATATGGTTATGTTTATGTTATTTGTGTATTTATTTATTTATTAATTTATTTATTTATTTACTCAACCAGGTTAATCCTCAGACACAAAGGCATTTTGATCCTAAATAAAATTTAGATTGCAAATAATCTTTTAAAACCGAATAAAAGATTTTGTAACTGCATTTCGGTAAAATCTAAAAATATCAGAATTAAAGAAATTTTTTTTATTTTTTTTTCAGCATCCTG
Organism: Silurus aristotelis; assembly: GCF_946808225.1. NCBI lineage: Eukaryota > Metazoa > Chordata > Actinopteri > Siluriformes > Siluridae > Silurus > Silurus aristotelis. The sequence goes on along the minus strand of NC_139577.1, from coordinate 31,411,292 downwards.
ATTTAAACCCGTTTGTGACTCCTCGTCAGGCGGCCGATTCCTCGGAAGTCGCTCGACTGAACGTCATCACAAACTTACAGGAGGAGAACCAGCAGCTCAAAAATCGTGTGACATACGTAAGTAACATACGTAAGACCGTGACTCTAATATGCTTTTTCAAACGTAAAAAAAAGTGTCCTCCTGCCATTTCTCTGACGCCTTCAATCCTGCCTCAGGTGGAGAACCTGAACTCCAAGTGGCAGAAATACGACCTGAGCCGAGAGGAGTACGTCAGGGGATTGTGTCAGAAGTTGAAGGAGTTGAGCGGTGGGACGTCTGCAGGAACCGTCACTCTGTACCAGCAGGAGATCAACCGTCTCAACGGGCTCCTGGAGGAGAAGATGCGCGAGTGCGATAGGCTGAGCCGAGAGCGAGACGACTGCATGCAGAGGAAAAAGGAGCGCATACAGATGCTGGAACAGCAGGTCATTATTTAAAAAAAAATGCATTCCATACCGTGTTATCCATTTGATTCTAAGGGTCGAAGGTCGTGATGTTGATGCTTGGGGGGCATCACCTTCATCCCTTTTCACAGGAGACATTTGTTACATTTGATGTAAAATATGATAAAGAGGGAATACACACATTAGTTAGTACATGCTTTACTTATTGTATCTTCTGTAAATATCGGATATATGCCTTGTAAAGAACACATGTTGTGGAGGAAATGTGTTCTGAATATATGATCCTTAGTTTCACACCTCAATTATGAGCAACATCATCAGAGACGTCCTGTTCCACTGGTGACATCCTGTTCCTCGAGGATGTTTGTTTCGATCTAATATTTACTCATCATTCTCGCGGTTCTTTTTCCAGGTCCTGGCTTACATTGAAGACTTTAAGTCGGAGAGAGCGGACAGGGAACGGGCTCAGAGCAAAATCATGGACCTGCAGGACGAAGTGGGGCGTCTGCAGCTGCAAATCCGAGCGCAGGCAAGTCAGTCTGCATTTACTGTATCTGCTCTATATTATTAACCATATTCACAAGACGGTCACTTACACTTCTGAAAATACGTTTGATTCCTCAGAATTCCAGGGAAGCCACTCCAACACGGAGGCTCCTACCCAACTTAAAGAAAACAAGCCGTAAGCAGGCGGAGACGGTCGAGCCGTTATTGAGGAACAGCCCCCCGGACTCGAGTGCCAGGCGGCCGACCGCTCAGCTAGCTGCATTCGGGACCGGCACGTCCGAGCTCCAGTGCCCGCTTTGCCACACCATGTACGACGATAATCACACGGACGAATACATGAACCACTGTGAGGAGTGCGCCCGACTCTGACCTCCACACATTTCACACTCGGACAAAACAAGATGCACTACAGAGGTGTGTGGAAAAGAAGGCAGCGTGGAGACGTTAACGCCAAGGCGTACGACCTTCACGTCTGAAAGGGGATTAAATCCTCAGACTGGACTTTTCCACTTTTTCAGCCATATTAGGATTTATTACAACTCTGGAAGAGGAACTGAAACAGGAACGCTCCGAGAAAACCGACCTCTGACTTAAAACGGGTCATTCCTGATTTATAGACTCATCGGGTCCACAGAAACGAGTGCGCAGGTATACCACGGCGCTTTCCAGATTCTCAATTCCGATTGGTCGAAAGCTGCTGATTTGATTTCTAGACAGCAGCAGTTCCGATACTTGGACAGTTTACAGGTTTATATCAATGTGCTGGTTTTGATATGAAATGGCAAGGAATTATGTCGTAATAAAAACTTGCACCACTCCATTATTGAAGGAGTTTCCAGTATCAGGAAACAGGCAGAGATAAAGCTATACGTTTTCTGCCATGAGCCACCTAACTTCAACTTATTTCCTGCAAGAGAGGGGGAGGGGGGGGTGTCAGTGTGTAACAGCAGTGTGTAGCTGCTACAGTATAAGCCATAACAAAATCCTCTTAATTGGACATTCCATTAAAGAGTTGCTGTGGTATAAGAGAAATAAACCACTGCATGCTGTCATTGGTATCAGTATGTATACAAGAACAACATGCTCCCAGGGGGTTTATTCAAACGTGTGTCCCTAAATATTATATACATATATATATATGTGTGTGTGTGTGTGTGTGTGTGTGTGTGTGTGTGTGTGTGTGTGTGTTCGTGTGTGTGGGTATGTGTGTGGGTTGCATATATATTTTGCAAATATTTTATACTGGATGCTTAATTATATAATTATTATTTATGTTTTTTATGCCTAATTAAAGCCATTTGTTTAGGTTTTTTTTTTTTTTCCAGGCTCAAAACACCTAGTTTTGAATTGATTTGTATACCAAGTGGAAAAAGAGCTCATTTTGTTTGAGCTTTATTATTATTATTATTTTTATTATTATTTTAGTCAGATTTCTACAATCAACAGTTGTTTGCTTGATATACCTCAGTAAGTGTTTTTTGCTTTTTTTTTTTTGTGGACTTTTGTGAATTTCCAGCACTTTCATGTAAAAATTCATTTATGTAACTAATGTAAAATAATGACTAAATGTTTGTTTAAAAAAAAAAAAGAAAGAAAGAAAGAAAAAAAGGAAATATATATATATATAAGCTTTTCACAAAGGAAAAAGTATAAAACATCCCTATATTTCACTGTTGTGGTTATGGTGCTATTTTATTTAATTATTTGTATTTTATGTAACAATATTTCATATATATACATATATATATATATATATATATATATATATATATATATATATAATATTGCTTAAAATGAAATTGTGATTGTTCTGAAAACTAAGAACACAAAGCACACAAATGGCTTATGGTGTTGTTAATCACTTATATAACCACACACACACACACACACACAAACACACACACACACACACACACGTCTTCAGAAATGTGTGTTAGATGAAGTAAGCTGTAGCTTTGCCGTGCAGTGTTGATCGCTGTCAGACTCGGAGGCGTCATTTTGACTGTTAGGTACTTGCCATTTGATCGCCTCTACAGTCAAAGAAAAAAAAAATTCTAGTTCTAAGTAAGAAAGGAAGTTCCCTACAACCTAGTAAGATGTGAAGGACATAAAAGCGTTTTAAGTCTCAGTCTTTGTAACATGACGGCCTACAATTTGAACACCTTTGAAGCTAAAATATCAGCACACATCAAATATTATCTTTGTGTTTGTGGAAGGGAAAAGAAGAAAAATGAAATGGAAGTAATAAGGAAGAAATCTGACAGTGTGTATTTTGGTAATAAAAGGTTTTCAGAAATTTGAGTGGAGGTGATTTTTAGTGTAGTGTGTGATGGGTTTTGTATCAAATAAGTGACGGCGTGGGAGAAAGAAAAAGTCCCAGAAGTAATGTTTGATGATGATGATGATGATGATGATGATGATGATGATGATGGGAACGTCATGTGATAGCAGGTACAGTCATAGAGATTCGCCTTTTGACTTTCGTTTCTTTGAGATTCAACAGCAGGCAACTGTTTCTCTGGGTATGTTTTCAGTAGCTTGTAAGGATAAGAATATCAGACAGTTCCTGGGATTGTGGGGACAAATGGCTGCTTCAGACGTCCCCACAAAAAAAATACAAAAGTTTTTTTTTAATTGAAATTAGTAAATTGGACCTTTTCGATAGTGAGATTGAAATTAGTTGTAGCAGAATATAAATTAGGTGCATTTATACATATTTTGGTGTGTGTGTGTGTGTGTGTGTGTGTGTGTGTGTGTGTGTGTGTGTGTGTGTGTGTGTGTGTGTTGGAAAGCCCCTTCCTAACTGTAGCTGCAGTGGATTCCCAGCTGCTCCAATTAACAGTGTTAAAAAGTGGCATCTATTTAAATTTAAACAGGCAAGCGTGGCTTTAGAAGTATATACACACACACACACACACACACACACACACACACACACACACACACACACACACACACACACACACACACACAAGCAAGTAAACTTTACATTTAGTTCAAGTGAAAATTTAATGACATGCTACTGTCTGAAATGTCAGGTGTTCCAATACTTTTGCCTGTAAATGTATATAAGTGGAATATATGTATATATAAGTTTCCCTCTACTTGAACTAGGAGACTTAAACCTGTTTTAGATGATTTTGAACTCTGCCTGCACCCCAGGCCTCCTCACGTCACCTAAATCAGCACCTGACTTTACCAACACCCTTGTGTCTAAATAAGCACAAATTTCCACAAGCAGACTCCAGAATCTAGTGGAACATCTTCCCAGAAGAGTGGAGGTTATTAAAACAGTACATGGGGACTCAATAGGAAATGGGATGTTCAACAAGAACATAAGAATCTTATAGTCAGGTGTCCACAAAAACATTTGTAAATATATATATTATTTTACTTTATTATTATATTAATTCGTGACAGATTCCTTGGTGGTCTAGTGGTTAGGATGCGGCGCTCTCAACGCTGTGGCCCGGGTTCAAATCCCGGTCAGGGAACCGACCCCAGCCATTAGGGTTGCACAAGCCTTAGTGCCGGTCCCAAGCCTGGATAAATGGGGAGGGTTGCGTTAGGAAGGGCATCCAGCGTAAAAACATGTGCCAAATCAAACATGCGGATGATCCGCTGTGGCGACCCCTAATGGGAGAAGCCGAAAGAAAGTTTTATTATATTAATTTGTGACAATTTTGGTGATTTTCAAAATCAAATAGAATTAAATTAAGGTGAAATATTTGTATTAGCAGTAGTAGCTGTATGGATGTAATTTATTTATTTATTGTTTTTTTTTTTTCATTTTGTTTTGCTGGTGTGCTCTTAAGGCTCAAAATGCAGACTAAGTTTTGTGTATTTGTATGTTTTTGGTAAATCCTGGCATCGTTCTGCCCAGAGTGACTGTGTACATCTCAAAAACGGCTCATCTGTGAATCATTATAACTGTGGTCTGATCATGGAGATGGTGGGGGCGAAGTTCAGAGATTTGTTTACGGTATGTTTGCTGATCTGTCAAGAGAAAAAAAAAATGTATGCGACAGTCATATCATGACGTGCATCATGTGTTGAGAAAAGTTATAAAAAAAAGGCCGTAAATTATTCTTCATGAGTTTGCAAGGACTACTCACAGCAGTGTGAGAGGTTTACACACACACACACACACACACACACACACACACACACACACACACACACACACACACACACACACACACACACACACACAATTACAATTCTGGCCTGTTTTTAGTTTCCATTAAAACATTTGGTGTCAAGTGTCAAGTGTAATTCGGTCTCAGTATCTGAGACCCCCATATAGAGACACACATCATGTACACACATGCCATTTTGGGGAAGTGTGTGTATTTTTAAGATATAAATAATACACACACATCCATACAATCACATCTCTTTGTGGGCACAGTTTGTCCCCAGTATGAAATAAATACACACACAAACATGATAGCCTTTAAAGGACAATTCGTCAAGCACACACACACATACACACAGACACACACACACACACACACACGCATACACACACGTGTGTTTTTATATAAAACATATATAAAGGTCAGCCTGTTTTTACTTTCCATTAAAAACACATAGTGTCACTGCTAAGAAACCCTTTACATAAAGTTCATCTGAGACCCCCCAAAGAAATCTTACACACACGCACACAAACACACTCACACACAAACACATTCCCCTGCGTCACGGAGTCTGAACGACCCCGGGCTCAGACATGCCACCAGGAGGAGGAAAAACTCCAGCTGAAGTTTCACCCTGCTGCGCTCATGTCATCTCTTTCGAAATGATGTTAACACGTCTCACTCGTTTGGTGCAATCTGGTTCTCACTGGCTGTGTGTGCATGTGTGTGTCTACACAATTGTGTCATTTGCATACCTGCTATCACACACACACACACACACACACACACGCTGCAAGCTCACCACATGACACGCAAGTCGAAAATAGTTACAGAGCCGAGTGAGTGGGCTTCATGATTGTTCTCCTAAAAGAGCTGCTCTTCACACATTTGGATGGTGGGCTGGAAGGGATTCTCCACCTTTTTTAAAACACACTCCTACTGTGGGTGTGTGTGGGACCTGGGGAGAAAACATACACACACACACACACACACACACACACACACACACACACACACACACACACACACACACACACAAAACACCACAATCCTCCCCTTTGTGGAAATAATTAGGTCAGGAAGTGTCACATGATTCTTCAAAGACCTTTAAGGGGGAAAAAGTCCATCATACAAATAGATATTTTCTTTCGTTCTTTTATTCTTTCTTTCTGTCTTTTTCTTTTAAGCAAAGTGAAACGCTACAATTAAAAGAACTACGACGCCGATTTCACGCCACCGATCCAGACCACAAATGGATGGGAAAATCCCCTTTTCTACACTCCCTGATGTAGAAGGAGCTGTTAGCACTGACACGTCCACACAAACACACAAATCCCCTGCTTCTACCTGCTCCAAACAACAACAAAAAAAACCCACTTCACTCCAGCCTTTAATTGGACATGGAGCTGAAAATAATGGGAATTTCCCCATAACAAGGGAATTCCCAAAGCGCCAATTTAGTCTGTGGTGCTCCCTGTATTTCTCCTGTATTTCTCAAAGCTTTTCCCAACTGAATTCCTTTACTTCTTAATAAACGAACACCATGTGCACTTGTTTGCTCATTAAACGATCGGATCAGCTTATCAAGCGGCTCAACATCACAAAAAAAGCGCAACTCAGTAGAGATCTTAGTTTCTGTTGTGTCTGAGTTTGTATAAGTTTCTTTGTCAGCGATCATTCGATTTTCCGTTCAAATCAAACCTAGATTTGACCCGGAGTGGTGCGGAAAACAAAAAACACAGTTTTCCTGACAGAAATGTCTTTTTAATGTAAGAGAGTCAGAAGACCAAAAAGTTCTGCTGACAGATACTTTCATTTTGACAAAAGATGGTCACCAGTGAAGGGTCTGTGAGGGGATTTTTACTTGTCACATATACATTACATACATACAGCACAATGAAATTCTTTCTTAGCATAACACTAAGATGTTAGGAAGCTGGAGTCAAACATGATACAGCCCCCCAGAGCACAAAGAGTTGAGGGCCTTTCTCAGGGGCCAAGAGTGACAGCTGAACTTCTAAACAGTAATCCACTAAAGCCTTAACCACTTCCTCTAAGCTAACAAGAGGGCAAAACGGTACCTCAAATAATCACTCTGTGCAACCTGGTTGAGCAGAAAAGCATCTCAAAACATCAAAATTCTGAAAAAAACTGCAAAAGGTGACACTTGACTGTTGGCCAAAGAACAGGAAGCTGAAGCTGTGGGGACAGACAGAGCGAAATTATAGATGTAAAACAGAATAAGAAGTCAGAGCGCAACAAAACAGTAGGATTATTATTAAGTGTTTGTACAGCAGATTTAGGAGGAAGAAGCGTATCTAATAGGTGCCTACTGTAAATAAGTTGTTTCCCAGACTAGGAATGTAGACAACAAGGTTCTTTGTGGATGTCGAAGGTGGACACTCGGTACATTAAGAATTATTATATAATTTGAATATTTTGAAGCACTGTTTTTTCACTACCAGGTCTGAGTTGGCATTTTATAGGCCTACAAACCGAATAAGAGGTTTGACGTTTACTTGACGTATACTTGACGTTTACAATGGCGGATTGTGAACAGAAAAAAATTTCCGTGCTTCCTGCTTCCTGGACTCCCCCACTTCACGAAGTGGTGCCGCTGGAGGATGTGCCAGCTTTATCGTTACTTGTACATTTGGTTCTGGACGCAGCAGGATGCCATTGCTGGAGTTCAGCTCAGACAAACCTGTATTGTGTGAGCCTATGAGCAGCAGCAGGTGTTTCCCCCCTGCACCCTTTTTTTTTAAGAAAAGATCCCTTCCAATGATTCAGAGAGTTAAACCAGAGATGTGCACGAGACCAGATTTAAATCCTGGAGGTTATTTCCGTCCGTACTATTTACTAACGATGCCAGTAAAAAAAAAAAAAAAAAAAAATGCAAATAGATGAGTCACCAGAAGCACAGCGAGCCCAGTCTGGATTACATGTTTTTTTTTTTTTTGTGTCTTATAAACAAGACGTGATCATGTGGAGGAAAAAAGCCCTGTATGTGAAAATATCCGAATCATAGAAGGAGGAGAAAATCCCGTGGTCACAGACAAATGCAAAATTTAACGCTGGAACGTGATGTACGCGAAAAGAATTGAATAACAGTGTGTGTAAAATTCGGCCTTACACACATTATGGCCAAACGTATTGGGACACTTTTTTTTTTCTTTCAGCTGCCATAAACTTGGACGTCTCTGAATGTCTTGGAATAAAATGTCCCCTTTTTTTGAACTAGGAGATGCAAACCTGTTCCAGCATGACAATGCCACTGTGCACAAAAGCCAGCTCCATGAAGATATGCTTTACATTGTATTGGAGAAGATCTCCTGCTTTGACCCTCAACCCTACTGGGATGAAATAGACCACTGACTGCACCCCAGGTCTTCTCACCTCACCTACATCAGTACATGACCCTAAGCTGCACAAGCACACTCCGAAATCTTGTGGAATATCTTCCCGGAAGAGTGGAGGTGAAATGGGATGTTCAAAAAGTACATATGAAACGTTAATGGTCAAGTGTCCACAAACATTTCGCCATATACTGTATTCTCTTCCCATTTCTCTCCGGGTTTTGCAAGCTTGTCAGACAAAGTAGTATTTTTGTTTTCCCACACCGATTGTCCATGCGGGAACAGAAGGTCAAACAAATGTTCCTGTCTTACCCAACACCGTCCACATTTCATGCTTCAACACCGTCAGCTTTGCGTCACCGCCAAGCTGAAAACATTTTGCCTATACATAACATGACCACCACATTACATACTGCTGACATGAGCACAAACATCACAAAATAAAAAGGAGCACTTTAAGTAAATATTCCGTTTTGGCTAAATCTGCCATTTTCTTCCGTGTCATCTAAAAAAAAAAAAAAAGCTACTCGAAGCAGAAGCTGGTTTTAAAACAAAATTCATTAAAGGAAGTAGGTGATATATTACCAGCATTGTTACTGGTATCAACTGAGACACGTACTTCCTCTCCAAAAACTGAACATGAGAGTCAGATTTCTATCTTCTAAGGGGAGAAACGAAACAAAACTGCCGTGGCATCGTTTTTTTTATTTTTTTTTTGGAAGGCAACTCAAACGAGCAATCTAGCTACTGACAAGCAAACTTAATAAAAAATAAAAAATAACTGTGAAATATGCAAAAATCTGAAGAGGGGACCACATGCTGGGGGGAAAAGACCCTGAAATTAACCGACATCAATTAACAAAAATTTTTTTGGAATATGCAAAAACATGATAATCTTCTGCTGGAATGAGGCCAAACAACTCGTAAAAAACACTCGCGTTACCACCACCACTGCTAGCGACAACAACAGACTCAAATATGGAAAGTCGAGTCAAGAAGCTTTTATTGTCATTTCAACCACATATAGCTGACGCAGTACACAGCGAAATGAGACGTTTCTTCAAAATAAAGGAGGAAACCTTGTGAACTTGTGCTGAGAAAAAACTGAACAAAATAAATCTAAATGTGAGGAGATAAATTTGTCAATAAAGTGAGAAATTATACAATAAAAACAAAAAGGTATGACGTGTGTGTGTGTGTGTGTGTGTGTGTGTGTGTGTGTGTGTGTGTGTGTATACATATACAGTTTACGTGTGTTCTTTTTGAGCATCGCATTCCACATTTAGTCCCAGTTTGTGTTCATCCGCTACCAGGGTATTAGTAAAGTCAGTACTGATGTAGGTGAGGAGGCCTGGGGTGCAGTCAGTGTTCCAATTTATCCCAAAGCTGTTGAGTAGGGTTGAGATCAGAGCTCTTTAGCAGGCCACCCAAGATCTTCCTATTAAAACCATATCTTCAAGGATTTGACTTTGTACACAGGGGCATTGCCATGCTGGAACAGGTTTGGGTTTTGCAAGTGAATGCAAAATTTTATGAAACTGCATCCAAAGACATAGTATACAATTGTGCACCTCCAGGATTGTGGTAACAGTTTGGAGAAGAACCACATAAGGCAGGAAAGGTCAGGTACTTGTGTCCATATTTATTTATATATGTAGATGTACCTTGACCTACGAGTGAATTAATGTACGAGTTTTCCGAGGTACAAGTCGTCACTCTGTCAATTTTTTTGCTTTGTTACGCGAGCAAAAAATTGAGGTACGAGTTCGAGACGCCGCTGCTAGATGGCGAATCGAAGCCAGAAAGAGAAGATTGTGACGAAAATTAAGATAAGCAAAAAAGAAAAAGTTAAAAATTAAAAGTTCAGGGATATGTAGTGCACAGTAGTATAGCGAGAGTAGCAAAAAATTACTTTTCCCTCCACCTCCGCCAGCGTCTTCGTTAGCTCAAGTCGTCTCATCTCCGAGGTAAATACACTGTATAAAACCTTATTATATCTTTAGATACTCCTACTATTGTTTTTTTTTTACTATATTTGTTATTTAGACATGTATTTTTCTTATTTAATAACATAAAACATAAAAACAGGGTGGTGGGGGAATATATATATTTTGAGGGTTGGAATGTATTAAGAGCATGTATTAAGAGCATTTTAAGTATTTTCAATGGGGAAAATTGATTTGACGTGTAAGCAAATTGAGATACGAGCTCGGCCACGGAACGAATTAAACTCGTAGGTCAAGGTACCACTGTGTATATATATATATATATATATATATATATATATATATAAATATATGCTAACACTAATTCACTGTAAAGGCACTAATTTTATTACTGTGCGATTGATGCAGCTCACATTTCTGTTTAACCATTTTTATTCAAAATATAAATAAATAAATACAAAAAAGGAGAAATTTAAACCTTTAACGCAACACACATTTATTTACGACGTTTCTTTCTTCTCAGATATAAATAATTCATGAACCACCCAAATGATTTTTAATCAGTAAACATTTGTTTTACTGGTGCGTCAAGTTTCGAATCCAGCATCAAAATCCGCCATGTCCGGCAATTAAAACCGTCCGTGTGGAAACATAGCCAAAGTTACCTTTTTTTTCCGGTTTATGTAATTTAAAACACTATAGTACCTTCAAAACATTTACAAGAATATTTTGTACATTTGCATAAATCATCCATATTTGTCGATGCCCATGTTAATTAGATTATTAAAAATTTGAAAAGTATTTATTTAAGGTACATTTAGGACAAGTGGTGTTTAATCACGATTAAAATCATGACAGTCATGCGATTAATCACGATTATACATAATATAAAGGACACAATATTCAAGCCAATAAAAAGAAAAGGCAACAGTAATAAGTAGGTGAGGGATAAAGAATATAAATAAAAAATAAAAAAAATAAATAATAGTAATAATAATAATAATAAATAAATATATATATATATATATATTTATTTAAAATATAAATAAAAGGCCACAGAGATAATCTTGTGCTGGGATGTAGACCAAAATTAACCTACAGGGAAAAAATAAAAGTTCCTCGGGTCTTTTTTTGTCTCGTGTCTCGTAGGAGGCAGTGATCTGGCACAAAGTGAAAGTGCTTTTGGCAGGAAGTGAAGTGGGGGGGAAAAGGCCCAGCTTCAAAGGTCGCACTCTGGAGCTGGTTATGTATAGAAAAAAAAGAAAAAAAAGGAAAGGAGAAAGAAAAAAAAATGCCTGAAAAGCTTTGAAGCAGCTCTGTGGAAGTAAACTAACTCACTGAGCAGCTCTGTGAGGGTACACAAATTGCACAAGGATGTGAGTAATGGGCTCGATTTGAGTTTCAGAATGTGACACCGGGCCTCATCTCACGTCCCCCCCCTTTTCCGATAATAAAGAGGAACTTTGTGACTATAGTAAAGTTATGAACAGGCAAAAGCAAACTCATTTCTCTTCCCTTGTCCTCCTGTATTTAGTCAAGGGCTGCCTCAGCTGCCTCATTTGCAGGGGTTTCATTCCTAAAAAGCCCACCTGATTCATTTCTGCTCTAATTAGGGACTAGTGAAGCAGGTCTGATTTCTAAATGACCAACATTCCGACGTTTGTGACGCCGATTCCCGGACTGCCGGGATTTCAGTAGCGTTCTGGGACGCAGCTTTTCCACGTAAAAGAACTGAGTACCCAGAGAAGTGTGGACCTCATTTAAAAAAAAAAAAAAAAAAAAAAAACATTGGCCAGAAGGTGTTGATTTGATTCACTTCCTGTAGCTACAGAACAAGATTTTATCATTTCTTTTATCTTTTCTATATATAAAAGCTTGTTTATAGAATGAAATTTGTGCAACTGTTGTTCCGTTTGGGTTTATGGTAAGGACACGCTTGTTTGGGGAAGGAGTCTCCAGTTTTAGAGCTTTTTCCACCAGCTTTTTCAGACTTTCTGATTCTCATGTAACACGACCGATAACAGGAACGAACTACCCTAAAAAACAGGGGGAAAAAATAAAAAATAAACGGATAAAAAAAATAAAAAATTCTATAATAATCACAAAAATGTCATCGTTAGCAAAGAGTAGAAAGTCTGACCAGGTCCTTCTGCCTCATTACTGATAACTTTCCTGAAACTAATTTAATTTCTATACATAAGACGTTGGTCAGTGAAGTCTTTAGATGCTTTAAGATGCTGTCATACAGATATAATGAAATTGAAAGATTCAAATGTTATCTAAGCTTCTTCCACTTTTTTCACTGTCTCCATTTAACCCTAGTTCTATATTTAGCCAAAAAGCACACACCGATTCTAAAATCGACACCCGGATATCGGGCAAGGGTGCATTTTTTATTAATTTTTTCCCAAAAGCGTTGACGCCAAAAATCCAGTTTCAACCCGAAGCCTGAATGACCAGAATGAGATCATTCTGATTTCACATCATCTGTCTTGCTAGACCAGGTACGTTTCAAAATGGGTATTTTATTCAGGGAAAGATTTTCGCTTACTCACTCTAATTCTAGTTATTGGTGAAGAAAAACTCCCTGAGACAAGACAAGGAAGAAACCCTGAGAGTAACCAGAGACAATAGGGAACCTGTGTCTTCCGGTGAACAAAATGGGATTATGATTTTTTTTTTTTTTTTTTTGTATACAATAGAACAAAATCCACCTATAATTTGGGGAAAAATAAGTCATATGGTTTCATGTGTCATGTAGGAAGGGTGGTTTATTTTGCTGGTTAAGACATTGGACTTCTGACCGGAAGGTTGTAAATTCAAATCCCATTCAATCCCAAAAACCATAAAGCTGCCAAAGCTTGAACCCTCAGCTGCTCAGTTTAAAATGCAAGTTTTATGGCTGTCTGTCAAACGGCATAAATGTAAAGGTTTGTACACATGAAAAAAAAAAACCCTGGTCATAAACTAATGAGGGTTAGCAACCGGGAAACCTTTTCACCTGGAATGTCCCGCTTTCCTGTTGCTCAACGATCCAGAAAGCGTCACGTGATCATCGATGTTACCTAACCACTGTTCAGCAATTACATAAGCAGCCCTGGCCAGTTTCAAACAGACAAATGGACACGCCCCTTTTACCTAATCCAAGCTTACATAATAATAATCAGGATACGATAATAATGCTGTGTGCAGACTGGAAAAAGAAAAACCCCAGAACACAGATATACACATTCACGCTTTTTACGTCAAATGATGACGAAAAATACTTGGATTGCTTCAATGAATCCGGTGTTGAAGGTGCCAGGTCGTCCGTACTTCCATCCTTCTCTCAGATGTGCTTCGTCATTAAACAAAAAAAACAACAAAAAAAAAAAAACAGCAGTGTCTTCCCCCCCAACCCAAACACCGTCATTGTTCATATTCGAGGAAACGTTCATGTTTTATTTCCCGCAACCGGTGAGGAAGTGTTTTTTTCCATCACTGGATTCTCACAAGGGAAGTGAACAGGGTTGAGATTTGTCTCCCGTCATACACTTCTACACCGGTACCACCCTGAACCCCGGGAGCTGAATGCTGACTCGGGGGCGAAATGATACCAGAGGATATACCGTATATGTAGCGTTTGATAATTGTGTGGAAATTCTGTGATTGAGAGACCTAAAAGTTGTTATTGCAATATCTCCATACTCAGGCATATGACAACTTTATGCTAGATGTCTACAATATTTTAGTATGTTGTACTTCTCTTTGTGGACACCAAGTCATGTGTATGGTATTTGCTAGATTTTGGAGTGTTTGTGTGGACATTTGTGTTCATTTATCCACCAGGGGTGTTAGTAAAATCAGGTAGTGATGTAGGTAAGAAGGTGAGGAGACCTGGGTTGCAGTCAGCCTTCACATTGAGGTCAGAGCTCTACAAAAAGAGATCTTCCACTCCAACCAATGCAAAGTATATCTTAAGAATATAACTTTGGGTCTTGTAGCTCAAGTGAAGGGAAATTTTCATGCTATCCAAAGGCATCCTATACGATTGTGTGTTAAACTGAGAGGTATATGTTTGGGGAAGAACCACCTATGACTGGAAAAGTCAGGTGTCCAAATACTTTTGTTCATATAGTGCAGGTCCAATGCACAAAACCCCCCAAACCCTCTTCCCTAATTAATCCTGCTAGGGTTTAAACTCTCACCCTTCTGCGCCGTAGCTCCCGGTTTATCTTCTAACTCATGTTGGTCAGATGTGCGTTTGTAGGAAATAAGCACACAGACACGTAGCCCTGCCATTCCACTGTATTCCATCTTTCAAAAAAGAAAGACAAGATTTTTTAATATTACTTAACAATATGTTAAAAAGTAGCCAGTCAGGCTTCAGTGTTAATACAATATACACTCTATAACAGATCGATAGTGTGAGTATTGTTCTTTTCTTTCAGTTCGATTCTGAAAGTAGTCTGATACAAGCTGGCTACAGGATGAACCAAAGAAAAAAAAAAAAAAAAAAAAAAAAAAAAACAGAACTGAAAAAAAAAAAAAAAAAAAAAACCCTAACACTACAGAACAGTTGTTTTCTGGAACTGAAAAACCCAACATGAACATTCGGTCAAGTATCAGCCATCTTCCTGGTGGTGGAACAAGCGGCCAAGGGAAGTGGGTTCAAGTGCCCTAGTTCCGTTCCCTTCTCAGCTAACTGTAATGAAGTGCAAAATCCGTTTCGCATCCACAAATACTGGGAATAAAAGGCTCTTTTTTTCACTTCTTAACAACTTCAGATTTATTTTCTTGTTTGGATGATTCGTGTGGCCTCCACCCGAACACAAGGAGAGGATTTTTTTTTGAAAGGAGGAGTGACTGCCACCTCAGGGACGTATTCGAAATGGAAGAAAACGAGAACGGTAGAGTGGCATTTTGGGGTTGTTTACTTTTTTCCCCCCTGTCTGTCCTATTTTTCCCCTCCTCCTCTTCCTCCTCCTTTAAGTACTGCAAAGCTCAGTGTCTGAATTCTTTTGAGGACCCATACAGCGGCAAGGACAAGGCAAGGCATTGTGGGTAATGTAGGTTGACGGAGTAGCTGGTTGGAGCGTAGCAGCACTGGGATCAGCAGTCAGCCTGGTGATAAGAGAGACACAGAGAGAGAGAGAGAGAGAGAGAGAGAGAGAGAGAGAGAGAGAGAGAGAGAAAGAGAGAGAGGATCGCTGATTGAATCCTGACGAGGATCTCCTCTCGTCTTCTCGTTAGTGAGCCGCAAACGTGGCCTTTTTCAAGCTAAAATTGGACCAGTTGATTGACAGCCTCTGTCTCGTCTGGCGAGCAGAGTCCAAGCAGAACCTGAGCGGAGGAGAACAGATTAAAAAAAATAAATGAAACAAAATCAAGATCGGTGACTGAAATTTCTAGTTCTGTAAGCGAGACACACCTTTTAAAGCATTCCACCTCACGCTCGGTCTCATCCATATCGACATTGTCCAGGTCGATGTCCTTGGGCAGGAACACGTCGTCTGTAAACGCAGAGTTTCTCACAGTTAGGACTATTAAATTATACAACATTGAACCAAAACTAACACCTCCTCTTTCTTTCTGCCAAGTCAAACATCTAAAGTATCAGTGATCCTCTCCCTTTCTTCTTTCCAGACCTGCCTGATTCATCCCGACTTCCTACTGCTGGATTCAATCCAGATCACTGGCTGTAGCTGTAGGATGGTTCCACATCGAGCAAATAATTACATGAATTGAGAGAGATTATTTCAATTAAATCTCAGATATTATAAGATTTCTGAGAAGGAACTTTTGATCAAAACAACGAAACAATAAAATGACATTTCAGGCCTTTTATTTTTATTCTGCTGATAATCAGATCTAAAACGATCCGTGCTCATTTTACATCACGTCGGTTATTTCGCATAGATGTTGACGTTATCCATTCCTGGTAAATATGTTAATTTTCTAAGAATAAACATTGGCCATATCTGCTGATGAACTCACTTTTCTCTACTGTAGTGACTGTAGGTTTCAGACTAATGAGGGACATTATTCATGGTGAAAACAGATGGGTGGAGTGATACATACAGACACTGAAAACTCCCAGTGCAGTTATTATTATTATAAAAACTCAGACACCAATCAAATTTGTGGACCGGAACTACCCTATATGGACAAAAGTTTTGGGACACCTGATATTTTCAGCAATATAAGGTTCTTCCGCAAACTTTTACCACAAACTTAGATTTGGATGCGGTAGCGTGAACTAGGTCACGTCTACACTGATCCGGATAAATGTGGAAAAACGACGGTTTCGGCGGTGGATGGATTTTTTAAACCCTGCATGCAAGAGGGTGGATATTGTGTTTACCTATGGAGTTATTCATCTTGTCTGCCTTCTTCTTCTTGTTCTTCTTGGCCTTGCTCTTGGGCTGGGGAGACTCCGCTGCTACGGCTTTCCCGTTCTGCTCGACAGTCGAAGGCTCGGGCGAGTTCCTCTCCTCTTTCACTCCATTCTGGTGCCTCTTCCCGTTTGTCCTCTCTTCTTTCTTGGATTCAGAGAGCTGCTCCTCAACTGGTCTGGCCTTGACTTTACTTTCTGTGTGTGGTGGGACTGGTTTGGGGGTGGGTTCTGTTGCTCGGGACGGGTCGTGCGGTCGTTTTCCGGCCTCGCCGTTGATTCTGGAGGTGCAGTTGTGCTGCTGTTTGGGTTTCGACCTGTTGCCGCTGGGTTCTGAGTGCACCAGACAAGGCAAAACTTCAGCAGGCTTTTCTCTGCCACGTTGTGGGCTTGATGGATGAGTTTTGACTTGGGGTAGAGGTATGAGCTCTTTAACGGGCTCATTAACGGGCTCTTTGAGACGGACAAAGCCGTGTAGCAGCTGCGCTTTGCCATTCTGCATGCTTTCCAGAACGTTCTGTGCACTCTGGCGTAGCGGCTGGGGGTTGTTAGTGGGAGCGGGTGACGGAGACGACCTTTCAGGCTTGGCTGTTGTGGCTGGAGCTTCTTTGGCCTTGTTGTCCCTCTTTTTCTTCTTGGAGGTGGATGTGTTGTTAGTGGTGGTGGACGAGGCATGGAGCTGCTGCATCTCCTTCAGACGGAGCAGCTCCTGCTTAAGCGCCTCTTCCTCCTCCTCCTGGTGCCGCTGCTGTGCCTCCAAAAGCTGCTGTTGCTGCAGCATCTCCCGCTCGTGCGCCTCTGCCTCCAGACGTGCTTTCTCCTCAAGCTGGGGGGAGGGGAGGGGGGGGGGGGGGGGATAAATAAAAAAAAAATCGCTGGTGAGGATCAGAATGAACAATGAACAAGAATCAGAATGAACAATTCCATAAAGGACCATTAGGGGCCACTGTTGAGTAGATATTGTCAGTGGACAGCTCGTCAACAAACAAACAAACAAACAAACAACAAAGCACCCATATAGTAGGTGCACCTGTATTTTTTGTGTTTTTTTTACCTTCTTCTGTTTGTGCCGTGCACGTTTGGCCGCTTTGGCGCTGGTGGCGGGTTTGTTGCCGCCGCTGTTAATGAACTGCAAGAGATCCTCCACTTTGCGGTGGTCCTCCATCCCGTCGCGCTCCAGCTCTTCCTTCTTGGGCTGTTCCTCTTTGCGCTTGGTGAGGCGCAGCCGGAGCTTCTCCCGCATCTCAGCATAGTTTCGACTAGTGGGAGCTGCAGGAGGCTACGGGAAAGGAAGAAATTCAGAAGTTATTGTATCCAAGCGGTAAAATAAATTAGTGAAATTGTTGAAGTTAAAAGTCAGTACGCTCTTCCTCTCACCCCTCCATGGCCAAAGAATTCACAGTAGCAGCAGTCGCAATATTTTCCTTCTTTTTGATTGGTGGACGTGGAGGTGGAGGAGCTGTGTTCGGAGCTGCTGTCTTCGTCCGGACTTTCTTCGTAAGCCTGGTGCTCATAGGCTCCGCCTCCCTCGCACCGGTGACCCTCGCAGTCCGGATCGCTGCGGACAACAGAGTCATTAAAAAAGTGTGAAACGTAAAGAACGTATAATGAATCGGTATAATGTGCACACACTAACCTGCACACACTGCTCGGCCCACTCACTGGCCCCTCCGCCGGGACGGACAGCTGCTCCACCCCGGGTACACACAGCGTCTGGTGGGCATCTAAAAACCCCGGGGCAGGAGCTGCAGTCTTTGTTAAGGGCTGAGTAGCAATGCTGGGGAGATGTGTGCTGGGGATGACCGGGTGGGCGGCGCTGCTGAAGGAGGGCAGGGAGGGCAAACCGGTGGGGCTGTTCCTAGGAGCATGGGGGCCGGATTGTAAATGGTCCTCTTTAACTATATTATGGAAAACTTCACCTGAACACGTGGGAGGAGAAAAAAATAACGGAATAAATTCACAGTAGCGGCTACGAGAGCGCGAAGGTAAAGGCGATGATGTGCGTACCAAGCGCCGCGGCTCTTTTAGCTGAAGCATGGATGTGATTGTTACTGGACTGGACAGTGGTGGCGGTGCTGGAGACTGAGGAGATGGCTGAGGAAGTTGCCATGACCACCTCGCCCGCCTCCATGAAGGCATCTTGGTAGTTAAACAGACACTTCTTCTTCTGAGGGATGCTCTTCTTCTCCTTGCCCTCAGGAGCCGGGAGGCATGAGGAGCTAGGGGCGGGAGGGGCGGAGTCTAACCCTGGGCAAAAGAAAGGGTATGAGATAAGAGGAGTTGAGATGCTGATTGATGTACTGCAACTGATAAGAGATAACGTGAGTAGAGGAAAGGTGTCGTTCACCGGGTAGCGGCTCCTGCAGTAGTACGTTTGGGTTCCAGTTCTTCATCATGTGTGTGTCCCAGAGGTTCTCGAATTTAAGCGAGGGACAGGACAGGGAAGCGCTCCAGTCTCCGGCTCCACCACTAAAGCAGCTTTGGTACACGTGTTCGGGGAGAGCCGGGCTGAACACCTGCTGATGCTGCTGCTGATGCTGCTTTAGTCCTGTGTGATTGGATACTGGTGCTAGTGGGAGAGTCTACAACACCAAACGTGTTCACATACACACAAGCATATTACAGATAAAATATTAGTCATACTTAACATGTTAAGAACATTATTTATTTATCCATCCATCCATCCATTCATCCACAAATATACCTATGTATCTGAAGGTTCCTCTTTATTGCATCTAAACTATAAAAGGTTGATAAATTGCACCACCTGTTGGTAATGACATGACAAGGCAGCAATAATGCAAAACGTTCTTAGATAAGTGTCAGAAAAATTGTTGTACATCCATTTATACTTTATACTCAAAGCATTTCATTTCTGACTATCCCTGATACTCTACCCCATGCTTTACATAACCAGGTCCAGTTTTTAACTGTTTGGTTGGACAGATAGTTGACAATATATCTGATGATTTTATTTGACCTTTTATTAAAAATATACCGTATTTTCCGGACTATAAGCCGCTACTTTTTTTCCCACGCTTTGAACCCCGCGGCTTAAACAATGAAGCGGCTAATTTATGGATTTTTCTTGAGTTTTTCCATTTTTTTTTAATTTGGATGATGATGTTCCTCTGACGTTTGACCTGCCGCTTACTCGGACTGTGTACAGGAAATGTGAATCATTCGTCACGCTGAAAACAACCGGGCATGAAAACACACACTTCACCTGTGTTCTGAGCTGCACGGCATCGGGAGAAAAGATTCACCGATGGTGATTTTTAAACGCACGACGATGCCAAAAGAAAAAATCCCGAGAAAAATTGTTGTGAAAGGGAGGAGGAAGACAGTGAACAATGACTTTCTTGGTAGGCTACTGTTTAGATACAAGCCGTGTAACAGACACTGTCTTTTGTTAAAGCCTGTGTAAAGTTCATTAGTTTCAGTGTAGACACTGAAGTGTAGCGGCTTATAAACAGGTGCGGCTTATTTATGTTCAAAATAAAAATCTGTGTCAAATTCAGTGGGTGCGGCTTATATTTGGGTGCGCTTAATATTCCGGAAATTATGGTTATTCCGTTTTAATTTAATGTTAGGAATATACACAATTAAAACAGGCCTAATTGTATTATTAAACAGAAATGGAGAGAATTTGAGGTGTTACAGTACAGGGTTTTTGCTACGTTGCTCATGTGTACCAGATGCAATCCGTGTTTTACGTGCAGAACACAGCAGTAAAAATCCGAGTCCCTCACGAACATATTAAGTGACGGACCACAAGCTTGTTTATTCTCCGCCTCGCACTTTGAGCGCAGTCTCACCATTACGACTTTTGTTTGTTCTGCGCATGTGCGAAATCGCTGCCGCTTCCCGTCATTGCCAACGTTTTTACGACTGTCTATGAAGTCTTTTGTCTTTTATGTCCAGCTTCCAGAATATCTCTTAAAAGGACAAAATCCTGAAATCTCTGCATATCAAAAGAGTAAATGAATGATGGATGGATTTAATTAATTTGTGAATAAATAAATTGAATGAATAAATTAATAAATAAACAAATTGCATTTAAAAAAACACACAAAATTAAAGTATGCTGAAATTAGAACAATTAATTAGAACACATTTTTAGAAAATTCAATATTAAACAAACACAAACACACACACACACACACACACACACCTCTATTACTCAAATAGGATAAAAAAAATTGTAAAATAATTTAATTATTCCATTAACTAATTTTATTAAATCAATTTGTGCCAATTTAAATCAATTACCAAGCAACCATTTAATTTTTAGAAAATGTAGACTGTTAATATTTACAAAGGATGATAATAATAATAATAATAAAACACGACGTTAATATATAATAATAATAAAAAGACATTGCATTTCTTCCTCCAGAGAACCGAAACTAAACTTAAAAACAGAGGTATGTACCGAACAGTGAATTTTGTGTTCAGTTAAACCCCTAATGGTAATAGATATAAAAGTAACCCAATCTACCCCTTTATACACACACACACACACACACACACACACACACACACACACACACACACACACACACACACACACACACACACACACACACACACACACACACACACACACACACACACACACACACACACACACCTTTACACTGGGATTACCCAATCTACCTGTACAAGCCTTTCTATAATGTCACATTGCATTCACACACACACACACACACACACACACACACACACACACACACACACACACACACACACACACACACACACACACACACACACACACAAACACACATTTCTGTTTTATAAGATTGTACATGTAATTAGTCGGTTTTTAGTTTTGACGGTGTAACAGACTGTTACATATCCCAATAAAATCTAATGTGTGTGTGTGTGTGTGTGTGTGTGTGTGTGTGTGTTTTTGCATTAATTCGAGTGTCTGACCTTGCTATGTGTGAGGGGAGGGCTGGAGTACAGTGTGGGCAGCAGCGGCCGGGGCAGATGGGGCAGGTTGTGCATGGGCAGGTGGCCGTGGATGTGGGGGTAGAGGTGGAGCGCAGGGTGAGCCGGACTCTTGTCTGTGAAGAACTGATGGGGTGGCGTGTGCAGGTGCCGAGGAGGAAGAGCGGCAGTGCCCAGTCCTGCTGTACCGCCGTCAATGCTGCTTTGGTTGCACACGTGACACTCGCATGGGTCCTGCACCTGCTCCACCTTAACAGAGATGTTTGGACAGAAAAAGATATTTGAAAAATAAATTTAAATACAAAAAAATATATATATATATATATTATGTATACAACCCTAGAATGTAACTATAATTGGATAAAAAATTTTAAGTAATTAATAAAAATGATACCACTGCTGTGGTATAACGAGAATAGAGCACTTCATGCTTTCATAGTAAATAATCAGACAGAGTGGTAACAGGGACTCATCTACCTGTGCATGCGAGTAGGAAGGCGGAGGACTGTCTCTCTTCCCACAGGACAGCTCCCCCTGCTGGCTCAAAGGCTGAGTGCTTCTCTCACCCTCCACTTCCTCATCATCTCCCTCAGAGGAACTGCTGCTGCTCCCTCGTGGAGGCTACGGAAGAAAAAAAAACTTTTCAGAAAATGTGCAGGTGTAGACTCTTATCATATCCGATCTAGTCCTGGTGAAAACTGCCTATTTCAGGATTTTGATCTTGCTGTGCACTTAAACCTGATTTTCAATCAGTCTCAAAACGTTCATCTTGTGGCTCCATGCAGCATTCAATATACATCCTTAAAACGTTCAATCATGTTCTTGACAAATAAGATTCAATTTAACTTTGTCATTGTGCAAAGAGGCAATAAAATGCAGTTAAACAGAAGGGCATAAAATCAAGAACATATCGGGAACCCTAACGCGAACCTTAGACGAACACTGGTTCAAAGAACATAAATTCTTCACCTAAATAATTTTGTGGCACCACTGGGGAAGGTGAAGAGATAAAAAAAAAAAAGCTTAATAAACTGAATGGACATTTAGGTTGCCACTGGATGAAAACAGGTTCCCTTTTAAAATTGATTCCTTTCTAGGTTTCTCCTCTTACCATTTCAGAGTTTTTTTTTAAAGTCATTTCAGGAAAAAAACCCATGTAAACAGACTTAATTTTAATTTTTTTTTTAAATCCTCCCTTAGCATGAAAAACAGCTTTACACACTCTCGGCAGTTTATTTCTCCAAACATTTAGCTGAAATTATTTGCCGTGCCTCTTGGCAAAGATGTTCTTCAATAGTTTTTTTCTGACCTTGTGATCCAGTTCATCCCAGAGCAGTTCAAAAGGATTTGGATGCGGAAACTGGGCAGACGATTTCATGATAAATATCACTCCAGCTGGCTGTTCGCTCACTAAATAACACTTACAGAGCTCAGACATACGCAGTCTAGACGGAATTGCATGGTGTGAGTTGAAGTATGCAATAGTAGTTCAGTTTTTCATTCACCCAAAAACTCCAAAACACCCCTAAACCATTAAGTGTCCACCTCCATGTTTGACTGTAGGGGTGGGAAAGTCTGCTAACATCATCTCTCCTGTTCGTCATCTTTCACAAAGTCTTTTTTAGAGCCAGAAATGTCCAATTTGGACTTCACAGAACTTTCTTCCCGACTTTCACTGCCCAATTCATGTGTTTTTGCCGAAAACTTAGGAAAAGGCATATGAGGAGCTTTATGAGAAGTTCGACATCAAAGAAGGAGAAAAGGATTTGTACCGAGAAGGTGTGAGAGTGTGTTGAGAAGATGGAGGGAGTATTTTGAGCAGCTGATGAACGAGGAAAATAAGAGAGAGAGAGAGAGAGAGAGAGAGAGAGAGAGAGAGAGAGAGAGAGAGAGAGAGAGAGAGAGAGAGAGAGAGAGAGAGAGAGAGAGAGAAGGTTGGATGGTGTGGAGATTGTGAAGCAGGAAGGTTGGACTGCATCAAGGTTCGGCTCTGAGCCCTTTCCTGTTTGCAGTGGCGATGGACAGGTTGAAGGACGAGGTCAGACAGAAGTCTCCCTGGACTATCATGTTTGTGGATGATATTGTTATTTGTGGTGAGAGTAGTGAGCAGGTTGAGAAGAGCCTGGAGAGGTGGAGGTACGCGCTGGAGAGAAGGGGAATGAAAGTCAGTAGGAGTAAGAGTACGTGTGTGAATGTAGAGGACAGGGGGGTATGGAGACGGAGGATCCGCTGTGGCGACACGATGGCAGGAGATCTATCAGCAGGAGACCCACCTCGTGTTTGAGCACCGTGTTCTCTCCGCCTCCGTTGAGCTGAGCGTGCATGCCGTTCATGCTCGCCACCACTCCGGCGTCCTCGTACCTGCTCAGGGGGTAGATGGATGGCAGTGCAGGCACTTCATCATCGTCGTCGTCGCTGCCACTAAAAAATAAAATAAAAAACTTAAAAATTGATGACACCTTTGATGTAACTGCATCCGGATAAAGTGTTTCTAATTAATACATATACATTTTATAGTGTATTTTATATCATTAACAAATGGCTGTGCTACAAAAAAGGTGGTAGTGATTTAAGCATTGGACTTTGGACCTGAACGTCTTGAGTTCGAAACCCAGCCACCACAAGCTGCTAATAATGGGCCCCTTAGAAAGGCCCTTAATTAGTATAAATGAGAGAAAAGTCGTGCTGCCAAATGCTGTAAAATGTAAACACAAAATGACAAAACTCTTTGTACATAAAGACTCACAATGTAGGTGCCCTGTCTTGGGGCAGGAGGAGGCGTGGATGCTGCTGGACAGTGATCGGGGAACTAGAGGCAGACCCGGAGCCGGAGCCAGAGCCGGAGCTTCCCGAAGACATGCTCGGAGGATGAACCTCTGAAAGGTAATTTAGAGGAGGCTCAGCCTGAAGTGGCAGCTTCAGGTGAAGCTCCTCCCCTACAGGGGCATCCATGATTCCGCACGTGAGGATGTGAGAGAGGCTGCAATCGTCACAGGTGCACCTGGTGAACAAACAAAGATGGGAAGATTTGAATGTGCTGCAATACCAGGGATCTGGTATTTAGATTTCTACAGCACTATTGTGAGCGTCACCTTCTGCGGTAGTTGCAGTTGGGACAGTCTGGAATGCTGAGCCGAGACGAGAGCATCTGCTTGACCGTGTCTGTAAATGTGCTGTCTCCTGCTAGAAACTTCTTACTGTTCTGTAGGAACTGTTAGACAAAATATTACAACACACCGTAACGTGTTCTCACCCTGTTGTCTTGGAGTTAAAAAAAAAAATCCAGTACCTGCTCCTCAAAAAACCTCCTCTGTTTGAAGATCTCGCCGTCTTCTTTAAGCATCCGCTGCTTGGTTCGTAAAGACATCTGTTATGGGAGAGGGAGGAAAACGAATTTGGTGAACGAGTGCCGTGTGAAAGAATAATAGTAAAGGGAGAAATTTGAACGAGAGAAATTTTTACATTTTTACTGATTAGAGACTTGTGCGGCTCGGTGTGCTGATTCGTGAGGTTTTGTCCATCCACTTTAAAAAGTAACTGGAACACAGAAAGAGAGAATTGAATTAGTTGAATGTTACGTAAACTGCGTGCCAGATTTTGATGAGTAAGCAGATGAGAAAGGTAGTATTTCTCTAGAAAAAGTAACCATTGTTTGGACAGGCGATAGAAAGAACACCACCACCACGGAAAACTAACAAACAAAAAAACCGTCTAAAGTGCTGCGGGAGCATTTCAGCATTGAGCCTTAGAGAAATCTACGAGTCTCTATGATTGATCATAATTCTTGATCTCTGACCAGGAAAAACCAAAGAAAAACAACATTTCGACTCGGAGATCCTACTGAGGAACACCGAGCTCCACACGGATCAAAACGGCATGGCAGCTCCCAGCATCAGGCGTGAACAAAGCCTTACCTTTAATGAGGAACTGTTATTCTGTACTCACAATTGGTTTTCCCCAATTAACTGCTTGAATCCTTCCAAAATTTACTTCCAAAGGTGAAATCGTCCACTAAGACGAGGCACGTATGCTGGAGTTTCATTCAGGAAGTGCCATTCTTGTTTTTCCTGGTAACGTTTTACATTTCACTGCGGTAGCCTGCATCAATTATCTCTGTTGCTGGGCTACACTACATTCAGTGTCAGGCACTGAGGCAACTGACTGATCAGATCATCAGCAGCATCATCTGCACTCTATTCTTATTATTCTAGAAGGTTGAAACAAATCCCAACCATATTATTAGAGGCATGAGAGAAAGCAATACACTGAACCACTTTCTACCCCCTGCTCCACCCCATTCCCACCTACAATCTATCATTGGTTTCTATGAGAGCATTTGCATTCCAATCAGCACCGCATTTACGTATGTGGCATTTGGTAGACGACCTTCTGCACAGCAACTTCTTGCTCAAGGACCCAGCAGGGGCAGCTTGGTGGTGCTGGGACTTGAAATCATGACCTTGCGATCCAGAGTCCAATGCCTTAACCAAACAGCTACCACCAAAACTTAATTCTTCTTCTGTCTCCCTGTCCTCCGCATCTGCCTCTTAAAATCCAACTACCTGCATGTCTTCCCTCACCACATCCATAAACCTCCTCCTTGGCCTTCCTCCTTCTTTGTGGCTTCATCCTCAGCATTCTCCTACCGATATACCCCATGTCCCTCCTCTGCACATGTCCAAACCATCTCAATCAAGCCTCTCTCACTTTGTCTACAAAACGTCCTACATGCGCTGTCCCTTTAATACATTTGTTTCTAATCCTTGTTCTTCCTGATGAAAATCTCAGCATCTTTAACTCTGCCACCTCCAGCTCCTCCAAGCTTTCAGTCTATGCCACGGTCTCTAAACTGTACAGCATAGCAGGTCTCACCACTGTCTTAGAAACTTTCCCTTTCACTTTTGCAGATCTTTTATGTTAAACCCCTACTTCTACTCTTCTCCACCCACTCCATCCTGCCTGCACTACTTTCTTTACTTATCTAACACACTCTCAGTTACAGCAAAACTTGACTATATACCAACAAACCTTGGTTCACGCAATCCTTCCTGACCAGAGCCCAAATTGAAGAACAAAGTAATTCAGAGCCACACAAGACAAGATGTCTTCCCCCAATCTGGAAACCTCCAAGTGGCTTCCGGTGCAGACCAGGCGTCCATCCCACCCTGCTCCAATTCACATCCTTCACCAACAACAATAGCTAGATTCCCCTAGAACCTAGCTATTCTTCAGCCACAACAATTCACACTCTACATTTCTAACAATACCGGCTCACCCCTGGACTCCATCCATCAATATCCCACCCTGCACCCCACCTGCTTTGAATATCTGTAAAGAGGATGTCTGTAAAGACTTTCAAAGGCTCGTGTCCTTCAAGTCTTTCCCCACAGGGTTCCTACTCATCATCAATGTTAAAATTCCAGACTTTTCCAGACTCAAATCTGCAGACTTCCCAAAAATTTTTCAACACTATATTTAAGATCTGAAATAATGATTTTAAATTCCAACTATTGGACGAGTTACACTACGATCGCCGATGTATGATATTATACTATCAAATCATTGCCGGAAGGTTGTAGCTCCTGTAGTTCATACAAATGAACACCGGAACCAAACCACGTTCAATGCACACCATTTTATTAAAACTGTAAACCTTCAATCCTTCAGTAACGAAAGGATTCATCATGTGCAATTCACCAAGGAACTCCAAAACAGAACTAAAGTCCATTAACAAAAGCACCCTTTTGCCATGTTCACACGGATACGTTTGAAAACATTTTTCCTCACAGTACAGGGATGTAATTGTTTTGCAAAACATTTGAAAACGATCGTGGGATTGTTTTTAAACAAAAACCCCATTATCAAATATATCCAGAGTAGTATAGACGTCATTAACATACGTCTAATATACATTAAGTCCTCTACTTAAGATTGAGATTCGTTACGACGACTCCATCTTAAGTAAAAAATATCGCGAGTCGAAGAGGGTACTATAACTGTAGTCTTTTCAAATTCATGCTTAAATTTGAAACATTCGTGCAATTTTGGCGTGTCGCTCAAGTCATCGTAAGATCGAAAAATCGTAAGACGAACCATCGTACCTCTGGGATCATCTGTATATGTATATATATCCATCCTATACCTTTTCCATACTCTTTCCAAATGCATAGGAACCATGTTTCCAATCAACTAAGCTTTGATTTCCCCCCCCCCCCCCCATAATAATAAAAAATAAATAAATGTGTGGTTCCAACCCCTCCCTCCTCCACCAAAAGAAAAAAAAACCTTCTTGCACCTTCATTCTCAATGACTGCAATCCAATCAGACTGATGTGAAGACATTTAAACCAGTGTAGGACATGCAGCCTGTGGGAGACTCCCACAAATAGTGAGAGTCTCCCAATGTCATGTATGCAGAACCCTGTATAATGTTTGACCTGCTCGTCCACGTAGTTGTCTATCCTCTTGCGGCACTCCATCCACTCCACCGCTACGGCCTTCATCTCCTGCTCCAGGGCGTGCAGACTGTCCAGCAGTACCTTGTACATGCCCTCGCTGTACGAGTCGTGAGACGCCGTGCCCCTTCTGGACCACAGAAAAACATAGACTTGTCACCTGAACGCAGACTGTTTAAGCACAACCACGAGTCTGGGGTGTTTAAGCAGGACGTACTTGAGCTGAGCGACGAGAGTTGGCAGGCTGCTGTGCAGGATGGGCTCGGAGAACACCAGACTCTCGAAGAGGTGCTTGTTGTGCAGCTCCCACGTCACCTGGAACTTCTTGAGGTGCTCGTTCTCCTGCAAGAACAACAGCGAGGGGAATGAAGATGTATCCTCGAGTCAAAGCGTGGAGATCATTTATTAAATATACGTAAAACAGTGTGTGTTGCGCACTATATGGACAAACGTAATAGGACACATGACCCAGAAGTGTGGAGGTTATTATACCAGTAAATGGAGACTAAATGTGGAATCGGATGTTCAAAAAGCACCAACAATCTCAATCAGATGTCCACAAACTTTTGTCCATACATTGTGTGTATCACTCACAAAACCGGCTGTTTATTAAAACAAACAAGCAAAACCCAACAAACCAGTGTGAGCAGAAAGCTGCTGATGGTCCTGGCTGCCTGGCAGAGTGCACTGTACTCCTCCAGAAGCAAGGAGATGAACTGATGCGCCTGCGGAGGGCCATGTGTGGCCCCTGGGCCCTCGGGTCCCGCCGAAAGGTGCTTCAGGAGCCGGACCTTCATCTCCAAGACGTATTCCCTGGCCTGCTGCTCAAGCCGCTGGTACAGCTGGTACGGGTCCTTCTCACACAGCCTGGTAAAAGAGAAAACCACAAGCCAGAATGTGTAATTAGCAGTGCTTTTAATAGAATGACATGAAAAAGATTTTAAAATAATAATAATAATAATAAATAATTAAATAATTAAATAGAAACTGTATATATTTTAAATAAATTCTAGATCTTTTAAAAATATCTATTTCTCATGTGCCTCTAAAATAGTCTTTTAAAGCACAAGTGAAAGAAATCTTTAAAAAAAAATTCTGAGAAATGACTGAACCCTGAATCTCACTATCATGAAAACAAACCCAAGATCATGTGATTTTTGTGGGAAAGAGGAATAAACATCAAGATGTGATGTTATAAGAAAAATACATTCATTTCTGATTCTTGTTTATACATAAAACAAAACAATTATGCTGTCTCAAAAAAAATTTCTCATTTTTTAAAGAAAATTTGTGTGCTTAACAGTAAATTGAGACCTCTAACACTGACATTTCCATCACATCCACTAGATCTCATTCTACACTCGAACAGGGGGCTCTGAACTGAGATACAATATAGAATGTAAATCAGTCATTAGTACAGCATCCGAGACAGGACACCCCTCCTCCCCGTCTGAGACAGGACACCACACCTCCCCGGTCCGATACAGGACACCACACCTTCCTGGGTTGAGACAGGAGACCCCTCCCACCTGTCCGAGACAGGAGACCCCTCCCACCTGTCCGAGACAGGAGACCCCTCCCACCTGTCCGAGACAGGAGACCCCTCCCACCTGTCCGAGACAGGAGACCCCTCCCACCTGTCCGAGACAGGAGACCCCTCCCACCTGTCCGAGACAGGAGACCCCTCCCACCTGTCCGAGACAGGAGACCCCTCCCACCTGTCCGAGACAGGAGACCCCTCCCACCTGTCCGAGACAGGACACCTCTCCTCCCCGTCCAAGATGTGAGACCTCAACTATTTGAGACATTAGATCTCACTCTCCTGTCTAAGACAAGAGATATTACATGTCTTAGACAGGAGACCTCCCCACCCTGTCCGAGACAGTAGACCTCGCCTACCTGTCCTAAACAGGAGACCTCTCCTCCCTGTCCGAGACAAGGCACCTCTCCTCCCTGTCCGAGACAAGGCACCTCTCCTCCCTGTCCGAGACAAGGCACCTCTCCTCCCTGTCCGAGACAAGGCACCTCTCCTCCCTGTCCGAGACAAGGCACCTCTCCTCCCTGTCCGAGACAAGGCACCTCTCCTCCCTGTCCGAGACAAGGCACCTCTCCTCCCTGTCCGAGACAAGGCACCTCTCCTCCCTGTCCAAGATGTGAGACCTCAACTATTTGAGACATGAGATATCACACATGTGTCTGAGACAAGAGACATTACATGTCTGAGACAATAGACCTCTTCCACCTGTCTGAGACAAGAGACCCTACCGGTCTGAGACAAGCAGCTTTACGTGTTTAAAACAAAAGACCTTACCCACCTGTCTGAGACAACAGACCTCTGTCTGAAACAAGAGACCTCAGCCACCCATCTGCTGTCTGAGACAAGAGACCCTACCTGTGTGAGACAAGAGACCTCACCCATCCGTAACCCTAACCCTTACCTGTCTGAGACAAGACATCTTACCTGTCTGAAACAAGAGACCTCACCCATCCGTCTAAGACAAGAGACCTCACCTGTCCACCAGCTCCTTCATGCTCTCCTTGTCCCGGTTTAGAGGCTGGTCCTGGTCGTCGGCCAGCGGTGTGCCGGTCTGGCGGTAGATGCAGCGCACCAAATAGCGCACCTCGGACCAGTGATTCTGCAGCTGCTGAGACTCTCGCTCCGACTCGGCTGTGATCTCCCTACAACGTGCAACCAGCCATATTTCACATATCACCATCTCTTTATCCACTGCTCTTTGCATTACTGAGATTTAAGCAGGAATGCATGCTTTGTTAGCTGGTTTCTCGTTCACGGGAATTGTACTGCAGATTCCTACACATTTGTCCCTGCAGACTTTCCTAAAGATTTTTAAGACCACATTTTACATCTGGAATAATTATTACGTTACAATCTCTGATGTATATCAAAGTCAGAAACAGATGTATGCTATTATATTAGCTGATAATTGCCAGAAGGTTGTAGTAACTGTAACTCTTACAAAGTGATACCAATTCAATTCATTTTTATTTGAAGGGCGCTTTTAATAATAAACATTGTGTAAAGCTGCTTCAAGACAGATAACGTGGGGATAAAGAATAAGTATGATGTTCTTTATAAGTGTAAGTTTGACCCCGAAGAGCGAGCTGCGGCAAAGAAAATCTGCGGCAAAGAAAATCTCCCCGAGATACCAAAACCAAACCATGTTCACTGCACAGCAGGTGATTAAAAGTGCAATTGTAAAACAATGTTAATCATTTATAAATGTAATTTTTAAACTGGAAACCTTTAATCCTACAGCAACAGAAGGATTGTTCATGTGCAATTCACCAAGAAACTACAAAACAGAACTGAAGTCCATTAACAAAAACACCTTTTGGACAAGTCCACACTGATATGTTGTCGTTTTTGAAAACGCTCGCCAAAGTGGATCCATTTGAAAAGGGTTTTGAAGACGATGACATATTTTAGCCGTTGACGCGACTTTTCAAAGAGCCAGAAAGCACATAAACGCCAGGGCTCGATCGACGCAGTTACAGGTACGTAAGCGTTTTCAGACGTTTCAGTGAGGATGAGCAACTTTTGGGAAATGATGGAAAACCAAACGTGTAAAAGCATGGACAAAACTGCGGTGTTTTTAGACAGGGGGAAAAAAGCCGTTTTAAAATGTGTCCGGATGTGTGTAGATGTACAGTTTGTTTTACAAAAATTATTATTATTTTTTTTTTTATAAATTCTAAATTTTATATTTTAAAAACCAAAAGTGGGCACTAGTATGGAAACACACATACTTCTTAATACTCAGGAAATCATTTACATCAAATATCATACTCTCTCTTACTTTTCCAAAATGTGTAGGAACCATGTCAGTACCTGGTACTAACCATAAAGTACAACTTACCCCAAGCTGTGAGTTCAGCTAAATGCTATTGGTTTAAAAAAAAAAATAAAATAAAAAATAAATAAATGATCCTTAATATCCTTGACCTCCTGTTTCGGTGGACATCATGGAAACACATTGAATTCAGTTTGACTGATGTGTGTATGGTGTACATATCGAGTCCCTAGAAAGGGGGTGGCTCAAGAATTCTGAGCACAACCTTGCTGCCGCTGTTGGGCCCTTGAGCGAGGCCCCTGTCCCTCAATTCCCCAGTGGTATCAATGCTCTGTACAGGTACAGGTATCAGCCATAGCCATAAAAGTGTGCCTGCGTTTAATGTATGTGGTCTGTGTGGTAGGTATTGTGTTTGTAAAGCTCCTGTACCTCCTTTCGCTGCATGCCTCACAGCCACACACAGTGTCTGTGGAGATGGGTGTGCTGAGGTCCGGCGTGGGTAAAGTGGGAGCACCGACGATTAGCCTTGCGTTGGGGCCCGCTGGGTCCTGGCTCAATCCACCGTTACCCACCGGCATACGTAACAAAAAGTCCTGACTCTGCACAGAAATGGGGTTTTGGGGGGAAAGAAAGACATACAGGTGCGCATTTTAGTCTCAGACTGAAATTCAGGACATTTTTATATTGTATATTTAATATCTAACCATAGTAATAACCCAGCCATTAGGGGGGCACAAGCCAGTGTACTCTTAGTGCCGGTCCCAAGCCCGGGTAAATGGGGAGGGTTGCGTTAGGAAGGGCATCCAGCGTAAAACATGTGCCAAATCAAATATGCGGATCACAAATGAGAATTTCATACCGGATCGGTCGAGGCCCGGGTTAACAACGACCGCCACAGGTATCGTTAGCCGACAGGGTACCGGTGGAAATTGGGCTACTGTTGGCCGAAGGAGGAGAAGGAGAGGAGGAAGGCGTCTACAGAGACGGCAGGAAAAGGAGCAGTGTAGGAGAGTAGAGGTTCGGGTTGGTACTTTAAATGTTGGTACTATGACGGGTAAAGGGAGAGAGATAGCTGATATGATGGAGAGGAGAAAGGTAGATGTGTTGTGTGTTCAGGAGACCAAGTGGAAAGGGAGTAAGGCCAGGAACATTGGAGGTGGGTTTAAACTGTTTTATCATGGTGTGGATGGGAAGAGAAATGGTGTAGGGGTGATTCTGAAGGAAGAGTACAGTAAGAGTGTAGTGGAGGTGAAGAGAGTTTCTGATAGGGTGATGATCGTGAAGGTGGAAGTTGAAGGGATGATGATAAATGTCATCAGTGCCTATGCTCCACAAGTTGGCTGTGAGATGGAGGAGAAAGAAAGATTCTGGAGTGAATTAGATGAAGTGGTAGATGGTGTACCTAGGAAAGAACGATTGGTGATTGGGGCAGACTTTAATGGGCATGTAGGTGAAGAGAACAGAGGTGATGAGGAGGTGATGGGTAGGTATGGTTTTAAGGAGAGGAATGTGGAAGGGCAGATGGTGGTAGATTTTGCTAAAAGGATGGAAATGGCAGTGGTGAACACGTATTTTAAGAAGAAGGAGGATCATAGGGTGACGTATAAGAGTGGAGGAAGGTGCACACAGGTGGATTATCTTCTGTGTAGGAGATGCAACCTGAAGGAGATTGGAGACTGTAAGGTGTTGGCGGGGGACAGTGTAGCTAGACAGCATCGGATGGTGGTCTGTAGGATGGTTTTGGAGGCGAAGAAGAAGAGGAGGAAAGTAAGGTTTGAAAGAAGAATAAGATGGTGGAAACTGAAGGAGGAAGAGTGTAGTGTGAGGGGGCTTGGTGGTGGTGAAGAGGTGCCGGATGATTGGGCAACTACTGCAGGAGTGATGAGGGAGGCAGCTAGAAAAGTACTTGGTGTGACATCTGGAAATAGAAAGCAAGACAAGGAGACGTGGTGGTGGAATGAGGAAGTGCAGGAGAGCATTAGGGGAAAGAGGTTGGCAAAACAGAAGTGGGATCGACAGAGTGATGAGAAAAGTAGGCAGGAGTACAAGGAGATGCGGCAGCAGGTAAAGAGGGATGTGGCGAAAGCCAAGGAAAAGGCATATGAGGAACTGTATAAGAGGTTGGACACTAAGGAAGGAGAAAAGGATTTATACCGATTGGCCAAGCAGAGGGACCGAGCTGGGAAGGATGTACTGCAAGTTAGAGCAATAAAGGATGGAGAGGGAAATGTGTTGACTAGTGAGGAGAGTGTGTTGAGAAGATGGAGGGAGTATTTTGAGCAGCTGATGAATGAGGAAAATCAGAGAGAGAGAAGGTTGGAGGATGTGGAGTTGGTGAAGCAGGATGTAGATAGGATTAGTAAGGAGGAAGTGAGAGCAGCGATTAAGAGGATGAAGAATGGAAAGTCGGTTGGACCAGATGACATACCGGTAGAAGCGTGGAGATGTTTAGGAGAGATGGCAGTGGAGTTTTTAACCAGATTGTTTAACAGGATTCTGGAAGGGGAGAGGATGCCTGAGGAATGGAGAAGGAGTGTGCTGGTACCGATCTTTAAGCATAAGGGAGATGTGCAGACCTGCAGTAACTACAGGGGAATTAAGTTGATCAGTCACACCATGAAGTTATGGGAAAGAGTAGTGGAAGCCAGGCTGAGAGAAGAGGTGACCATCTGTGAGCAACAGTATGGTTTCATGCCGAGGAAGAGCACCACAGATGCCTTATTTGCTTTGAGGATGTTGATGGAGAAGTATAGAGAAGGACAGAAGGAGCTGCATTGTGTATTTGTGGATTTAGAGAAAGCGTACGACAGGGTGCCGAGAGAGGAGTTGTGGTATTGTATGAGGAAGTCAGGTGTGTCAGAGAAGTATGTGAGGGTGGTGCAGGACATGTATGAGGACAGTGTGACGGCAGTAAAGTGTGCAGTAGGTACGACAGACTGGTTCAGGGTGAAGGTTGGACTGCATCAAGGATCGGCCCTGAGCCCTTTCCTGTTTGCAGTGGTGATGGACAGGTTGACGGACGAGGTCAGACAGGAGTCTCCCTGGACTATGATGTTTGCAGATGATATTGTGATTTGTGGTGAGAGTAGAGAGCAGGTTGAGAAGAGCCTGGAGAGGTGGAGATATGCGCTGGAGAGAAGGGGAATGAAAGTCAGGAGTAAGACAGAGTACATGTGTGTGAATGAGAGGGAGGGCAGTGGAGTGATGCGGTTGCAGGGAGAAGAGGTGGAGAAGGTGGAGGAGTTCAGGTACCTGGGGTCAACAGTGCAAAGTAATGGAGAGTGTGTTAGAGAAGTAAAGAAAAGAGTGCAGGCAGGGTGGAGTGGGTGGAGAAGAGTGACAGGAGTGATTTGTGATAGAAGAGTATCTGCAAGAATGAAAGGGAAAGTTTATAGGACTGTGGTGAGACCTGCGATGTTGTATGGATTAGAGACAGTGGCATTGAGTAAAAAACAGGAGGTGGAGCTGGAGGTAGCAGAGCTGAAGATGTTGAGGTTTTCGTTGGGAGTGACGAGGATGGACAAGATTAGAAATGAGTTTATTAGAGGGACAGCACATGTAGGATGTTTTGGTGACAAGGTGAGGGAGGCGAGATTGAGATGGTTTGGACATGTGCAGAGGAGGGACATGAATTATATTGGTAGAAAAATGCTGAAGATGGAGCCACCAGGTAGGAGGAAAAGAGGAAGGCCAAGGAGGAGGTTCATGGATGTGGTGAGGGAAGACATGCAGGTAGTTGGTGTAAAAGAGGCAGATACAGAGGACAGGGTGGTATGGAGACGGATGATCCGCTGTGGCGACCCCTAATGGGAGCAGCCGAAAGAAGAAGAAGAAGAAGTAATAAAACGGGGTTGGGGGGGTTCTAAACCAAGATCAGAGCAGAAAACAAAATGCTCCTGTACCACACTCAGGCTGATTTCAAATTTCGGCTAACTATAAATGCTAGGCAACATGCTGCTGCGTGTATCCTTCGGTCACCTGGTGCACAGATTGCGAATCCCAAACTGAACAGTGAAGTCGAAGGAGCAACAACACATCCCCCACTGACTAAACCAGGGGTCCAAAAATTAAGGCCCGTGGCCACATTTGGATTTTAGATGTGTTTTGCTCATATCATATCTGTAGTTGATAAAGTTTTTTTCCCCTTAGTTATTAATAGAGTTTGAGGCACTGATAGAACTATCTGCAAAAATCCATACAGATAGTTTTTCCGTTTTCAGGAGCGCCATCTAGAGGCGAAAATCACTGATGCCACATGCTGTTTGTCTTTACAGGGGAGACACATGGAGAGCGCCATATTATATTTATTATTCAACATATATTCATTCATAAATGTAATTACACAATTAATACATTTATATTTATTTACTTAAACACATTTTCATGATTCAGTAGTTTTTTAAATGTTTTTATTTTAGTATTAAAGTGCAGTACAAATTTACATGGTGTTATTTTTTTGTTTGCTGTGTTTTTTTTTTTTTTCAATCCAGTATCCATTTTAAAAACTACAGGTTGATTAATCGGGTATCGGCGTGTACGATCCAACCGCGCAAAAAAAGTTCAAAAAAAAATCTAACGCTGTGTCTCGTTTTAAAAAAAACACTTCACACTGATGAAAAGCTCTGGTTTCAGCACTGGGCTTTTGCATTTCTATCGATCAGTAAATACTTTCAATCTATAGTAATTAAATAGTGATAATATGGACTCTATGGGATGCTAAAACAATCACGATGACGGCGGGAAAATGCTGGTCTTCGTTGACCAGAAAATATTCGGTGCGAACATGAGTTTTATATTATTTTATATGCTAAAAAGATAAGGATGTCCCCGAAACGTACCATAGAGGTCTGGTCAGGAGGGGGCTGCCGCTCGTCCTTCTCCACGGTGCGCTTGCAGTCGGGGCAGACGTAAAGAGGCAGCTGGAGGGCGCTGGAGGATTTTGGCGACTGGCCCATGCCGTTCTGACCGGAATCCTGCGAAACGGTGTCTTTGCGCTCGCTGCGACAGAGCAGGCAGCGATCCCCCGTGGTGTAGGGCGCCCTCTGGTTCAGGCCGAAAGTGAAAGGGGTCTGAGAGACAGACAGAAAGTGGAAAAGGGCTCAGGTTATCAAGAGGGTCTCAGGTAATTACTGTAAATCCACTGTAGAAATCTTTTGCTGTTAGCGATGCCACGATGAGTCTGTGTGACGGTTATCTGTAACGAAATGAAGACATGAAATCACTGGTCTGGATGTATCTCGTAAATAGAGATGGCAATCGAAGCAAAGCAGACTGTGCTCGGTGGTGAAACGACTTCCTACGGCAAGTAACCAGTTAGCATAAAACTTAGGAAGTGCATCAGAAGCAGCACATGCTATTTAGGTGAAAGATAGGGCTTAGACGATTTCTCGAGAAATTCGAAAACAAAAAAGCTAATAATTTTCCCACAGACCACTATTACTGATGCACCACCCGCTATACTCAGGAGCGCTCTTGGACAGGTAAATAAAGAAGACCCTGCAGAATGAAAAAAAATGAAGGAACGGGGAAAAAAGAGGCGAGGAGAAGATTCAGGCCAAAGAAAACGGCAGAAAGTTTCCAACAGTTTGAGACCATTGCTAACTAAAACATAAAGGAAACACCGTACCTTATTTTAAAGTAATTTGAAAGATTTTTTTTTTTTATATATTTGTATTTATATCTTTATTTTGATGCAACATGTCACTTAAATGCACTAAATGGGTTTAGTTTTTACAGATTGGAATTTCATTTAAAAAAGAAATGAAACACATTACATTATAATAAGTATAATAAAACTACATTATAATAAGACCAGTCTTATTTTCTCTTGTATATTTAGTATGTCTCTTCAACAAAGAAAATCGATTAATCGATGGCCTAATCGGTAGAATACTTGATTACTAAAATAATCGACAGCCCTAGGTAAGAACATTTTTGCCAATGTGAGTGAGGGAAACAAACAGATCGTACCTAATACTTTCAAAAACTGCTGCACAGAAACGAAACCCATCTGCACTGCAATGCCGTTTGACACTCACTAGATAATGTATAGCGAGCTAACGTATTTCATTTCAAACTTAATCACGTTGCTAAAGAAAGATTGTGAAACACCTCTGAACTGCACAGTCACCCTTAAAACCTAATGACCACCAATCTCCACAAGCATGCTCCAAAATGAAGGGGAACATCTCTTCATTGGTCATCGTCTTCCCTGGCGCCATTTCCATTAGGGGGCGCCACAGCGGATCATCCGTCTCCATACACCCCCTCTTTCCTCTACATCTGCCTCTTTCAAACCACCTGCATGTTTTCCCTCAACACATCCATAAACCTCCTCCTTGGTCTTCCTCTTTTTCTCCTTCCTGGTGTCTCCATCCTCAGCATTCTCCTACTGATATACCCCATGTCCCTCCTCTGCACATGTCCAAACCATCTCAATCTCGCCTCCCTCACCTTGTCTCCAAAACGTCCTACATGGGCTGTCCCTCTGATAAACTCATTTCTAATCCTGTCCATCGTCGTCACTCCAAACGAAAACCTCGACATCTTCAGCTCTGCTACCTCCAACTCCACTTCCTGTCTTTTACTCAATGCCACTGTCTCTAATCCATACAACATCGCAGGTCTAACCACAGTCCTATAAACTTTTTCTTTCACTCTCACAGATACTCTTCTATCACAAATCACTCCTGCTGTCACTCTTCTCCACCCACTCCACCCTGCCTGCACTCTTTTCTTTACTTCTCTAACACACTCTCCATTACTTTGCACTGTTGACCCCAGGTACCTGAACTCCTCCACCTTCTCCACCTCTTCTCCCTGCAACCGCACCACTCCACTGCCCTCCCTCTCATTCACACACATGTACTCTGTCTTACTCCTACTGACTTTCATTCTTCTTCTCTCCAGCGTGTACCTCCACCTTTCCAGGCTCTTCTCAACCTGCTTCCTACTCTCACCACAAACAACATCATCCGTTAACATTATAGTCCACCAAGACTCCTGTCTGACCTCGTCCGTCACCCTGTCCATCACCACTGCAAACAAGAAAGGGCTCAGAGCCGATACTTGATGCAGTCCAACCTCCACCTTGAACCAGTCTGTCGTTACTACTGCACACTTCACTGCTGTCACACTGTATTCATACATGTCCTGCACCACCCTCACATACTTCTCTGACACACCTGACTTTCTCATACAATATCACAACTCTTCTCTCCACACCCCATCATATGCTTTCTCTAAATCCACACACTATGCAACTCCTTCTGACCTTCTCTATACTTTTCCACCAACATATTAAATCAAATAATGTGTCTGTGGTGCTCTTCCTCGGCATGAAACCATACTGTTGCTCACAGATGGTCACCTCTTCTCTCAGCCTGGCTTCCACTACTCTTTCCCATAACTTCATGGTGTGACTGATCAACTTAATTCCCCTGTAGTTACTGCAGGTATGCACATCTCCTTTATTCTTGAAAACCGGTACCAGCACACTCCTTCTCCATCTTGTTAAACAACCTGGTTAAAAACTCCAGTGCATCTCTCCTAAACATCTCCATGCTTCTACAGGTATGTCATCTGGTCCAACCGGCTTTCCACTTTTTATCCTCTTAATCGCTGCTCTCACTTCCTCCTTACTAATCCTATCCACTTCCTGCTTCACCAACTCCACATCATCCAACCTTCTCTCTCTCGTTTTCCTCGTTCATCAACCTGACTTAATTACCTTCCAGTCTTTCAAATAACAGAGAACACAAGTTGGAAAAACAGAGAGCCAATCCAAAACGCTTGGATGTCAATTATTTTATAACCACCATATGGTCCACATGAGACACTGGGGGTGGAGCTTCGTAAAAAGAGGAACAGCAATCAGTCAAATATCAGCTCATAACTACATGTTATGCTACAGTTTGATTACACCTTCAGTGACTTGCAGCTACAAAGCAACCAGAGACCATTTCCAATGAGAACCTGTGATCAGATATGCCCGGCTATGCAACTAGGATGGGTGGCAAATATCCGGTAAATTTCCATGAGAACTGGTAAAATGTGGAAAATTTCAAAGTTGAAAACTTATTGGGAATTTTATTTTATTTGGGAAATCATATAAACTATAAAATATACAAACAAATTTTAACATTTATCATAAACTGACAAGCATGCAAACTAAGAGATTTTTTTAAAAATATGTAATCGTTAGTATAATTTTGTTGCATAATAGTTTAAAATATTTATGTAGTATTTATGTCATTTACGTGAATAAAAAAAAAATAAAATTTATGTGATGTCATATGATTTCCCAATCTTTTTTTGCGTCAGGGACCAGTTTCATGCAGAACGATTGTCCATACAATAATGCATATTATATTATTATTATTACCTTATACAATTTAATTATTAATTGTTTATAAATAAAACACCGTCTGAACCACAAAAAGTTTACTTTACGAATAATTGGCACCAATAGTTGATTTCTGGAACTAATGCAATAGTTTTTCCGGCTTTCAGGAGGCTGTTGTTACGATGGTGGCCTCTAGAGGCGAATCACTGACTCAGAGAGCTACAGTTCATTTATTATTTATTAATAATATTTATTATTGAATATTTTCATATTTATCAGCACATTTTAAGGATTCAGTACTGTTTCTAAGTTCATTACTATTTTACATGGAGTGTTATGTTTGTTTTTTGTGTAGTATTCATTTTAAAAAAATCAAATATTTAATCGGTTATCAGTAAGTATGATCCAATCTAGCTATCGGTAAAGTCCACTTTCGTTTGACCTTTACTTTTAAGCGCATTCGCCAATCCATCCGCGTGAAAACCTCATTATGGATGTGAAAGGGGGAAGAGGGGTGTATCTGCACTATGACTAGCAAGAAAGAAAACGAAATACAGGATGCAAAAAAATTTGAAATCTAACAGGTGTGTAGCGAGAAAACTGCGGCAGCACCCAAGGTCTGAAATGCAAAGCTGAGTGAAAATAATGGCGCCCTGACCACTGCTGCTGTGTAACTGTCCGCGATCCCGGGAGGAAATCTCATGCAGAGACAGAGATTTGATTATTACCTGGAGGACTCCGGAAAAGTCGGAGTTCACAGGGCCTTCGGAAAACTGCGGCGTACCGTTCCCCGGGACCTGGAAGAGTCGAGGCATGTCAGAATGTGTCTCTCTCTCCGTCTTAC
Organism: Silurus aristotelis; assembly: GCF_946808225.1. Taxonomy (NCBI): domain Eukaryota; kingdom Metazoa; phylum Chordata; class Actinopteri; order Siluriformes; family Siluridae; genus Silurus; species Silurus aristotelis. The sequence continues at coordinate 31,370,118 of NC_139577.1, read as the reverse complement.
ACACACAGGAAGTACCGGCAAAAAGCCTTTAGCGAGGTAAAATCTATTACTGTTGCTATATCAATCCCATAAACAAAAATTCACAATAGAGAACGTGTGTGTGTGTGTGTGTGTGTGTGTGTGTGTGTGTGTGTTTAATCTGACAAAATGAGATAATCAGCTTGATTTATTTAAATCAAACCACTTTACATTGTATTGTGTATTTCCCAGCATGCCTCTGTACAACATATAGGCAGGAAAATACAGAATAAAACATTCATGTTTAAATCCATTCAGTCACATGTTCCAACCAGACAATCACTGAGGAGGTAAAGAGCCTTTAACTCCGCCCTTATACCCCTTTCACCCCCATTTACTATGCTAACGCATAGGATTCTGGAACGTGATTGGTCGGGAAACTTTGTGTAACAGCGCGGCCATGAGAGCAGATCAGTATGTAGCACAGAGTGCGAGTAATGTGGATGCACTCATTCTAATACGATGCTGTTCTGAGAAAAAGAGAGAGAAAGTGAAAGAATGAGAGAACGAGAAAGCGTAAGAGAAAGAGGGCAAGAAAGAAAGAAAGCCAGCATGACGGAGAAAAAGAAAAGGAGCGAGGAAAAGATAAAGAAAGCGAGAACGATAGAGATCAAGAGCAAGAAAAAAGGATGGATTGAAAGAACATGAGAGAAGAAAAAGCAAGAGTGAGAGAGAGAGTGAGCAAAAGAAAGAGAGTAAGCAATAGTGTGAGAGAGAAAAAGTGAGAGTAAAAGATTGCAAGAGAGAGAAAAAGAGAGCAAGAGTAGGATAAAAAAAAAGAGTGCAAGGGAAGAGAAAGAGAGTGAGAGAAAGAGAGAGCAAGGAAAAAGGATTGCAAGAGAGAGAGAGCGAGAGCGAGAGCGAGAGAGAGAGAGCGAGAGAGAGAGAGAGAGAAATAAAGTGGATGTGGAGGTAATTGGCAGGGGTATAAGAGGAATCCACACCTCACTCCCCACTGCTCAACCAAGAGATGCTGAAGAATCTTTTCTTTCCCTTCCGAAATTCTGCCTTCAGCTTCACAACCAACATGTGATTGGCCACAACAGAGAAAGAGAGAGAAAAAGAGATAGAAAGAGAAAGAGAGAGAAAGATAGAGAGATCGGTTTGTATTCTTTCCTCAAGGATCTGCTACTGACACTGCAATGAAATCCTGCAAGCTTTCTTTTCCTGTAGAGTAACATCTCTGATCATCTTCAAATACAGGCATGTAGGAGACAAATAAAGGGACGGACTGATGGGAAGAAAAAGACGGGGGCAGATTTGACAGGGACAGTTATAAAGAACAAAATGACAAAAATATATTTTGGGGACAAATTGACCAAAGAAAAATGATGAAGACAGAGTGTTGGGGACAAACCGGCGAGATGGAAAATGACAAGGACAGACTGATGGGGACAGATCGACACGAAGAAAATAACGAGGACAGACTGAAAGGGACAGGAATTAGGACAAAAAGCTGGAAAGAAAATCATGAGGATAAAATTACAAGGCCCAAACTTAGCAAATATCGGTCTATTTATTTCGTTTTTTTAGTAACTTTTTTATCTCCATAGGATACTCGGTTTTTGTCCAATCAAAACCGGACCGCACCCTGAACCGCTGTCTTGTCTCGCTATGTCCACTTGTCCATCTGGCAGAAATAAAAGTAAAACCATGGGTCGTATTAAGTGTCGTATCTGTACATGAGCCCGGCTCTGACTAACTCGATCAGTGTACGACTCTGCAGGGATGAGAGATGACATCACAAACAATAACACACACACACACACACGCACGCACGCGAATCTGGTGCCTGTGCTTTTTATAATTATCCCTGAAAACGTTACACGGTTTACTTTATAGAAAAACACGAGTCGAGGTCAAATCGGCTCCTTTCCTTAAGTCAAGACAATCGGCCTCGGTTACGGATGCTGTTACCGTAGCAACAGAAAGTCGCTGGACGGGGAAGAAGTCGTGATGAACGTCATAAAGCAGGTAGCTAAAACATCAATGACAGATCACATTACTGCTGAGATCCAAACCACCAAACAGCATTGCTCCGATTGCTCCGAATTAGTGTGCGACACGTGAATACAACCCCGAAGCCCTATTCTGACGGAATTAGTTGTACGTTTGAAGGCGGAGTCACGGGCGAAATGAGGCTAGACGTCTTTTAAAAGGTTGTCTCTGAGAAACGGCTCTGGGTTTTTGGAGGGTTCTACCACATCTAGAATACAGTGGCCGAGAAGAGCAAAACAAAATAATTCAGAAAACATAAATCCAAGAACAAAAATCTAAAAACCAAACAAAAGCAACAACAAATGAACAATTCAGAAAAGAAAAAAAAAAAACATTCCAGAAATCCAATTAACAAATAAACAAAAAATCCAAATGCACGTTAAAAAAAAAAATGTAACAAAATAAATTCGGAAGGAAAAGAAATTTGAAAACAAAATAAAAAAAGTCGAAAAAATTAAAACAAATAAAAAAAACAATAACAAACTGGAAAAGATGTCATTCAAGATATACATCTTGTAAATCTTATAACTTTGTTTTTTGTATATATGCGGATTTCTGCACTTACTTTAAACCAATATTTTGTGTGCAACTTTAAATATTTATTTTACACTTTTACACACGTGCCGAATTTCTCCTGCCGCAGTCTGTTGTACTTCCTGTATATCTTGAATTAAAGATGTCTCGTCCAATGAGCAGTAAGTATTGCATTCGCAAACTATATCCACCTTCTCCGGGTTTGTCCGAATTGTCGATCTGTTTTCGAATTGAATTAGTTTTTTTGATTTGTGATATATTTTTTTTTTATTATTATTATTTTGTTTTCTGAATTGATTTTCGGATTTTTTTATTTATTTGGCGTTTCTCGACCACCGTACAAGTAGTTAAAAGATAACAAAATCCAGCCATATATCATTAAGTCGTTCATTCACGCACATTTTCGCATCTAATAGTAAAAAAAACAGGTCACACCTCGAGTGTGGTGGAGCAGGTGATGGGACTCTGTTACAGCTTGGGGATTCACTGTGCAGCTGTGAAGCTCATTACATTCAACACACACACACACACACACACACACACACACACACACACACACACACACACACACACCTCAAATGATCCAAATTCCCGTTGGCCCGAAGTCCATGAGTAAACGAACTACTTCGGAACGAAGCACCATGATTCGTGCTGATACCGAATACCGGGTCTTTACCTGAGCATGAAGAAATAAGAGCTTATCATCTCAGTGCTCAGAGACCTGAACCGCTCGAATCTGACAGCTACATTATTATACAGTTCCTCACGCGGTGTGTGAGTTTACGTGAGATTATGGCATTGCCAGGGCCATTAGTGGCCCATCAGTAGCAGCTTGGTGGCACTGGGGTCTGAACTCACGTCCTTTTAATTACAACCATTAGCCCTTTCGTTTCTTCTATCGCGCGAACGCGTCTCAGTCTCCGAATGATCTTGTCTTGTCTGGTCATTATGTCATAGTATCAGATGTTCATATCAGAAGCACGTCATCAGACTGATATCTCACTCACTCACACACCATTGCCTACAACTTGTCTGCAATTACAGGATACATAATGTGTGCTGATCCAGGACAATGAGGAAAAGGAGGATGAGAAAGAAAAAGGTGAGGAAGAGGAGGTTGAGGAAGAGGAGGATGAGAAAGAGATGATTACGGCCCTGTTCTAAGACATGAGACATGATGGGATGTGGTTTGTTGTGTCACATTATTTCATTTAAAGGTGTGTGCTGACCCAAGACAATGAGGATGGGAAAGGAGGACAAGGATGAGCAGGATGAGGAAGAAGAGGATGAGGAATATGAGGAAAAGACACTGACCGTCCTGTTAGAAGACATAAGACAATGTGTCGTGTTCTCTCATGTCGCATTATTTCATTAAAGGTGTGGGCTGAAGGGGACGGGGAAGAGCAGGACGGGGAAGAGCAGGACGGGGAAGAGCAGGACGGGGAAGAGCAGGACGGGGAAGAGCAGGACGGGGAAGAGCAGGACGGGGAAGAGCAGGACGGGGAAGAGATGTTCATCCTGTTCGGAGACATAATGTGTCGTGTTCTCATGTGTCACATTATTTCATTAAAGGTGTGGGATGAAAGAGGTGGGGAAGAGCAGGGTGAGGAAGAGCAGGGTGAGGAAGAGCAGGGTGAGGAAGAGCAGGGTGAGGAAGAGCAGGGTGAGATGCTGTTCATCCTGTTCGGAGACATAATGCGCCGTGTTATGTTGTCAAATGATTTCCCCATAGGTGTTTGTTGACGCAAGACAATTTGGAAGATGAGGATGAGAAAGAGATGCTGTCTGTCCTGCTCAGAAACAGGGGACAATGTGTCATGTCATGTCATTATTTCACCAAAGGTGTGTGGGGACCCAAGACAATAAGAAAAAAGAATATGAGGGGAAGGAACGGACGCTGTCCTGTCAGAAAACTGTAGACATAATGTCACGTCGTGCCACATTAATTCACCAAAGGTGTGTTCCAACCCCAGACAACGGAGAAGAGAAGGACCGGGAAGAGATGTTGTCCGTCTTGTTTGGAGACAGGAGACATAATGTGTCCGAGACATGAGGCTTGATGTGTCACGTGACATTATTTCACAAAAAGGTGGACATCGACTCAAGACAACGAGAAAAAGCGGAATAAAGGAGAGCGGAATGAAGGGGAGAGGGATGAGGAAAATTAGGATGAGGAAGAGAAAAAATAGGTAAACAAAGAAGAGTATGTCCGTCCTGCTCGGAGACATGAAGTGATGTACCATGTCGTGTAACATTATTTCACCGTAGGTGTCTGCTGACCCAAGACCCAAGGAGGAAGATCAAGATGAGGGGGAAGAGGGGCCTGTTTTCTGAGATCTGCAGTGAACTCCGCAGACACAAGACACCCCGTAAATAACCTGCTCTGTATGGAACCCTGATTAGAAACAAAACAAAAACGCTGTGTGTGTGTGTGTGTGTGTCCTGAGTGCTGGGATCTGACTGATCATCACTGCTGTTCAATCAGCTGAAATAAAGAGGAATGTCAACAGCTAATCCTGGCTTTCTTTGCTAGCCATCCCTCCATCCCTCTCTCTCTCTCTCTATCCCTCCATCCATCCAGAACCAGGTTTGTGATAACGCTTCAGCATCTCCTGCTGTTTTAAAGCACATCATTGCTCGCAACACCAATAAACAATTCGGTTTTCTGGCCACAATGAACCCGGACACTACACCACTATCCCTGGCTAGCTTGACTAGCTTCTTAGCCGGGCCGCGTATCTCAGAGACGCCGGCTGGAAGTCCAACAAACGTTAAAAACAACCATCAAATTTGTTTTTTCTCACCTCTTCGTTGAGGCCCGAGTCTCCGTTTCCAGCGCTCCCCGTGGTTAGGAAGCTCCTGGCGGAGGCGGCTGTGACGACAGACTGAGCAGCCCGGGCCGCGGCTGAAGCCTCGGACTTTCCTGGCGCGCCGCACGCGCCGCCCCGCTTGTTCTTCCTGCGCTTCGCTCCGCGCTTCGCGTCGGTCGGACTCATAATTATTATTCTGTATGACAGCAGCACAAGAAAACAGAGGGACAGCTCGCTTTCCGTCCACAAGACGCCGCGTCTTACCTGTGACGTCGGGCTTTTTAATCGTGTGATACAATATATGATTCGATTTTTTATATATATATATATATATATATATATATATATTTTCAAATAAATATATATATATATATTTTAGAAGAAAATAGGAAAAAGCCTAACCCGATCTGCTCAGAGTTGCTAGCAAGACTTCAAGTTCCAATATGGCCGGACTCGGCCAATTGGGTTTACGCCCTTACGCAAAGGCGGAAGTGATTTCATGGGAAATGTAGTTTTTAGGCATATTGTCCCAAATGACTACAAATCTATATTATCTATGTATGTATCTTCCCACCATGGATTTAAACTGTTTTATCATGGTGTGGATGTAAAGAGAAATGGTGTAGGGGTGATTTTGAAGGAAGAGTACAGCAAGAGTGTAGTGGAGGTGAAGAGAGTTTCTGATAGGGTGATGATCGTGAAGGTGGAAGTTGAAGGGATGATGATAAATGTCATCAGTGCCTATGCTCCACAAGTTGGCTGTGAGATGGAGGAGAAGGAAAGATTCTGGAGTGAATTAGATGCAGTGGTAGATGGTGTACCTAGGAAAGAACGATTGGTGATTGGGGCAGACTTTAATGGGCATGTAGGTGAAGGGAACAGAGGTGATGAGGAGGTGATGGGTAGGTATGGTTTTAAGGAGAGGAATGTGGAAGGGCAAATGGTGGTAAATTTTGCTAAAAGGATGGAAATGGCAGTGGTAAACACTTATTTTAAGAAGAAGGAGGATCATAGGGTGACATATAAGAGTGGAGGAAGGTGCACACAGGTGGACTATGTGCTATGCAGGAGATGCAACCTGCAGGAGATTGGAGACTGTAAGGTGTTGGCAGGGGACAGTGTAGCTAGACAGCATCGGATGGTGGTCTGTAGGATGGTTTTGGAGGCAAAGAAGAAGAGGAGGAGAGTGAGGACTGAAAGAAGAATAAGATGGTGTAAACTTAAGGAGGAAGAGTGTAGTGTAAGGTTTAGGGAAGAGGTCAGACAGGGGCTCGGTGGTTGTGAAGAGGTGTTGGATGTTTGGGCAACTACTGCAGGAGTGATGAGAGAGGCAGCTAGAAAAGTACTTGGTGTGACATCTGGAAATAGAAAGCAAGACAAGGAGACGTGGTGGTGGAATGAGGAAGTGCAGGAGAGCATAAGGAGAAAGAGGTTGGCAAAACAGAAGTGGGATCGACAGAGTGATGAGAAAAGGAGGAGTACAAGGAGATGGGGCAGCAGGTAAAGAGGGATGTGGCGAAAGCCAAGGATAAGGCATATCAGAAGCTGTATGAGAGGTTGGACACTAAGGAAGGAGAAAAGGATTTATACCGATTGGCCAGGCAGAGGGACCGAGCTGGGAAGGATGTACTGCAAGTTAGAGCAATAAAGGATGGAGAGGGAAATGTGTTGACTAGTGAGGAGAGTGTGTTGAGAAGGTGGAGGGAGTATTTTGAGCAGCTGATGAATGAGGAAAATCAGAGAGAGGGAGAAGGTTGGAGGATGTGGAGTTGGTGAAGCAGGATGTAGATAGGATTAGTAAGGAGGAAGTGAGAGCAGCGATTAAGAGAATGAAGAGTGGAAAGTCGGTTGGACCAGATGACATACCGGTAGAAGCGTGGAGATGTTTAGGAGAGATGGCAGTGGAGTTTTTGACCAGGTTGTTTAACAGGATTTTGGAAGGTGAGAAGATGCCTGAGGAATGGAGAAGAAGTGTGCTGGTACCGATCTTTAAGCATAAAGGAGATGTGCAGTCTTGCAGTAACTACAGGGGAATTAAGTTGATCAGTCACACCATGAAGTTATGGGAAAGAGTAGTGGAAGCCAGGCTGAGAGAAGAGGTGACCATCTGTGAGCAAAAGTATGGTTTCATGCCGAGGAAGAGCACCACAGACACCTTATTTGCTTTGACAGACTGGTTCAGGGTGAATGTTGGACTGCATCAAGGATCGGCCCTGAGCCCTTTCCTGTTTGCAGTGGTGATGGACAGGTTGACGGACGAGGTCAGACAGGAGTCTCCCTGGACTATGATGTTTGCGGATGATATTGTGATTTGTGGTGAGAGTAGGGAGCAGGTTGAGAAGAGCCTGGAGAAGTGGAGATATGCGCTGGAGAGAAGGGGAATGAAACTCAGTAGGAGTAAGACAGAGTACATGTGTGTGAATGAGAGGGAGGGCAGTGGAGTGGTGCGGTTGCAGGGAGAAGAGGTTGAAAAGGTGGAGGAGTTCAGGTACCTGGGGTCAACAGTGCAAAGTAATGGAGAGTGTGTTAGAGAAGTAAAGAAAAGAGTGCAGGCAGGGTGGAGTGGGTGGAGAAGAGTGACAGGAGTGATTTGTGATAGTATCTGCAAGAATGAAAGGGAAAGTTTATAGGACTGTGGTGAGACCTGCGATGTTGTATGGATTAGAGACAGTGGCATTGAGTAAAAGACAGGAAATGGAGCTGGAGGTAGCAGAGCTGAAGATGTTAAGGTTTTCTTTGGGAGTGACGAGGATGGACAAGATTAGAAATGAGTTTATTAGAGGGACAGCGCATGTAGGATGTTTTGGTGACAAGGTGAGGGAGGCGAGATTGAGATGGTTTGGACATGTGCAGAGGAGGGACATGAATTATATTGGTAGAAGAATGCTGAGGATGGAGCCACCAGGTAGGAGGAAAAGAGGAAGGCCAAGGAGGAGGTTCATGGATGTGGTGAGGGAAGACATGCAGGTAGTTGGTGTGAAAGAGGCAGATGTATAGGACAGGGTGGTATGGAGACGGATGATCCGCTGTGGCGACCCCTAATGGGAGCAGCCGAAAGAAGAAGAAGAAATATCTTACCACCATGTACTTGAGTTAATGCAGAGATAAAATATTACTCCTTTAAACTTTCACTTGAGTAAAAATACAAAAGCCTCCAAATTTACCAAAGTACTATGATTTATTATGGCTATAATGTTTTGTTTTTTTGGTCATAAGACTCTTCAGTTAATCAACTTTATGTGAAAAGACTCTCAGCACACTGATCTATTAATAGAATGATATTCATGGCTCAAACACTGATTGATATCTATTAAAATTATCAAAAGTCCAAAACCTTCTTTTCAACTAATTACAGAAAATCGCACAAATAAGGTCACGTGTGTTGTGTCGAGTTCAAGTCTGGAGTTTCTTCATCATTTATTCCTCTCTAAATGTTCTGCTTGATGTTGAACTGATGCTGAACTGCATGTTGGTGATCAGTAGATACACCAAGCCCCGATCAGAACATGTGTAAAACAGAACGCACGCTCGATCCTGATTGGTGACATTTTTTGATCTTTTACAGAAAAAACTCTCCAAACTGGAGAACGAGTTGAACAAGGGTAAAACTAAAATCTCTCTGAGTTTTTTGTATATTTTGATGTTTAAGGTATATTTTTATGTTTGATCCCAATGTTGCATTGGGATGTACAATTTAATTTTAGCCTGTGCTAAAGCTATGTACATTCTTCTCCAAAAAGTATTGAAACAACAAGGCCAGATTTATGTTTGTTAGTTAAATGAAGAAAGAGTCGCCAATGTAAACATCCTAATGAACCTTAATGTGTAACAGTCAGGAGTTTGAGTTTGGTACACAGAGACCTGACAGTTTCCTGGACAGTGTTATAAAATACAGTGGCAAGTAAAAATATCTTGGACGTAGGCAAAATAAACAATATGGAGAAAATATCATTTATGAATGTGAATTTCTTTGTTAGAATTGCTGTAAGAAATTAATTATAAAATTTTTATCAGCAAAGATTATTGTATTGTATAAAATAGTATGATTAATGTGTGTGTGTGTGTGTGTGTGTGTGTGTGTGTGTGTGTGTGTGTGTGTGTGTGTGTGTGTGTGTGTGCGTGTGCTTGTGTGTCAGATGTCGAATCTTCCATCTCAGGAAATCAAATTCAGACAAACCTGAGAGCAAAGAGAGCTGCATCAGACATGCCACCACCCAGTGCTGCTTGGTTACGTTTTTATCCACTGATAAATAAAAAGGAACGACTGATTGAAAATGTAGTTGAGTAAAAAGTCAGATATTTCACTTTGAAATGTTGTAAAGTTAAAGTTTCCCCCTCAAATAAAAATAATTCAGTAAAGTACAGATACGTGAAAAAGCTACTGAAGTACAGTAACGAATTATTATTACTGCTTTCCACATATAATACCAGTCAAAAGTTTAGGTACAGCTAATAAAAATAATACTGTAATGATTGAGGATGTTTTCCCTTTTAAATTCCTCTCAAGGTTTCTTCCTCATTCCATCTCAGGGAGTTTTTTCCTTCCCCCCTGTTCCACTGGCTCACTTGTTTATAAAATAATAATGGATAAATTTATAGACTTCAAGTTAAAATTGTTGGCCGATTGGGTTTACACCCTTATACAATGATAAAAGTTCAGTTTTATGGAAAATTTGTAGTCTGTAGTCTGCTGTTCAATATATATGTATCAATATATATTCCCACATACAGAGCCATTCAAAAGTAGCATTACCACTCAAACAGTACCAAAAGTTTGGACAAAGCTATATTCATGATAAAACTGTAACGAGTGGACATTATTTCATCTCGTGGAGTTTCCCATGACAATGTCATCACTCATCAGGGTTAAATTTATCGGCAATAAACTCATATTTTATAACCTATTTATCTCTGTGAAGCTGCTTTGGGACAATGTCCGTTGTTAAAAGTGCTATACAAATAAAATTGAATTGATTTATGTTGTCTTATGGAGAACCTTGGTCCTGGGAGAATGTAGTTTCATTTCACTGAGTACTTGTACTTTATATGATTGGAATGAAAAAAGCCGACTCGTCTCGAACAAAAGTTGCCATAGTTCCCCTGCATTTTTGGTTTAATATTTATAAATAAATAAAAAAGCAAATAAATAAACAAAATTATCACTCTGTGATTATGTAACTAACTAATTCAGTTTTATTCTTAACTTCTGGTTCAGTGAAATATATAGCACAAAAAAAAAATCATATATATGCAATGCAGCCGCATGCTTGCGATATCAGTGACCTTCATTTAGAGATGTGAAGCTGCTCCTGTTTTTTTGTTTTTTTTAAAGTTTACACAATTTCAACGGGCCGCAAGTCGACTCATGGGGAGAGGATTTTGCAGCTTGGAAATAAAATGTAAAAAAATTTTAAGGTTAAATTAGAAATGAAGATCTGTGGCCCTTTTTATCCGTTTCATCCACTGTACACTAATATAACATTAATTGGATGGATAAAAAATCACGTAAAATCTAAACACTAAATCAATTAATATTACATTATTAATTATTACATTTATAATAACAGTAGATGATGAAGATACAAGCAGTAACTCAGAGGGTAAAATGTTGGACATCTGATCAGCAGGTCATGAGTTTAATCGCAGCACGGCCGGCATTAAAAAAAAAACAAAAAAACGAATATATAAAGGAGAGACGACTGCGGTAAAAGTTTATTCGCCTTTATTTCACCTTGACTCCATAACGCAAAGTCACTTTCAACACAAAAAGCCTGAAATGAAAATGAAGCAGCTCAAATATTCAGCACTAAAGCATCAAAGATGTTTTGAGGAACAGATTGTTTCGTAGCTGCAGCGTATGAAGTTTATAACAACAGTACAACTAATACACTGAATATAATGCTGAATGGAATAAAGATTATTGCTGAACGTGTGTTTGTGTGTCATAGAGAAGGATTATAGTCAGATACAGGAGTAAATCATGCGTGTCTTTACTAGATTATCCAACAAACCTGAAGAGACTCAAGTGAAAAGATAGACACAAAAGTTTGTGGACACCTGACCATGCGATTCGGATGTACTTTTTGAACATCCCATTCCACATTTAGTCCCCATTTACTGTTATCATAACCTCCACTCTTCTGAGAATATGTTCTACTAGAGATTTAAGTGGAGATTTGTGCTCATTCAGCCACAAGGGTGTTAGTAATATCAGGTACTGATGCAGGTGAGGTGAGGAGTCCTGAGGTGCCGTCAACGTTACACAATTGATCTCAAAGGAGTTTAATAGGATTGAGGTCAGAGCTTACAGCAGGCCGCTCAAGATCTTTCACCATATCCAACCCATGTAAATACAATTTTATAGCGCTGTCTTTGTGCACAGGGAACATGCCATGCTGGAACAGATTTGGGTCTCCTGGTTCATGTGAAGCCAAAATATCATGCTACCACATCCAAAGAGATCCGACACAATTGTGTCCAACTTTGGGAAAACATTTTGAAAGAACCACATATGGCTGGAAAGGTCAGGTGTCCCGATACTTTTGTCCATGTAGTGTAGCTTAGAAAAAAAAAAGAACGATTGAAGATCTGATAAAACCACTGCCATACGTCTAACATGAAGGTACTGGAGCAGAACTAATGCAGAATTACAGCATATTACAGCAAAGAGGCACTAACCTCCTAATTAACCTCCTAATTAACCTCCTAATTAACCTCCTAATTAACCTCCTAAATAACCTTCAAATTTACCCACAATCAGCCCTTCACATTATTTATTCAAAAGTCAAATGTCTCATTTCTTACAAAAAAATGAAACCCATTTTCAAGTCTAGTAGCCCATGTCAAACCAACACACACATTTCCACACACACACACTAGTGAAAAATCACACTTTCCACGTTCATTCATGCCGATCGGTTCACACAATAAATAAATAAAACACACTCATATTGCCTGCTAAACGCAGAGTCTCGTACTACAAAAGCGTCTTGTACTCCACCGGGGGAATGGAGACATGCCGCAGACAGATGTGCAGCGCTGACAGCACAGCTGGAGGCCACAGATACAAACCCTAAAATAAAGCACTAAAAAAAGTATTGGTTTTTAATAATAACATGGTTAATTTAAGTAACGATATTTATTGCATTAGTGTACACGAAACCGACACCAAATTGTTCATCGGAGTTATTCGTATTTGTATTTATAACTCAAACTGATTTAAATAAGGATTAGAAGAAAACAACAACGAATATGTTTAATGATCATTTCTGGGATTCGAAAAAGAAAAAAGCGAGAGGTTAAACGGTGGGGGTGCCAATATTTATGCCTACTCTGTTTACTCTGGAAAAGACTTTCTTAAAGAAAAGAAAGAGGTTCTTCTTCACATGTACATAACAGCACAGTGAAATTGTGGAATGGTCCACGTTTGTCCTCGGCAGTATTGGTCCATGCGAGGAACCTGTCTTTGTGTGAGCAGTTCATCCTAGTGGTCTTTTGGTGTGAGGAATGGTTTCTGTGCACAAATTATCTTTGCTGACGTTGTGCATCACTTTATGGCCATTACTGAACATATTTTATCATGGCCACACAGCATCTCTAACCGGATAAGAGTAGGCAAAAATTCACCTAGAAAATTTGTGAACGTGCATTAATGAACAGAATACTTTAAAAGGAAAGTGCATACGATGAGATGATTTAGAGAACGAGTCACCAAAAAAAGTACAGAAAAAAGAAAATGTAAAAAATTTGGACAAATTCTTATGTAATTCTCATTTATCTCACTGTGTGTGCATCCCCATATCACTACACAACCCCCACCAGGCTGAAATGCTTACACAGGCAGGCTAGGGCCATATAGTAACTGCTTAGCTTCCTGCCTATGGGCTCAGGATTTAGTGGACTAATGGCTTAAATAACATTAAAGGAAACCACTTCATTAAGGAATATTCACAAATCTCCACTTTAGTCCAGATCATTTTTAAATCACATCTTGGTCTTTTTTTTTTTTATATATTTGAATATGCTGATTAAGGTGGATGAATTGAAAAAAAGGGGCATTTAAAAAAAGTATTTTAAAAATGATGACTTTTTTATGGCATGGGTCACATGACTGAAGCACACTTGACCCACTGAACTTAACAAGATGGTGGACGATGTCTTACTGCAATTTCCAATCCTGCTAGTTTGATTGCATTGTAAAAAGAAAAACTATTTTACTTTGTACAACCTGCAGATTGCATTTTTTTTCCCCAAAGGTGTTTGTCCTCAATGCATCACTGCATCAATTCAATGAGACAGAAAGCAAACAAACACCTGACGGAATCCACACGGGGAGGAGCTTCTTATGTTTCCATGCATGCAGAGTACAGCAATGTGGGAGTTGTGAGACGTTTCAGTGTGGAACAAGCATATAAACGCTATGAAAACATCAGTGTAGATGCAAAGCATTTTTAAAAAAGCATTTTCCATATCGGATTAACGTGGACGTAGAATCAGAGTGCACGGGAACGGATTTGAAAGTTGCACTGAATTTTTAATAAAGAAACTGAAACACTAATAAACTCTTTTGAATTGAACTTATTGCTCAGTCCGAATAAAAAAAAAAAAAAATATGATACCAGGTTCTGGTATGGTCCATGTATGTTGCATTAATTTTTTTTTTTTAATAAAAAAATAATAATGATTCTTTTTTTAAATGCATAATTTTGCTTAAAAAGTGAAATATTTAAAATACGCCCCATTTATATATTATTTTTATATTTGATTTTTTTAGACTTAATTATTTATTTCTGACTTACAAAAACAATTACTTTGAGTTATTAAGGGTTTGTGATTAACTATCAGTGCATAATGCATCAGTGGCTTTATCCAACATTCTGGCTTCAGGCCAAGAAGTTCATATGGATCACTTCATGCTTTTCAAAAGCAACAAGAGAGAGACAGGAAATGGGAGACCCACACATGTCCTCTTCTAAAAAAAAAAAGGTATAAAATGCACAAAAATTGCATTAAAAATAAATCACTCTGCACCATGTGGTTCTAGATCGTATTATTCATCATATGTGCAAATGGCTCCAATGTGGACATTTCTTCCTAGGAAAATAGTGCCAATTAGATTTCCTTAGACTTCCAGATTAGAAGTGGATGTTAGATTGGAAATATTGTGTATTTCAGGGCATTGATCATATTCGGTATTGTTAAATTTAGCAGACTGCACATTGTGCTATTAAACAAAGTGAGAAAATAAACAAATAAGTCATTTGCTCTTTTTTGTGTGGCTCAGAAACAAATAGTTATTTTCCAAAATGCGGAAAAAAAAAATTAACATACACGGACTGAATCGAACTATTATTATTATATTACTATAATTATATTTTTTTGAAAAAAATAAAACCTACCAAAAAATGCACAGAAACATGAGATTTTGTATTATATATCAATCCTGTTTCAATTTCAGTATTAAAAATTTAATGGTTGTTCAATTTCGTCATTACAACTATTTATTATTTTATTTTTCTTAACAAGAAACAGCTCCAAAAAAAAAAAAAAAAAAAAAAACTGGAATGGATTTAAAACGGAACTTGTTATTGTATATGTTGTAGTCAGTCTTCCTTCCTCTTCCATATGGTGTATTTGTTCTAAGCGGATCTATTCCTCTCGCTCAAAAGCTCGCTCCCCATCCGGTTCTTCCATGCATTGAGGAGAGGATGCAGAGGACGACAGGGGAGGGACCTCAGAGAAGGGCTGGGGGCAGGGTAAAGCCTGAAGAGGGGCATCTCCGGGGCTTTTGGGGTCCTCTGGTAAGCCAGAGGGGCATTTCTTCTGTGAGCCGCTGTGTCCCAATCGTCCTTCCCCTTCAGGCAGGACGGCGCTGTTCCCCTGACTGCGACGGCACCACTGCAGCTTTTCCTTATCTAGAGCTGTGTTCTACAGGAAGAGATAAAGAGCTCAGAGGTCATGTGTGTGTACATGGAAGGTGGAAAACACACATAGATTATGGGTTATGATGTGAAATGGACATGAAAAAACATTTTGAAGAATTCAGGAGTACTCATGGGACATTTCACTTCTCTTACTCGTAATATTCTTATACTCAGCGTGTACTTAAGAAGCTTCTATACGTATACAGTATGTAGATTAAATATGATATGAGAGAGAGAGTGAGAACACACGAGTGAAATTCCTGGCACATTTTTCCCCTCAGACTGGTTTATCAACTGGTTCTGATTACTGGAGAGAAATTCACCGTGCCTCGCCAATACATTTTGGTTGAATTTCTGTGACATGTATGTTGTACCACAACCATTATGCTGCTTTCACAAAAACCTATAGAGAAAGTAAGATAGTAAAAAACGAATCTCAGGAAAAGTAATCCAGTGAAAAGCTGAAACGTATGGAGAAAAATACCCTAGATTTTCGAAATTAATCAAGAGAAAAACAAACCCAGTAAGAACCTAATAAAAAATAAATGAATAAATAAAAGTTGAAAAAAAAGCTAAGAAAAGAGAAAAAGAGAAAAAGTAACCTAGGGTACAAATAAGTGAAAAAATTTACTATTTAAAAAAATCTAATTTAGGGAAAAGTAAGCTAGTGAAAAACTAATATAATAAAAAAAAATCTAACCAAAGAAAAAAGTAAGATGGTGAAGAACTAACTTTATTTCGGCTTCTCCCAATAGGGGGCGCCACAGCGGATCATCCGTATTCATGATCCGCATGTTCGATTTGGCACATGTTTTTACGCCGGATGCCCTTCCTAACGCAACCCTCCCCAATTATCCAGGTTTGGGACCGGCACTAAGGCTTGTGTAACCCTAACGGCTGGGGTTGGATCTCTGACCGGGGCTCGAACCCGGGCCGCAGCGGTGAGAGCGCCGCATCCTAACCACTAGACCACCAGGGGACCGAGATGGTAAAGAAATAACCTAGCAAAAAAAGTAAGTTGGGAAAAACTAACATAATTAAAAATGAACCTTGGGAAAAAGTAAGCTAGCTAAAAACTTAGAGCAAAGTAACATAAAAAATCAGAAAGAAAAAAAAAAAAAAGTCCCAACCTATTAAAGGACTAAATTAGCAGAAGAAATATAACCGAAATAGTTTGTTATACTAGAAACTCAAACTATACTAGAGGAAAATGTACCTTAAAATGAACCTAGGTGAAATCTAAAACTAATAAATATCCGAAAATCAAAATAACAACAAAATAAAAATAAACAAAAACAAAAACAAAGCAAGCAAAACACACGTCAAACTATAATGATATAAAGAAACAGTTCAAGACCAAACAGTTACTTCAGTTACAGCTACACTGCCCTTCAGAAGAACTGATCAGATGCAGTAGATTGAAGAAGTATTTGGAAGTGTTACACCAAGAAGCACAGTAAAGGCAGCATCATGGGGAGTTTAATCCTTAGATCATTTGTTAGATAAAAATAAACTGTAATGTAGTTCATTTCAGATTGTAACTGAATGCTCACTGGTGCTTTGCTCACTCTCCCTGGTGTGAGTGGAAGTGTGTGATATAATGGGGAGGACAGAAGCCATGTGTAAGAAGCAGAGCGGTTAGTGTTAGTACATACCATTGGCCTGGAGCTACTCAGAAGTTAGGGATGCCGATGGAGGGGGTGCAGAAGCAGAGGTACAGAGACTAGGCTTACTCACAGAATGCATACAGAGCAACAACATACACAGCACAAACACACCTCAACAACTCCAGAACACTTTCTCTGGAGGACTCGTCCCACACATCAGATATGAATCGTGCCCTCGTGTCAAATTTAGATCGATTTATACGGATGTGTACACTATATGGCCAAAAGTTTGTGGACACTTGAGCATTGCTATGTGCTTTTCGAAACATTGCATTTCACATTTGCTCTTAGAATAACCTCCACTCTTCTGGGAAGATGTTCTAAATTTGGAGTGAGCTTGTGGAGATTTGTGCTCATTCAGCCACAAGGGTGTTAATAAAGTCAGGTGAGTGAGGTGAGGAGACCTGGGAGTGCGGTCAGCGTTCCAATTCTCAGCTTTCCTGCTCTACAGCAGAAGATTTTTCCACTCCAACCCACGGATCTGGCTTTGTGCACAGGGGAGGTGTCATGCTGGAACAGATTTGCGCCTCCTAGTTTAAGTGAAGGTAAAATCATCCTGTTACCACATTCTATACAATTGTGTGGCAACCAATTTTGTGGTAACGGTTTTAGGAAACAACCACAAATGGCAGGAAAAGTCAGCCGTCCCAATACTTATGTCCATATACTGTAGTGTATGTAAACAAATGACATATAATATTCTAGAGCATTAAAACAAGTTATTACGTTTTACATTATAAGAGCTATGAACAGTCTTTCCTTCACTTTTTCTAGAAAGCAAAACATCTTTCAAGGAAAAATGTAATTTTTCGTCCAAAGCCCTGACACAGACAGATGTTACATAGTCTCACACAGATGTTAAAGCTTCTTATAGAAAACGTCAGTGAAAAACGTTTCATAAATATTAAAACTATTGAATATTAATCATCTCAAATATTAAAAATAATCATTTGTTGAGCGTTTCAAGTAATTTTTTCATTACATTTCTGAGAACTGCACGTCGCTAAGTGATTTAATATTCGCTAATGTAATGGATGTGAACTAGGAGTCCTTCAGTGAAAGACGCAGCAAACAAACAGCATTTTAAGGTTTTCATTTGCAAAAACATTCACAGCAAAGAAGAAGCAGGTAAAAAAAACTTGCCCCGCATTCTCTAGAAGTCTTTACCTCATGTCAAAGGCCTACCTTTTCTGGAAGAACCTTAATAAGCACTTAAAAAACACCCGTCTATGCCAAATTTATCAGAGTTCAAAGCCTGATGGTATTCTTAATCAGTAAACAAACAAATAGGATGTATTAGGATGATCAGTATGAATCAGGACGTATTTATTATGGAGATTTGAGAGCATATATGGTTAATAGAGTCTGTCAAATATCACTGGAATGTAAACGTCATTTCAACGATTTAAGCTTTTTTTTTTTTTTTTTGGTCAGCAGTACGCGTTTTAGGCCACAAGGAGGCGCAGATTTTCTAAAATTACAAAAAAAATTACAAATAAAAAAATAAGCCCAGCAAAAAAAGAAAAACCGTGTCAACCTTGTGTCAAATTAAAATATTCGCACACTAACATAGAGAGTAATTACCCAGTGACAAAACTAATTTAGTAAAACAAAAATGAAGCTTATAAAAGATTTAAACTGGTGACACTCACTTGGTGAAAAAATGAACGCAGTGACAATCTAGTGAAGAAAATTTAGCTAGTAACAAGCTAACGTAGTGAAAAGAATTAGTGAAAAAATAAAATGTTACAGAGTATCCTAGTGAAAAATTACGCTTGTGAATATTTAAATTAGTACAAAAAAAAAAAACGAACCTATTCAAAAACTAGCCTAGTGAAAAAACAACTAGTTACGAACTAACCTAGTGATAAATCAAGCATGTAAAAAACTAAATTATTAAAAAAAAAACCCTATTCAAGAAACTAGCCTAGTGATATATATATATCTTTTTTAAATCTATCCTAGTGAAAAAAAATTAAGATTGTGTAAAACTAAACAAACCTATAAAGAATTTATTGAAAAAAGCAGCCTTGTGAAAATAATTAAGCTAGCAAGAGATTAACTTACTGACAAACTACCCTTGTGACAAAAAATAAGAGAAACTTAGCATGAAAAAAAAAACATAGCAAAAATCGAACCCCACAAAAATGTACCTTAGGGCCAAATAAACCTGCACCACATCTTCCTCACACAAATTCATTAACCAATACTATTTATTTTGCATAACGCTGAAAGAAAACCACATGCAGCTCAACACACCATGAAGGATGAAGACCGGCAGCTATGAATGACGTGCATAGGCTAGAGATGGACCTGAGTGATCTTTACCAGACGTACGTTTCATTTACGTGAACAGAAATGACACTTCATTGTGATTTCTCAGGTGTAATAGCAGTGCCTGAATTTGCTTTCAAAATATACATACACTATATGGACAAAAGTATTGGGACAACTGATATTTCTCACCATGTGTCCCTTCTCCAAACTCTTACCTCAAAGTAAGAGGCACAGAAATGTATAGGACGTCTTTGGATGAAGTTTCATATCAAATGTTCCCTGCCCTCAATCCTACTAAACACCTCTGTGACTGCACCCGAGACCTCCTCACCTCACCTCACCTACATCAGTACCTGACTCCACTTACACACTTGTGTCTGAATGAATCTCCACAAGCTCAATCCAAAATCTAGTGGAACATCTTCCCAGAAGAGTGGAGCTTATTATAACAGCAAATGAGAACTAATTGTGGAATGAGACGTTCAACATGAAGCACATACCAGTCTTACGGTCAAACCTTTGTCCATATAGTGTATTATTATAATCTCTCATTAGTATAATCTCAAAATGCAGATTATTTAATTAATGACAATGGAAGGTGAAAAGATTGACTTATAAACAACCTTTGGATGAAATTTCATGAATAGAATTCCATGTTTGGAGATAAATGTATACTGACTTTCCAACAAATGCCTTTAGACCCATAGAGTTCTTTGTGCTCAACATCATAAGCATGTTTAAACTAAACTTCTAAGATTGGGAACCAATCAGCAGGCAGATTTGGTATAAATGGTAAACACAGCTACACTATTGATGCAGCGGATGGAGTATAAACAAGACGCGAATATTCCTCCTTTAATCACACTGTTAGAGCAGAAGAAAGGTTCTCAGGTAGCTCCGCCCCCAGAGGAAACCTGGGCTAAGCTTGTAAGAGCCGAAACAAACCCGGAGACCAGAAAAAGGCGCTGCAACAGTGCAAAGAGCAGCACAGCGAGAAGACTCAGGACAGACCAAGGTTTAGTGAAGAGTTTTTCATTTGACAGACAGAGGTGTAGATTTGGAGGCAAATACCCAGACTCCAGCAGTAGGCATCTCCTGGTCCTGGGGAAGACGAGGGCCGTGTACAGATACAGCACTGCTTTTAGATCTCAAACTGTTGGATGAGATTCACATGTATAAATGATGAGATTCAAATGTATAAATGTTTATCCATTTAGTGCTGTAATAAGTTTGTTCCCTCACCTGCCTCTCCTAAACTTTACCTCTGACCCTGACACTGGAGACTCCTTCCCTACATGTAAAATCAGCGTTTTCAACAATGATACACTTTTCAAACCGGTAAATGTGAAGCGTGTGTCATGATGCCCCTGTACATAATGTTATAATAGAAATGCAAAACACATTGATCTTGATGTGATCAGTATAAGGACAGAAACTGGGCTGTGAGTGTGTATATTAATCTAAAGCGGTGACAGTGAGGCTCGAGCTGCCGGTGTGACGATGCGAGTGTGATGAATGGAGGAGTGAGAGGAAGAATGAGAAGACTATAGGAAAAAAACTATAGTATGAGATTCCTCTGTCGTTATACAGGGACAGGAAACATGGACATGAACGATGTAGATGAGAGGAAATGCTCACACATCCACCAACCCACCCCCCCACCAGAGACATAGGACAGGGGAGGACAAACTCTCCCACTCACACACACAAGTTTCCCTGCAATCAAAAGGAACATATACTTCAAAATAGATTTAGGAAAACATACATTGTATTTACGACACAGTAATCTGTCCTGATGCATTGCAACTTGATTGGGTTTAAAATATTTATTCAGGTCTACCTTGTCTGTATTTATGTGTGTATGTATTGTGTATTGTGTATGTGTGTATGTATTGGTATTGTGTATGTGTGTACAGTATGTGTATTGTGCATGTGTGTATGTATTGTGTATGTGTGTATGTATTGGTATGTGTTTATGTATTGTGTATGTGTATGTTTATTGTGTATGTGTATATATTGTGTATGTGTTTATGTATTGGTATTGTGTATTGTGTATATGTATTTGTATAGTGTATGTGTGTACAGTATGTGTATTGTGTATGTCTACATGTAATGGTATTGTGTATTTGTATGTATTGCGTACTGTGTATGTGCGTATGTATTGCGTATTGTGTTTGTATTGGTATTATGTATGTGTATGCATTGTGTATTGTGTATGTGTGTATGTGCTTGTGTGTGTTTGTCCTTACCATTATAACAGACACTCCGGCGGTGGTGTTGCCCTCTTTATGCGCGGAGGTGAAGTGCTTCTTTAGCTTCCCCGTCACCTCCATCTTCATGTTGTTGTCCACTGCAGCTTTATCCTGATACACGCAACATTACGTTTACATCAAAAGCAATTTGAATTGCATTGTAATGTGTAATATCACCTCACACACACACACACACACACACACACACACACACACACACACACACACTTACCGTGACCCAGGGGTGACACAAAATGTCTTCAGCTGAGTACCTCCTCTCAGAGTTCACTTGAAGCATCTGGCCAATCAGCTCCTGCCAAATGAGTCATGTGACAAATCGAATACGCAAAGTGTTAAGATTCAGCAGCTCGGACAAACACCATATGCTGAACACTAGAGATCGACATATAGTGAATTCACTGATACTGATAGCTACTTTGGGTCGTACTTGCCGATAACTGATTAAACAACTGAAAAACGGATAGTGGACAAAAAAAACCCACTAAAATAATGTAAAATGTAAAATAATACTAAACTTTATCACAAAAATAAAATACAAAATTGACTGAATCGTGTAAATGTGCTAAATGAAATAACTGTGAATATATTTATTAATAAATAAATTATATAATGAATACATTTTTTATTCTAAATAATAAATAGAATATAGCGCTCTTCATGCAGTGCGCAGTCTTGCGTGTGAAAACAAACAGCCTGTGGCGTCAGTGATTCTCACACACACTCTCATTCACAAGTAGAATTGTGAAGTATTTGTTCACTGAGACTTTGTCCCGTGACTTTACAAAGCCTTACTCTCTGATTGCTTACAATTTTTTTTACCACAAAAAAGAGAGCAGAATGAAGTGTGTATGTGTGGGTGTGTATGTGTAAGAGAGAGAGAGAGAGAAAGAGAGAGAAAGAGAGAGAGAGAGAGAGAGAGAGAGAGAGAGAGAGAGAGAGAGAGAGAGAGAGAGAGAGAGGGAAGAGTAAGGAATAGAGACTTAAGGTTCACATCTGTCATACATAACACATCTGTACATCTGTAGAATACAGAACATCTGTACATCTCTCTTATACAGCACATCTGTACATCTGTAGTATACAGAACATCTGTACATCTCTCTTATACAGCACATCTGTACATATGTAGTATACAGAACATCTGTATACTACATATGTACAGATGTAGTATACAGATGTTCTGTATACTACATATGTGCAGATGTAGTATACAGAACATCTGTACATCTCTCTTATACAGCACATCTGTACATCTGTAGTATACAGAACATCTGTACATCTCTCTTATACAGCACATCTGTACAGCTGTAGTATACATAACATCTGTACATCTCTCTTATACAGCACATCTGTACATCTGTAGTATACAGAACATCTGTATATCTGTAGTATACAGAACATCTGTACATCTCTCTTATACAGCACATCTGTACATCTGTAGTATACAGAACATCTGTACATCTCTCTTATACAGCACATCTGTACATTTGTAGTATACAGAACATCTGTACATCTCTCTTATACAGCACATCTGTACATCTGTAGTATACAGCACATCTGTACATCTCTCTTATACAGCACATCTGTACATCTGTAGTATACAGCACATCTGTACATCTCTCTTATACAGCACATCTGTACTTCTGTAGATTACCTAACATCTGTACATCTCTCTTATACAGCACATTTGAACATAAGTAGTGTACTTAACATATGTACATATGTTTTGTACAGCACATCTGTTGTATACAGCACATCGGTGCATTTACCATGTACACTATATAGACAAAATGTTCGAACCTCCCCTTTATCTCCAAGATTTTATAAAATGGGAGTTCTGCTCACATTTATTTAGGAATTAAATTTTTTAAATGTATCAGTCAGGATTTCGGCCTCATCATAGCACAGAGACGGTGCTAGTTAAGATGGTAAATGACCTATTATTGGCCTCTGATCAGGGTTTTGTCTCTTTACTTGTTTTGCTCGACCTAAATGCAGCTTCTGACACTATTGATCACACTATCCTGCTTGCTACACTTGAGAACGTTGTTGAAATAAAGGGAAAAGCTCTCTCCTTTCTCAGGTCTTATTTGACTGATCGCTATCAGTTTGTTGATGTAAATGGTGAGTTCTCCACACTCTCTGAGGTAAAGTTTCGTCTTCCGCAAGGATCTGTGTTAGGCCCACTGCTTTTCTCTTTATATTTGCTTGTTCTGGGTGAAATTATACATAAACATGGTATTCGCTTCCATTGCTATGCTGATGATACACAGCGGTATATTTCAGCAAAGCCAGATAAAAGAGATCAGCTTAACAATGTTGAGGAGTGTGTAAAGGACATTAGACAGTGGATGCTTAATAACTTTCTTCTGCTCAACTCAGATAAGATGGAAGTACTTTTACCAGGACCACATGCAGCATGCACCACATGCAGTAAACTTTCTGATTCTGTAGAATCTTTGGATGGTGTTTCTGTCTTAGTGTGTACAGCAGTCAAAGACCTTGCCGTGATTATTGACCCTAGTCTTTCCTTTGAGGCTCACGTGAATAATATCACCAGGATCGCCTTCTTTCACCTTGGAAATATTGCTAAAATTAGAAATATCATGTTACAGGATGCAGAAAAACTAGTTCATGTTTTTGTTACATCTAGATTAGACTACTGTAACGCTTTACTGTCTGAGTTCAAGTAACTGCATAAATAAGCTTCAGTTAGTTCAGAATGCAGCAGCAAGAGTCCTCACTAGATCTAGAAAATATGACCACATTACCCCTGTTTTAATCATCTTCACTGCTCTCAATTAAATCCTGCATTGATTATAAAATACTACTACTGACGTATAAGCACTTAACGAACTCGCGCCGCAGTATCTGAGTGAACTTCTGTACCAGTATCCTCAACACCTACTTAGATTAAAAGGTGCAGGCTATTTGTTGGTACCTCAAATAATGGAGACTACAGCAGGGGGCAGATCTTTCTTTTATAAACCGCACAGTTATGGAACAGCCTTCCAATCAGTGTTCGGGACTCAGACACAGTCTCAGTGTTCAAGTCAGGGCTGAAAACATATTTATATAGGTAAGTCATTTATCAGTAGATTTTTCTTAGGTAAAGGAGCAGATCTGGAGGTATCATGGATATAGAGTGTTTGGTGAACTGGGATATTTGTATGCTGTCGTCCCCTCACTCTTACACGTTCATTTAGGTTTGCATAGTGAGTCTTGTCAGAGTCCCCAAATGCACAGTGTCCTTAACTTTCATACAACATTAAGGACACATAATAATCCATATGCTTCTTTCCATGTCACCCCTCCGCTCTCTCTCTCTCTCTCTCTCTCTCTCTCTCTCTCTCTCTCTCGCACTCTCTCTCTCTCTTTCTAGTTAAACATGCTCCTGAGGTTCTAGTGACCACTGTTCCTGCCGCTCTTCCCTCCTTGAATCTTCCCACTTCCTCTTGGCCTGCCTCTGGATAGTGTTCTCTTTGATTGGAGGCCACTGCTGGGAATGGTTTCTTATCAACGCCCTGGGGATCCATGAAATTCCGGAGTAAGAACAGGAACTTTGAGGATGGATTTGGACTGTAGTTAATGTCAACAGTCTGCTACACTGACTCAGGACTACAGTTTGCTTCTGATTACCATTACTGCACACCACAACATCGTTTATCTGTAATAAATATACATTCAGTGCAACCCAGATCAGGACGGGTTCCCTCTTGAGTATGGTTCCTCTCAAGGTTTCTTTCTTATGTCATTTCAGGGAGTTTTACCTTCACCACAGTCGCCACCGGTTTGCTCATCAGGGACGAACTTACACTTTTAAAGAACATCTTATTCATTTTTATCACCACATTTTGATTATGAGATTTGTGTGAGATTCATTCAGACACAAGGGTGTTAGTAAAGTCAGGGGCTGGTGTATGTAAGGTAAAGAGGCCTGGGGTGCAGTCAGCGTTCACATTCATCTCAAAGGTGTTCAATAAATAAGAGATGATAAATAGAATAGTCTTTATTTGTCACATTTACATTACAGTACAGGAAAATTTGTTCTTCACATATCCCAGCTTGCTCAGAAGCTGGGGTTAAAACGCTCGGTAGTCCATGATATGGTGCCCTGGAACGCAGCTTGGCGATACTGGGGCTTGAACCCCCAACCTTCCGATCAGTAACCCAGCACCTTAACCACTGAGATACTACTCTACTACATGTGACAGGTAAAGACAGACAAAAGGGTGTCTCACCTACCTTAGCCGACTCGGTAATGTTGTCCCAGTAGGGAGAAGGAAAATCCAGGTGGCCCTGCAGGATCTGATCGAACAGCTCCTCCTGCACATTATTCTCACTGTACAACACACACACACACACACACACACACACACACACACACACACACACACACACACACACACACACACACACACACACACACACACACACACACATTCATTAATACATAACATTAATACATGATAATTACTGACATGTCCTTATAATATAGCAGAAATCCAGATGTTAAGATGATCATAATAAAGGTCAACATGAACACTATGAAGACAGGAATGTCCCGCCTACAGCGTTGCATAAATGTCCCAAAAACAATAGTTGACCTTTAGACGACCCTGCATGTGGCCTCTTTGTGTGTGAAAGTGTACTGCGTGTTTTCATCTCACTGCAGCATGACTGTTTAAAGTGTGTATGTGTGTGTGTGGCACATCTGGGATGCACAGCACATCAGTTTATCCAAATGTACAACACATCTGTATATTTGTAGTGTACAACACATCTGTATATCTGTAGTGTACAGCACAGCTGGATGTCTTTACATACAGATGTGCTGTATACAGCACGTCTGTACATTTGCATTGTATGATACATGATGTGGATAGTACTGTATTGTTGTGATGATGTCTTATCACACTTCAGAGCCACTCTAAAGTTTGTGTGTGTGTGTGTGTGTGTGTGTGTGTGTGTGTGTGTGTGTGTGTGTGTGTGTGTGTGTGTGTGTGTATGTGTGTGTATGGGGGATTGTACTTTACCTCCGGAAAGGTGGGAAGCCGCACAGCAGGATGTAGGTAATCACACCTGCTGCCCAAATGTCCACTTTTATACCGTAACTGAGTGCCAAAGCAAATATATCACATCTGTATCAGTAACTTTAGTATGACAGCTTTAATCCGCCGTTATGTATTAACATTGCTTCCGAATAAACACATCCAGCGGTCACAATTAGTAAGAATCGTATAAATTGTGTGATCTAATTATATGTAAATCAGCCAGACACATGGCTCTCGGTTTTCATTTTTAAATAAAAAAAAACACAAGGCGGTAAAAAAGTGATGTACCCCAATTCTGCTATGATCTCCGGGGCGACGTACGTCGGCGTCCCACACACGGTGTACAGAAGCCCTTCCACCACTGTGGCCAAACCAAAGTCCCCCAGCTTCAGAGATTTAGTGCCGTCCGGATATTCACACACCTGCACCAAACACACACACATGGCAAAAAAATCATAAACTCCTACCAGCTTTCAGAACTGTTTCTAAAATCCTCTTTGTCAGATCTCAGCCAGGTCCCAACAACCAGAGAGCCTCCATGGCCTCCAAATATGGCTGACATGGACTCCAACTCCCAGAATACAGTTTTTCCATTCTGAGTCTTCCTGCTACTGAACAGAGGTAAGCTTAATCTTGAACAGACCACTGCATCACGGACAGCGAGAATAAATGTCAATAATAAAAAACGTTTTACTATTTCAGTAATTACTAGATTAAAAAACGACTATTAAATTCACACAAATATATTTGAGTTTGTGCAGTTTGCTACAGATGCGGATTGCGATCTCGGATAAGGGCACCCCATCCAATCAAACAGACGTATTTAGATGTCAGTCTAAATGGTTAGAGCAATAGTTTAGATAAAACAGTCACCAGTGTTTAGAACCCTGCTTTACAGCAACACATAATATGACGCTTTCATTCCCACCGTCGCTAATGCTAGCGGATCTTTTAGCATTTACTTAATAATTTCTCATAAAAGGAGAAAAACCTGACAATTCTGCATATCGAGGGAGTAAATGAATAAAGGATGGAAGGAATGAAGACATTTGTTTAAAGTTTGCTGAAATAAGTAGAACAGTAGAAAGTAGATCATATCTTTAGAAAAATGTTTATTAAATGTAAAACACACACATTTGATGTATTATGCAAATGTAAACTATTAAATTTTTCAGTTCATTTAATTTTATATAATCAATTTCTTTTGGGGCAATTTAATCGATTATTCAATTTAATCAAAATAATAAAAAAGTGTATTATATAAATTATTAAATTTTATTGTTGGAAAATATTAGGAAATATTATTTTATATATCATTTAACTAAGCAGGCATTTTATTGAAATGTATCCACTAATGTTAATAATAACTAATAATAATAAAAGATTATTTTTAATTATGAAAGATAATAAAAAATAAAAATAAATTGTATGTTTTGTAATAAGAGATATATGATATCTGATTTAAAGAGATCTTGCTACAGCTAGAGGTTTTCATTACACTCAAAGTGAGAATACAGAAGTTGTAGCTCTGTGAAAGATTTTTATTCAGAAGGTTATGAAATCAAATCCCAGCATCACTAAACTGGCACTTCTGGGCCCTTGAACAAAGCTCTTAAACCTTCGACTGCTTATTTGTATAAATGATATCATTGTAAGTCGCTCCGCATAGCGAGTATCTGCTGAACAGTATAAATGTAAATGTGTGAGGTACCAGCAGATTTTCGGGTTTGATGTCCCGGTGGACGATATTCATCCTGTGTAGGTATTTAAGAGCGGCGGCCAGGTTGTACACCATGGAACTCGCATCTTTCTCGGTGTACTTCATCGAAGACGTGATGGCGTCGAACAGATCTCCACCCTGCAGAGAGAAGATCATGTCGTTGTCTGTTGCTTAAGCACCTCGCAGCGCTAATAACATGAATAACATGCTAATAACAACACCTTATACCACAGAGATGCTAAAATCTCCTGTCTGATTAGCATAGCACATGCGGATAATAATACGGCTAATATATAATAATTGAGTTGAGGGTAACAGCTTATTCTCGAGGACTATTAAACCATTAAACTAAGACTTTCTGAGGGATTGTCTGTGAAAACAGGATGTTGTTTCTTGCAAGTATCCAGAACAAATGTAACTATAAATGGCAAAAGAAAAACATGCAGCACACACACACACACACACACACACACACACACATACACACACACACACACACACACAAACACACACACACGTAAATGTAAATTAGGGGTGTAACAAAATTCACGGTTCGGTATGTTTCTCGGTTTTGAAATCACGGTTCGGTCCAATTTCGGTACCGTTCGGGTGGAAGAAATGCAAAACATAAAGTTGTTTGTCTTTTTTAATCAATGCAGTTTATTAACATATGTAAATAGAAAACTTAAAAAAATGTATGGATTCCTTGCATCCTTCATCTATTCACTCCCTTGATATGCCGATTTTCTCCTTTTAAAAGAAATTCTTGAAGCTGTACACAAAATGGTAAAGATTTCATAGTGCTAGCGCTAGCCACTTCCTGGTTATCGGCTAACGTTAGCACTATGTATTCTTTAGCGTTTTCATGCGTGCGCAAAACAAATCGTATTTCCTGCAAGGAGCGAGTAGCCACAGTGACACTGCGCTAACTCAAATTTCTTTTTTATACCCCTGGCATTGTTGTGTATGTTTTCAATTTCAATAATAAGAAACAAAATGTGCTCAAAGCGTGAGGCAGAAACTAAACAAACTTGCGTTCCTGAGGGAACTCAGATATTAACTATGTTCCACACTTTAAAAGGAATTCATTACGGATATGTGTACCGTTAAAATCCCCTAATATATATAGCAATGGCTAAGACCAGTTTACCTTCACTAGCTCCATGACGAGATAGAGCTCGGAGGATGTGTCCACTTCCTCCACCAGCATTATAATGTTAGGGTGTTTGACCCTCCTTAGTACAGCCACCTCGCTCTCAATCAGGTGCTCCTGAGTGTACACGAATCACGTCAATCAAGTCACATGCTTAAAAGTTCAGGCAAAAACTTTTTACATTAAAAATGTTCAACTGAATGATGTGTTGCAGGTGGCAGTTAAATAATGCTAATTGAACATTAAACTTCTGGTATGTGTGTGTATATATATATATATATATATATATATATATATATATATATATATATATATATATATATATATATATGTTAATAACGCAAATTCATTTTGATGTCACAAATTTTATTAAATCGCAATGATTAATGCAGCGCACATCTCTGTTTGACCTTTTTTATTCAAAAATATAAAGAAATCAATATATAAAAGGCAAAATTTCAATCTATTATATAAAAAATATAAAAACAAAAAAAATTCTTTATACAATAATAATTTTTTATTTAATGAATTAGTACAAACTCTGAAATGTTCTGAAAATGAAGAAATGTTACTCCGAACTTTCGTGCCACTCGCGGCTTCTCGACAACTATCAGATTTTGGTGAGTTACTCTTTGTCCGGTTCCAAATGAATGTGTATGTGTAAAAGAACCATAGGGAACCACTGAGATAAATTTGACATTTATACTTATTTTTGTTTCTTTGTTTTGTAAAAAAAAAAAAAAATAGTGTAAAGACCTCTTCCATTAAACATTACAAATTAAAACCCAGGAGGTGTGAAGCTTTCGACTCACTTTGCCCCGGCATTTATTCTTATCAATGATCTTTAAGGCAAACTCCTTTCCAGTCGACCTGAGGAGCAAAATAAATTAAAACTCATATTACTCATAAATACAACTATCCATCTGAAAATTATCAATAGTTATGGTTAATAAATAATCAGTCATATGTCTCAAAATGCTCCAAACTCCTTCATAAATGCTTTAAAAAATTTCATCGATAGAAAAGTCAAGAGAAAGACAGGAAACACAAGTTCCTTTTAAACTTGTAATGCGTCATCAGTTACCGTTCAACGCATTCCTTCACCACTGCGAAATTCCCATCACCGATAACCTTTCCCACAATGTACTTCTCCATGATGGCTGAAGCTGTAGGATTTCTGTTTCCATTAACTGCAGGAGAATAAAAACAACTTTAACGAATACATTTGACTTAATTTTTAATTTGATCTACAATTAGGATTCACATTCTTTCGAGTTGATCATATATATATATATATATATATATATATATATATATATAAATATTTGCAAATCATTGCATTCTGTTTTTATTTACATTTGTTGTAAATCCTCCACTACTCAGACGAGAAGACGTAAAAATCTAAATCAAACACCAAAAAAACTAAAGGTGGCTGAGAGAAAACAATACATTTTGACACGACACTCTAAGAAGGAGGATCATTTGTATGAGAGCAAAGAACAAATGCAAAAACGTACTCTCACCCTCAGAGCTGGTGTTGTCAATGTGTTGAGGCTGATGCTGCTCAGAGGAGACACTTACATTCGAAGCAGACGTCTGATGGGTCGGAATCTGTAAGAGAAATGATGTTAAAACTGGTAGTGTCTTAACAAGCTTTTTATCTTCAGCTGAGGACGGTGATGAGCTGGGATGGATTATTCCGATTATTTCTTTTAATCATATGCGTTAGATGGGAAGCGAACAACCCATAAAAATCACAATATTAAACACACTTATTTATTTCTATGTTTAAAGTTCTGAATATGGTCAGTTTCAACTTTATAGTGTAAACAGGGATCCAATTGAGAGGGCGTGTCCCTCTGTGTAATCATTTGGCATGTCCATCACTGATAAGGTGCTTAAATCTACAATCTGGACTAGAAAGAAATCAGCTTTTTATTCCCTTCACTTTTCTGGTAAGATGTTCCACCAGATTTGGAGTGTGTTTCTGGTGATTTGTGTTTATTCAGCCATAAGGGTGTTAGTAAAGTCAGATACAGATGTAGGTGAGAAGGTGAGGAGGCCTGGGGTGCAGTCTGCCACTCCAACGCATGTAAAATGTTTATGCGATCATATCAGGTGCAGGAGTGCAGGTCTTTACCCCAGACCTACCAGTATCCCAGAGCCTTAACTATTGAGCTTCCACTTACCATTATTTCTAGAGAAATTAGCCTGAGTTCCTAATATTTACATTAAATAAATATATATTTTTAAATCCCAGGTAGGATCGATATTTTAATGTGAGACTCAGTGCTCTCCATACAACTCCAGTATTCGACCCACCCGTCCTGACCCCAGGCTCATTTTTTCACTTCACACGATTCTGTTGCTGTTGTGCTTAATTTCACAAAAGAAAAATCATCATATTAACTTTCTGAAATGTCGCTTCTTCTGCATAAAAGTTTTATATAAATCACTACTGCAAAAACTAATTTCAAAAACGTAATCAGTAAAAATCTGCTACGAACATGTGATCTTCATGAACGCGCTCTCATTACGCATGCTCTAATCATCTCTGTTTCTATGAAAATATGCAATTGCATTTCTTTAAGCAAATAGCAGTGAAATTGTGAATTTTATGATGTCTCTAGTGACCTGTATTTAAATGAGAAGATGCAAAGCCTAAAACTACATCAGCCATAGAGCAAATAGCAGCAGTGCAAGAAATCAAGGAATTCTATCCATTCAGGAAGAGATATGCTGGTTTTAAAATATAGGATAAACTGGAAAAAAATTAAAATAAAATTGCACGAAGCAACGATTTTTTTTTTTTTTTTTATG
The DNA here is from genome assembly GCF_946808225.1 of Silurus aristotelis. Classification (NCBI taxonomy): domain Eukaryota; kingdom Metazoa; phylum Chordata; class Actinopteri; order Siluriformes; family Siluridae; genus Silurus; species Silurus aristotelis. The sequence goes on along the minus strand of NC_139577.1, from coordinate 31,337,871 downwards.
TACTTATAGTCAAGAACAAAGGGCAACAATAGGAGGCTTATTTTTAAGGCTGGAATTAAGGTTGGATATTACGATTGTACAAATTCCACCAACAATTTCTAAAGTGCATTTGCATTGAGTCCTGAATACGATCCATGACTCTTTTCAAGTGTATATCTTTGCATCATAATTATTTAATGTGCTCATAAATGATTCATCACTTTTCCCAGTTTATCCTACAAACAAACAAACAAACATTCTCTAGGAGCTGGGATTGAGGTTTTGAATTGAAGTCATATTTCATCCTGAAATAGCATTTACACAATTTTCCCCTTAGTCCATCTGCAATAGGTTACAATACAGGAGCTTTAAAGGGTAAACTGCTGGAAGCTTATATAAAAGCTTCATTAGCTCTCTAGCTTCAAGGCAGACAGAAAGAAAAAGATCAAACACACCAACGGTTTGCTTTTGAAGTGAAAATTGCGTAAATGTTCTTTCAGTGCCGAGAGGATAGAGGCATGACTATGGTTAGTTTGCAGGTGCATATAAAAAAAACACTCCAAACATCATGGTACCTTTACAGAAAGATGGAAGGCAGCCCCCATCCGCTTGTTGCAACTAAACTAAAAGTAAGTGGGAAGATACAGTATTTATAGAAGCACATCAGTAAAGCTGATAGCTTGAAAACAAGCTATTAGTATAGTATATAGTATTAGTATATAAGTATATATTACTAACTATTAGTATAGTCAGACGGATGACTGCTTAGATCACTTGTTCTAAGTGGATCTATCTCATGTCATGATTTGTTTTATAAGAGCTAATGGTAAAATAGGATTAACTATTTATCAAAAACTTTTTAATAATCCCAAAGTCCACAGACGTCTGAGGAATTGAGAGATGTTTTATATATATATATATATATATATATATATATATATATATATATATATATATATATATATATATATATATATATATATATATATATATATATATATAACACCTTTCATAGAGGAGATGTAGCATTCAGGACACTTTTCTTTTGACATACAAGCATATTTCAGGATTAGAATATCCTGAACCTGGAAATTTGCAGCAATTTATTTTCTACTGTGGCATCACCACAACTTAAACAACTCCATGACATTGTACTGTACCAATAAAAGTCTCTATAACTATCTATCTATCTATCTATCTATCTATCTATCTATCTATCTATCTATCTATCTATCTATCTATCTATCTATCTATCTATCTATCTATCTATCTATCTATATGCAATAATTATTAGAATGTTTTACTAATAATTAGTACTAGTAGTATTAGTTTTTTTTTTTACATTGCATATTATAAATATATATTACATACTTATTGCCAAAAGTATTGGAACACCCGACCTTTCCTGCTATATGTGGTTCTTTTCCAAACTGTAACCACAAAGCTGGAGGCAGAACGTCTTTAGATTTGCATTCACTTGAACTTGGAAACCCAAACCTGTTTTAGCATGGCGATGCCCCTGTGCACAAAGTGAGCTCCTTGAAGATATGGTTTAAATGCTTTGAAGAGGAAGATCTTGATTGGCCTGCTATAGAGCCCTGATCTCATCCCTACTGAACACCTTTGAAATGAATGTGAACGCTGAATGCACCCCAGGTCTCCTCACCTACATTAGTACCTGCCTTGGAGGTGCTAGCTCAGTGGTTAAGGCATTGGACAATGGATCAGAAGGTCACAGGTTTAAATCCCACCACCACCAAGCTGCCACTGTTGGGCCCTTGAGCAAGACCCTTAACCCTCCCCTGCTCAGTTGTAAGTCGCTCTGGATAAGGGCGTCTGCCAAATGCCATAAAATGTAAAAAAAAAAAAATGTTTTGTAATACCCTTGTAAGAAAGGATTCCTATTCAGTTGTATTTCCACGCTTCACCACTAGAGGCAGACATACAGTTTACCAAGTATTGACAAGCTACCTATGACATCACAGTGCCCTGTCCTCCATCAAGAGTATAAAAGGCCAGAACAACGAGCACAGTCGTTATATGCTGACAATGAAGCACTATGGAAAAGGGGCCGAAATGTTCTATCTGTTGAAAATAAAATTCAAAAAGCAGTAAACGAGGTGGAGAATTGGGCGAATAATTGGGGCTTTCGGTTTTCTGTGGCAAAAACACAGGTGGTGTGTTTTTGGAAGAAGGAGAAAATTACAAGCTTAAATATTGAAATGTACGGGCATAAGTTGGAACAAGTAAAAGTAGTAAGGTTTTTGGGAATGTGGATGGATTCTAAATTAAACTTTAGAACACATATTCAGAAACTGATAGAAAAATGTAAAAAAGGAATGAATGTATTAAGGTGCTTGTAAGGAGTAAAATGGGGGGGGCAACATGTCAGTCTTTGAAAAGAATTTATTGTGCTGTAATTAGATCAAACATTGATTATGGATGTTTTATATACAGTTCTGCGAGCAAAACAATACTTAAAAAGATTGAGGTAATTCATAATCAGGCTTTGCGTATTTGCTATGGTGCATTTAAATCATCGCCAATAGCCTCATTACAAGTGGAAATGGGAGAATTGCCCTTAGAACTGCGCAGGCTTCAGCTGAGACTAAGGTACTGGTATGGTGTAAAGGGTCATCTGGAAAATCACCCAGTTAGACTGATTTTTAGCGACTGTTGGGAATATGAGCACAGGGAAATAATAAGCTTTGGTTGGATAGTAAGGAAAGAGGTAAACAAGTTGGAGCTGAAAAATTGTGAAATTGCTCCTTCTGTTACTCTACCAGCAATTCCACCGTGGTTGTTTCATAACCCAGTGATAGATTTACAAGTTAAGAAAATATTAATTTAATAATTTAATAGATTAAGAGTAATCCGGGGATGAATATGCCAATTGAATTAATATTTCGGCAGTACATCACACGAGAGTATTACGATTCACTACAGGTATTTACGGACGGTTCTAAAGATCCAGAATCTGAAAGGACTGCAGCAGCAGCATATCCCTGCTCTTTAAACAAAGATTGCAAAAACACTTTCAGATCAAGTGTCAGTTTTTGCCTCCAAACTTTTGCCAATCATACTAGCCCTACACTAATTTAAGAAGTGGAAAATCCGAATCAGGGCAAGACTTAATATCAGAAATCTTTCAGAGTCTGTTTAGAATAAGGCGGCTGAGGATGGAGGTAAATATCCTTTGGGTACCTGCTCATGTTGGTGTGGATGGAAATGAAACGGTGGACCTAATAGCAAAGAAAGCATTGAATCATTCTCAGATAGACATTAAGGTAGCTTTGAGTAGAGCTGAATACAAGGCAGTGATTTCATCTGAAGTATGTAAAAGATGGCAGGAATTATGGAATAGTGGGACTAAAGGAAGACATCTCTTCCAGATACAAGAGAAAGTTGGTAGTGAGAGGAAAAGATTGGGAAATAGAAGGAAGGATGTCGTCATCACAAGATTAAGAATCGGACATACTGCATTAAAGCATAGTCTCTTTAGAATCGGAACGCATGAATCGGCTGTATGTGAGAAGTGTGGAGAATTGGAAACAGTGAGGCACATATTAGATAAATGTCCTGCATATGAAAGAGACAGATTTCAGTGAATTCAGGAATTAGGATGGATAGGAATGGACAATATCTCTCTAAAGGTACTGCTGGGAAGCAAATTCGGGCAATCGAGTGTTTAAGAATTGTTATTTAAATACCTAAAAAATACAGGAATGATAGATAGAATTTAGTTTATTTATTTATTTATTTATTTATTTTTATTTGATTATTCCACCTTACTGTGTTTCGCTCCACACTCCAGATCAGTAGGTGGCAGTAATGCACCTTTTTTGTTGGTCTGCCAAACTGCCATAAAACACCACCACAACAACAACAACAACAACAACAACAACAAAGCAGTCGTCTTTGACCAGTGGCCATTCGACATCGTGCAACCTGTCACTCAGCACTGACCATTCAGCAGTGGCCTTTCAGCATGCATTCTGCCTCACGCAACCTACCGTACAGCAGCTAACAGAAGACAGCAAGAATCACCTCATTTACGATCTATTCTATACACAGTGAAGTAGAGTGTTCTGAATCCTGTACCGTGTTTTTACTGACACCCTGGGGCGAGTACAATCCCCTGATCAGCGCACACCAGATAGTGAAAATCCTTATATGATCCTTCGAGCTAGAGAGGAAAACTTCCTAACATTCGGTCCTTCGATAGGAAAAACTTCCTAACAACCCTTGTGGTCTAAATGTGGAATGCAATGTTTAAAAATCACATACCATACTCATGACCAGGTGACCCAATACTTTTGGCAATATAGTGTATATGTAATAATTATAAGTTTTTTTTAATAATCTTTTTTTTTCTCTCTCATTTATTTGAATTTCTACCAAAACACTACAGAATTCTCTGTTCTGATTCGTCAGAAGGTGTTTCTTTTTCTAGAAATACGTTCAGCACAAGCACTGACCGTATTTTTTAGATATAAATCATGGGTTTAGATAAATTGGCTCATACCAATAATTTAGAAACACTGCAATCAATGGGAATCAGTGTAGGAGCTTTACAATACTGATTTTTAAGCTTATTATTGAATTGTTAAATTTTTTAACAAGTAGCTTCAATTGTATTGTATAGTGTTTTTAATCCACGCTAGCCAATCATAGGCACTTGTGAGCTTATGTATGCATAAGAGCATTATTTATATTATTTATGCATAAGAGCGTTATTTACGTAGCAAAAGTAGCATTTTCCGGTTAATGCACCATGAGCAGTAATTGCAGAGAAAACCTGTATTAGCCTTTGCTCTCTCTAGATGTTGCTAGATAGAGGAGCATTGGCTGATTAGTAAGAATTAGGAAGAAAATAGGGCTTTCAAACACTAATAATAGGGTTAATAACATTCAATATCTTCATCATGAAGACTTTCACATGGTAGAAAACATACAGACCACTAATTGGGAACTGGTAGCTTTTGGAATTGTTTTTTTTTTTAATCCATAGGTTGTGAGTTCAAATCCTAGCCACACCTCGCTGCCAGTCTGGGCCCCTGAGCAAGGCCCTTAAATCAGTTATACTGATCAGGCATAACTTTATGACCACCTGCCTAAATATTGTGTTGTTCCCCTTTTGCTCCCAAAACAGTTCTGACCCGTCGAGCATCAACAGCATGAACTTCCTCAGCAGTTTGGCCTACAGGAGCTCGCCTGTTGGATCGGAACACACTCGCCAGCCTTTGCTCCCCACGTGCATTAATAAGCCTCGGCCGCCCATGACCCTGTCACCGGTTCACCACTGATCCTTTTTTGGGCTACTTTTGATAGATACTGACCACTGCAGACCAGGAACATCCCACAAGAGCTGTAGTTTGGGAGATACTCCGACCCAGTCAACTTAAGCATACATGGGCTCACAGTCACCTATGATTGGCTAGTGTTGCTGTGATTGACAGTGTGGAGTGCAGAGTCAGATTTGCTTGCTATGTATGTCTGATCGTAATTTAAACTCTCTGTGATCTTTTCTGCTGTACAAATTGAAATGTCCTTCTTTTCTCTTCTCTACATCTCCAGTGGTCTCTTATTACATAAAATTGCAAAAAATCCATTAAAAAATATCCATTTTAAAATACACAATATTACCTTTTAAATGATTATTATTAGCTTTGGTAGGTTGAATGAATAACATTTTTCTGTCCTACGCTTGTGGAGTGAAGAGGCGGTGATGTGGGGGTGCAAATAAGATTTCGAGAAAATGGTACAGTGACTAATATCACCTTCTTCTTTCCTTTTCAAGACTATTCATCGCTAACAAAGGGGTGAAATGCTGTGAACATTGTCTCTTATATAATTTGATCATTATATTTTTTTTATGTTACTCATTTACAATGTATGTGCGTAAAAGTCCACCTGGCATGAATCACTACTTTAAAAGCTCCCCCCAACATCTGGAACAGTGGAATAAGCATCTCTAATTCTGCAGCACGAATCCCAAAAACTGCCGGGACGTTGCCATGACGATGCTGCTCTCACCTTGAAGTTGCGCATGCTGCGGGGACTTGTGGGGGATGAGCTGGAGGACTTGGTGGATTTGGAGGTGGAAATCTGACTCAGGCTGGGAACCACTCCGTTAACTAAAGAGAGTGAACGAGAGAAATGGAGAGGAAAATGAGAAAGTGCAAAAGATGGAGGGATATCTGCATTACAGATGGAGAATGAAATAATGTAGGAATGTTGCATTTGTGCTGTAAACTTTCATTGAAACTTTAGTGAAATGCTTAAGATTCCATTAAGATCAGATCTAAGATCATCGCTTGAAAACAAATAACTGGAACACTGGGATATTTACTGTGCTGTGTATCCCTGGGGACACAGACCCAATTCAAGTTAATGTGATTGCATAGGATCATGTCACAGGACAATACTTCTAGCCTTGGGATAGTTCTTGGCAACCAACTATACTTAATTTCCCTAGGCAACCTACTTATTTTTTTTGCAAACCTGACTCATCTTTGCAAGTTTGCCCTTTATAGCATCAGGAGGACAGAAACATTTTCATTTTTCAGACAAAAAGCTTCACCGATGATTCAGCCAGACTTATCTGCAGTGCATTCATAAATAATACATCGAATTGAAGTAAATCTCTCAAAATTTACAACGCGCTGTTCTATCAGTCGTTTGAAAATGTCTCATCATCATCATCTCTTTCTAAGAAAAAAGGACTAATTATTCCAGTCTGGTTGCGTTAATGGTTGGCAGTTAATGTGCATTTCCTCTGTGGGCATGCACTAGCAATCATTCAGGCTGACTGGGTGCTACAGAGGGTTCGTTAAGTTCGTCAGTGCTGCATTAGCTAGCCTTATATTAGAAAAAAGTGTGTCAGAGTGTGGGCAGAAAGCCGGTTTTTAAATAGCTCCACACTGGAAGGAGGAAAGAACCACATTGGAATGCTCTTAGCCTGATTTAATGCTGCACTTAGAGGCCAGAGTTTATGTGCAGATCTCTTTAGAGGTGGCTTCAAGGTCACATAGGGTCAAATTGCTTGCTTGCTTGCTTTAAATGCCAGGATGGTTATTATGGATTTTTCTTAGATCCATACAAACATAAAGTTTAACCCTAGCTTCCTATGAATCTTACAAAATTTTAAATTATACATAAATCATTAACTACAGCTGAAGTGGTTGCCAGCTAGTGCATATTCTAGTCAAATAAACTTAATGAATCTACAGAAGTGATGACATTTTCTATTGTGAACTAGCTTTGGCAAACTAGCCAAATTAAACTAATAAGCTACATCAATGATCAAATATTAATGGCTTACTAGCTTTCTAATAATGATGTCAAAACACTAGCTAACGTTCTATTGAGACAACTAACTTAAATTATGTTACAACACCTGCCATATACAAATTCTATCTGGCTCGTTAATTAACATATAAAACTGATATAAACTGATATAAAGTGGGGCGTATTTGCCAGCTTATTGACCAGCTGGGTACAAATGAACTCTGATCATACTGCACATTGTCTTTAACTTTTATGAAGTAATACATGTTTCGTTCTGTCCCTGTTGCCCCTCAGTCTAATGATCTCTAAAGGACTCCTCATGAGCAGTTTTACACTCAAGTCTCCATCGGTGGACAGTTGTAAACCTCAACAATGATGGATCCATTATGAATGGACATTAGAAGTCACCCAGATGAAGAAATGTTCCCCTTCGAGTCTGTTACATTTGAAGGATTCTTACTCATACCATCTCAGGGAGTTTTTTCTTGCCACAGTCACCACTGACTCACTCATTAGGGATAAACTTAACGTATAATTTATACATTTAGAATAAATTTTAAATGTATAAATTATACATTTAAATGTATAAATGTATAATTTATACATTTAAAATTTATTTTTGTACTTTATCTATTTCTGTAAAGCTGCTTTTGGAAACTGTCCATTGTTAAAACCACTATACAAATTAAACTGAATTGAGTTGAACTAGAATTGTTAAATCAATAAAATAAGGTATTTAGTAACTTTTTAACTTGTACCTTTCTTTAGTTTTTATCTAGCTGAGTATAAGTGAATCAATTAAATGAAGTATCACCCCGGTTTGAATCTCGTGCCCCTGGTTTTTCGCGGAATTGCATTTGGCACATAATCAATTAATTTGGCTGATATCTCTCACTGATAGCACGATAGACCTAAAAACTTATAGGGAATTGTTTTTATGAAGTTTTATGTAGAATAAATACAATTTAATTAACAAAAATAGAATTAAACTTTCTTTCGGCTTCTCCCATTAGGGGTCGCCACAGCGGATCATCCTAACCACTAGACCACTAGGGAACCATTAATAAAAAATAGAATTATTAATTATAAAATGAAGTAAAAGTTTAATACAGTACAGTACTGTATACATAAAATATCATTTTTGGGGTGGCGTCCGTTTATCGTTTTCCGTTTGTTGTGGGCGGTTTTGGAACGTAACCACCGCAATAAACGGGGGATTACTGTAATTGCTTGGGTATATTGAAACTCCTTGAGTATATTTGAACCAATAAAATCAAATAGTTTCTAGCTAGCTTTCTTACTAACTAGCTTTCTATATTTCTGAATGGATTGAGTAAATTTTGTCCTCTTGTCATATACTTTAATTGGGTTTCCCAACACCACTGAGCTCCCAGCAACACTTACCTGGGGATTTAACTGGAGACTGACCACTGGAGTAAAAGTATGGAGAACTTTTCCTCACTGCAGATTGAGAGTGAGAGATAGACAAAAAAGAGGGAATTAAACAAATAATTATTTCCTAACCACCAAAATCTTAAAAAATACTCATTTGTTCTGCCATATTTAATGCAATCACTGCACATCATATCAGTGCAGACATTACCGCATCGTCACACTCGAAACCTGATTCAATATCCCCGTCATCATCGCTGCTGTAATGTCCTTACAATCTTGCCCTTACTGTGTGTGTGTGTGTGTGTGTGTGTGTATGTGTGTGTGTGTGTGTGTGTGTGTGTGTGTGTGTGTGTGTGTGTGTGTGTGTGTGTGTGTGTGTGTGATACTGCTGACCTGATCCAGGAGATTTGCTGCGCCGTGCTGGACTCTTACTGCCACTTGACCTCACTGGAGTGGTGGAGCGGGAAGTACAGGAAGATTTTAGCACACGGCATTCTGCAAAACACACACACACACACACACACACACACACACACACACAGACTTAACATGTGTTTAAGATACTTCAGGATAAAATACAAAATGAAGGCCATTTGGTTGTCTTTCCCTATATCTAAACTGCAGATAGCAAATATGAAGTTATTTATACACTGTAATGTATTTAATGTCATTTAAGGAATTCATTTAATTGTGTAAACTTTTCACCAGCCATAAAAATGAGACAAATGCCAAAAATGGTTCCTTATTTCCTCATTGCTGATAAATTTAATCCATTTTGGAATACGGCTGTGACATGGGACAAAATGTGGAGAAAGTAAAGCGCTGTCAATATTTTCCCGATGCACTTTATATGAGTCATTTTCTAAATGTATTTTGTCTGGTACTCGTTTATTTTTTATTTTTTTTTTTTATAACTTTTTTCGGGTTCCCTGGTGGTCTAGTGGTTCCCTGGTGGTCTAGTGGTTAGGATGCGGCGCTCTCACCGCTGCGGCCCGGGTTCGATATCCGGTCAGGGAACCAACCCCAGCCATTAGGGTTAAACAAGCCTTAGTGCCGGTCCCAAGCCCCTGGATAAATGGGGAGGGTTGCTTTAGGAAGGGCATCCAGCGTAAAAACATGTGCCAAATCAAACATGCGGATGGTCCGCTGTGGCGACCCCTAATGGGAGAAGCCGAAAGAAAGTTTTTTTTTCATTTTCTTTTTCTTTTATTTATTTATTTTTCTGGCATTTGTCTGATATTCATTTATTCTGTCTGGGCTTGGTTAATTTGGTCTCTTATTGATCGATTTGGTTTTGGTATCAGTTTAATTAGTCTGTTATTGGTTTTATTATATAATAAATACTATATGTTATTATTATTATTATTATTATTAGATATTTGTCATGATTTTAATTTGTGTAAACGTCCTAATTAATAGACATGTCCTCACTAGAGAATGCAACAGATACAACTAAACTGGGTCCTAATGATGTAGTATCAGTGGCAGCAGTCTACCGTCTGAAGAAAACCCCACTGTCTCCTTTTGTTCTTTTATTTTTGGAAAAGTCCTACTTTGGCAAAGTGGAGCAGCGAGGATAAGTAGGGCAAAGACATCAAATGGCGGAAGTACATACTTTATTGGCCGTGTGTGTGTGTGTGTGTGTGTGTGTGTGTGTGTGTGTGTGTGTAGTGTGTGTGTGTGTGTGTGTGTGTGTGTGTGTGTGTGTGTGTGCGTGTGTGTGTTTAGGTGTCTGTCATGTGTTTAGTGCTACACAGGATAAAATCATCTTAGAAAAACAGGATGTAGAATAGAAGAGCATCCTGATGGCTAGCTGCTGAGGTTTGGGACACTGAAAGGAAATAAGGTCTCGCATGCATGTGTGTCCTGTCTTCTGTATACCACAATGTGATAAAGGTCAAGGGCAAATTCATACCAAGGTCATTTTCTGTAGCAGAAAATGCCAGTGCAGTGTAAGTCCACAAATAAACACTGTTCAAATCACTAGTTCCTGAACACAAATAAGTAAATATGAGGTGGTATCAAAAAGTTTCAAGATTAGTTCTGTTTATAAGAAAGTACTCTTTATCAAGTCAAGTCAAGTCAAGTTTATTTCTATTGCGCTTTTCACAACAGACATTGTCTCAAAGCAGCTTTACAGAGTTTAACAGTTAAGGTGAATGATGTGTATTTATCCCTGATGAGCAGCCATGGTGACTGTGACCAGGAAAAACTCCCTTAGATGTTATGAGGAAGAAACCTTGAGAGGAACCAGACTCATAAAGGGGAACCCATCCTCATTTGGGTGACATCAAGAGTGTGATTGTGAGAGTGTGACTATACAGAACACTGGAGAGTGAGAACTAACATGATTACTGGAGTATAAGATTATAAGTAATGTTCTTTCTACAGTCTTATACAGTCTTTATCTACGTTTACACACTATCACCCTCAGCATAGTCCCCTTGCACAGGAATACAGCACTCCCAGAGTTCATGCCACTTCTGGAATATATTCTGGAAGTCTTCTTTTTGAAGCGTGTCAAGCACCTTCTGAGATTCGCTCTGGATATCCACAATGGTGTCAAAACGGCGAACTTTGAGCCGGATATTCATCCTCGGGAAGAGGGTGAAGTCCGCAGGAGCCAAATCTGGCAATTAGGCTGGTTGCTAAAGTGAGATTATGTGTTCTATTCTCCCATGATCATCAGGCACAAGGCTGGCGAATGGTTTCGACATTTTCGTGGGTTGAGATCGTTAAAGCTCTTGCTGATCTCTTGTCGTCTTCCAGTAAAGTTCTTACGATCTTGGAGTGCGCGTGCCACTTCAAAAACACCTCGTACGTCTCGTTTCAGCATCGCCGTATGTCAAACATTTCTGTGCCCGGTTTCACACCGAATTTCATGTTTGCATGAACGTGCTGTTAATGATAAAAACACAGATGTGGTCAGAATATCTAGAACAATATCGAAACTTTTTGATATCACCTTGTAATAAAATTGTATTTCCTTTAAACATGAACTGATTTTTTTTATACCTAAACCTAATGTTCAGACTGGTAATTGAAGGTCGTTCATTTGATTTTAAATTATGAATATTCATAAATATCACAAAACACATTTAGAGGAAAATAAACAGCTCTTCCTCTGCATTCATGCACTTTTCTGAATAGCTAAACATGCAGCAGCAATAATACGTTCATGATCAGAATGAGGGAAAGAAATGGTCCAAAAGACAAAAAAACATACAGAAAGGAAATGTTTTGTTTAATTAGAGTCAGAAGAGCTGGAAGATGAAATAATGATTACTATTTACAAATGTAGTGAGCAGAAAAGCATCAAAAAACAAGTCAAATCTTTTGAGCGATGGGTTACAATAGCAGAAGAGCCACACAGCTGTAGGTAGAAGAAGTATTTGAAGAAGCCAGGTTTTTCTTATACTACTGATATTTGTGAAATATAACTTGAAACTACCAGATAGTTTGGTTTTCTAAATAAAATAAATCAATGAAAAGCATCGCTTGAAAAGAGCTCACTGCTGACGAACATCTGGAATGTTTAACCCAATGCTCAAACATTCTCTGGTGGAACATGTGGATGCCATTACTTCCTCACAGAGCCAGAGCGAATGTAGTGCCAGGTGAGGGTAGAATGTGCACGGCCACTGTGACGTGTCCTACACTTTGTAATGTGAATGCGAGTAAGTGTGAGGGGGATGACATGAGGAAAAAATGTGATGAACACAACAGGAAGTGAGAGGAGGTTAGTGTTTAGCCAAGCCTACCATTCAGAAAGGCTGCACAAGCCTTACCACTGTGATCCAACACAAAATCATCCTGAGCGTAGCGATGCTTCTCCGGACCACACGCAATAAATACGTCGTGATCGCCAAAAAAGTCCTGCAGGCACGTCACCTTGGGGGAGAGAAAGAAACCAAATATTAGAGATCAGTAAGAAGAAAAAAAAGATAAAAGCACAAAAGTAATAACAAAAAATTTTAAAACAAGAAAGCAAAGAAAAGTTTATACAGATTACAGATTAAATAAAAAAAAAAGAAACAAATAAAGACATGTCAGAGGGAAAGATGGGACAGAAAGAAAGAAAAAAAGAAAAAAAGAACTAAAAAGAAAGAAAGAAAGAAAGAAAGAAAGAAAGAAAGAAAGAAAGAAAGAAAGAAAGAAAGAAAGAAAGAAAGAAAGAAAGAAAGAAAAAGATTATTTTAAAAAAGAAACAAATAAAGACATATCAGAAGGAAAGATGGGACAGAAAGAAGGAAAAAAAAGAAAAAAGAACTAAAAAGAAAGAAAGAAAGAAAGAAAGAAAGAAAGAAAGAAAGAGATTCTTTTAAAAAAGAAACAAATGAAGACATATCAGAAGGAAAGATGGGACAGAAAGAAAGAAAAAAAAGAAAAAAGAACTAAAAAGAAAGAAAGAAAGAAAGAAAGAAAGAAAGAAAGAAAGAAAGAAAGAAAGAAAGAAAGAAAGAAAGAAAGAAAGAAAGAAAGAAAGAAAGAAAGAAAAGATAATATAAACAAAAGAAAAAAGAGAAAGATTTCTCTAAAGAAAAAAATAAAAAAAAAGAAAATATGAAAGGTTTTGTTTAAAGGAATAATCTGTACATTTAAAAAATCTGAATGATTTCAAATCACATCATATAAATATAACCCAAAAAACATTCCATTAAAGTGACATTAGTTGTGTTAGTAGTTTCTGTCGTGAATGTACAGGATATTTTTCCGGCCCAGAAACACACTGGCACTTTCACTTGAGTATTTAGAGAAAAACATTAATTTCACTCAAATGTTTTTGACCACCAGAACAAAACCATGAGAACCTTTTTAGAACTGCAAATAAAGTCATATCACAGTCATGCTTTTACACACTGATGACCAACTTCTCAAATACACTGCAGCATGACCTACATGATTCATCCATCTGCAGAAAACCGGATGTGACATAAGAGTTTAGCAATGGCTTAAAATTTTGCTCTCAAATAGCAATAGGTGCTTGGCCCCCTTAATCAGTGCTAGCTGTTACAGTTGTTACTAGGCAGCCAAATTCAGCAAATTTTTCTAATTAGCTGCAATAACCTACAGTGAGCTTGAAATCCTATTCATGGTAACCTAACTTTCCAAAATACACATCTACAATTCAGGCTTGTCAACTAACAAACAAACCTAACAACATTGAGGTATTAGGAAACTTTCAAGAGTAAGCTGACATCACATCTAACTAGTTGCATAAGAAGACATTCTTAGTTCTAGTTAACCAGCTAACAGGCTATTTTCGGGTGTTTATGCTAAGCTAAACTATCCGCCTCATAGGGGTCGCAAATGGATCTGGCAGAGGACCTGTTACTTTTTTCTGCCTCACCTGCCAGATCCAGCGCTCTATCTCAAGGTTCGAAAGCATGCCAGCGTGTACGCAGCTCAGCCTCGTCGCCTGCCAGGAGGCCCCTAAAGCTGCACGAGGGCATCGCCCCATGTCTAGGCACACCAGGGGTCAGTCTCGAGCGACTGATTCCCTTAAGAGACTGGCAGCCTGGAAATGCCTGCCGGACATGTCTCAGTGGGTCCAGCACACTGTAGAGAGAGGCTATACGATTTAGTTCGGGTCTCATCTGCCCCAGTTCATCTGGGTGTGTCCCTCTCTGGTGGGGCCCAAGCAGGCTCTGGTTAAAGAACAAGAAGTAGAAACTACAGCTGGTACTTAATAGTTCCCAAGAAGGATATGGGGGGCTGCGTCTCATTTTAGATCTGCATCAGCAAAAAAAGCTTTTTACTGAGACTCAGGTTCAAGATGCTCACACTGAAACAGGTCGTGTCCCAAATCAGGTCTGAGGACTGGTTTGTCACAATAGATATGAAGGATGCTTATTTTCACATATTCAGCCTTCACACAGGAAATTTCCGAGGTTTGCTTTCAGGGCTGAAGCTCACTAATATCGGGTCCTTCCATTCGGCCTTGCACTCTCAACCCGCACCTTCACAAAGTGTGTGGATGCGGCTCTGACTCTGGGACATCCGAATAATAAAGTATATAGACAACTGGTTGATATTAGCTCGACCAGAGCACCTGGCGACCCAGCATCAAGATGTTGTTCTTGCCCATGTAAAGGAATTGAGGTAAAGACTGAACGCCAAGAAAAGTGCACTTTCTCTGGTAAACCTACAGTAAACCTATCTAGGCATAGTGTGGGATTTGACCGTTATGCGGGCGTAGCTGTCTCCTGCGCAGGTCGAATCTATCCTTGCGGCCATCAAAGATGAGAGTGAGAAAACGACAGCTATTCACTGATGGCAGCTGCATCCAATGTGGGGCCACTTAGCCTTCTTTACACGCCACCCCTACAGTGGTGGCTCAGCAACAGAGGGTTCTCCCAAAATTGCAACCCACTCCACACAATCTAGGTCACACAGGCCTCAGACATGTGGAGAGATCTCGGGTTCCTATTACAGGGCCCGTTGTTGGGGGCTCCTTGTCGTTGCATAACGTTAACGACAGACGCCTCCCTCACCGGTTAGGGGTGGTCATGAGTGCTGGTTCTGCCCAAGGTATTTGGAAAGAACCCCATCTCTCATGGCATATCAAATGCCTGGAGATGCTGGCCGTGCTTCTAGAGTTAAAGCATTTCCTCTCCAGTCTAGGCTCCACCCAGTTTTACAAAGCACAAGTGGACCTGTTTGTGACTCAAGAGACATTGCATTATCTCCTGTGGTTCTCACTTACTCACCCAGCTCATCTTGGGCTGGACACTATGGTACAGGGGTGGCTGAGGCTCTGCCTGTTATGCTTTTCCCCTGTAGCACGACTCCCAGGAGTTCTGGAGAGAGTTTGCTGGGTGGATTCCCTCTCCTTAACCCTGACAGCAGGGCGTCTGCTGGCCATGGTTTGCCGACCTGGTAAACCTTCCCGAACACCCTCCCTGGGAGATTCCTCACAAGAGGGACCTTCTCTCTCAGGCAGGAGTGCTTTGCTCCACCCCCACCCTGAGCTGTGAAGGCTGTGGCTGTGGCCCCTGAGGGGGCACAGCTCTTAGCCACTGGTCTCTTGGCTGAGGTCGTAGAGACCATTCTCCAATCCAGACCCAGTTAACTGGCCAGTTGGCCAAGTGCTGAAATTTCGTCAAGAACAGTTCACCAAAGGGTTGTCTCCTTCCACCCTAAAGGTTTACCTGTCCGCTATTGTGGCTTATAATGCTCCACTTGCTGATCGGTTGCTAGGGAAAAATCGGTTAGTGACAAGTTTCCTTTGCGGTACCCTGAGGCTGAGGCCTCAGGTACAACACAGAGTGCCTGCATGGGACCTGGCTGTTGTTCTGAAAGCCCTGTTTAAGCCTCCCTTCAAAGTGCCTTTGAGATTTTTGACAGTCAAGACTGTTTTTCACATTCACGCCTTGTCCTCTGGGGTATATCTCCAAAACATTTGTAACGCTGTGGGCTGTTCCACCATGCTGTCCTTCGTCAGGTCCTACAGCCTTGACCTTAGTACCACTCCTGGCCCATCTGTCCTTAGACCTAGCTGTGCCCATCCACACTAGGCAGGGATTGGTCAGTCTGGCAGTATTGTACACTCGTTCCCAAAGCATTGTTGACACAGCTCGAGTTCCTGAAAGGGAACATCTATAGGTTGCGTATGAGGAAGCCAGATGCTGCGTCTCCGGCATGTGCTTTTATAGCTTCCTGGTCGTGACATCACCTTGTCAATGACGTTGCGCTATTCCATCACATACATACGTAACCTAGAGACTAGGTTACGTATGTATCACACACACACACACAGACACACACACACACGACACACACCCAGTGAGAGTTAAGAACATGATTAAAGACAGATGGAGATGAGAACTAAACATTATTGTTTCTCTTTACACTAAAAGTAGATCAGAAGGTTTGATTATCCAAAAGAGTGAAGAATGTTGAGTTTGGTACAGACTTCTCTAGTACAGAAAAAAAAATTTCAGTAACTGAATTGATTTTCATTTATTTACTTACTTTTTTCTGAGAGAGAGAAGATAGGTGCTGCTAAGGAACGAGTGTGCTTTAGAATTATGCCCATGGACTCAATCAGACATTTGCACCTCAATGAACCATGTGCAAGAAAAAAAAGTAAAAAAAAAGAAAGAGGGAAAGAAAGGAAAAAGAAAGAAACAGCCAAAGAAGGAAGAAATAATAAAGTGAAAAGCAAGAAAGAAAAATAACAATATATTAAATTAAAAAAACAAAAAGAAGAAAGAAAGTAAGTAAGTAATAAAGGAAAATACAAAGGAAGAAAAAAAGAAAATTACAAAAAGAATTAATAAACATTTCACAAGAACAAATGAAAAAATAAACACTAATATAATAGATAAAAAGCAAGAAAGCAAGAAAGAAAGGTGATTATGGTTAAAGGTATTGTTCTGACTGCTCAGTAACAGGATGTAAATGTGTTTTAAGAGACAGAACACAGATGCTGCTAAGGGAATGACTCTGTATCAGGATTATACCCATGAGTTAATTGCGCTTCTCTGCATTTGTGATGTATATAAAGAAATCTTACAATTGTTTATTTGTTCGCCTTAATGACACTTCAACACTGTAATGTAACACACTGTAACAGGATGTGAGCTGCTGTTCTGGAGGTCATTTCCTGAGCTTTTCAGCGATCCACACTGTCCCATTTTGTTGTTATAAGACTCTGAGAGGAGTCCAGATCAGCAGCAGGTGATCAGGACAGCATATGGGAGCGACAGACTGAAAGGTTAGAGAGTACTGCTGAGAGCTTTCCACCAGCATCACTGAGCTTTTTAACTTGTGCTCTCCAGCTTTTGAGTTTTGGTAGTAATTTCTCCACCAACTGCAAGTTTATTCACTCAGAATAGCTTTGCACATATCTCAAACAGCTGGCAAACACTAATAGACATTGGTCAACACTACATAGAAGGACTTTTAATGAACTTTGAACTCCCTTGGGAGATCACCCAACCACCGTGGATCGCTGATCCAGATCGACATTGAGACCCCAGCATCGGCGCCAAGAATATAAACAAAGAAGGGGGAAGCCAGGCGGCATTAAGGCTAGGCTAAGGCTGAACCTGCAAAAACCATCTCTCCCAAGCATCTTCCTTGCTAATATACGGTCTCCTGCTAACAAAATGGAAGAACTGCTGCTCCGTATAACTTCCCACATTAAGGAATAGAATAACATAATTTTTACAGAAACATGGCTCAACGACAACATTCCCAGCAGTGCTATTGAGCTGGAGGGTCGCATTGTTTTCCGGGAGAACAGGACTACAGTGGACTCTGGTATAATGGATGATAAAGGGCAGGCTCTTTTTGTCAGGAATTCCCCTGCCACGCCCCCTTCGAAGGCTGTCTTCCCATGGGATTCCCTGACGCAACGCGCTTCTGTTCTCGTGCGTGCCCCGCCCGCATGCAGCTGCTCGTAATCGGGCTTCACGAGGAGCAGCTGAGACTCATCTCCGTTTCCCTTTACGCCACCCATATAAACCCCACGCTGACCTTCACGAACGGTCGGTTATTGAATGTACAGTCCCGTCCCAGGACCTCCAAGTAAGCTCGGCTCCGCCCCAGGACCTCCGAGAAAGCTTGGCTCCGCCCCAGGACCTCCGAGAAAGCTCGGCTCCGCCCCAGGACCTCCGAAAAAGCTCGGCTCCGCCCCAGGACCTCCCGGAAAGCTCCGCAAAGCTCCAGGTCCCTCCAGAAAGCTCCGCCCAGCTCCAGGTCCCTCCAGAAAGCTCCGCCCAGCTCCAGGTCCCTCCCGAGAGCTCCGCCCAGCTCCAGGTCCCTCCCGAGAGCTCCGCCTCTCTGCTCCAGGTTCCTCCCGAGAGCTCCGCCTCTCCGCTCCAGGTTCTCCAAGAGAGCTCCGCCTCTCCGCTCCAGGTTCTCCAAGAGAGCTCCGCCTCTCCGCTCCAGGTTCTCCAAGGGAGCTATGCCTCTCCGCTCCAGGTTCTCCAAGGGAGCTCCTCTCCGCTCCAGGTTCTCCAAGGGAGCTCCTCTCCGCCTCCGAGCGACCCCGTGGGCTCCTCTCCGCCTCCGAGCGACCCCGAGAGCTCGGTTCAGCTCCAGTGTCCCGAAGAGTGCTAAGCTCAGTTCCAGTGTCCCGAGGAGTGCTCCGCTCAGCTCCAGTGTCCCGAGGACTGCTCCGCTCCGCTCCAGCGTCCCGGGGAGGGCTCGGTTCCGTCTCAAGACCCCCGTAAGGGCTTGGCTCCACTCATGGATCTCCAGGCGAGCTCCTCTTCGCTCCCAGGCTGCCCAGCAGGCTCCGATCCGCTCCTGAGGGTCCCAAAGAGCGCCCCTTCACCCAAGGGTTTCCCTGTGTGCTCACCTCGACTCCAGAACTGCAAAAGGGAAGTCGAACCACTGCCCCTGGGCTCCACTAAAGGCGACGGCTCACCCCACAGTACTGCAGAAGGCGAAGTGATGCCTCAGAGCTCCTCTCCGGACAATGTCTCGCTCCCGAGCTCCTCCCAGGGCGACGTCTCGCTCCCGAGCTCCTCCCACGGCGACGTCTCGCTCCTGAGCTCCTCCCACATGGCACTCCAGGGGTCCTCTAAGGGCGTCGCTCGGCCTCCTGACTCTGCCGAGGACGTCCTCCAACCTCCAGCCGGGGTCATAAGCACCTCCCAGTTCCGCCTCTGAGGACCACCGGGGACTTCGCTCAGTCTCCGGCCTCCATCCAGGGGGTCTACCAGCCGATAAGCCTTGCTATCTACTCACCCCTTCCTCCGGTTGTCTTTCCCTTCCAGGTCCCCGTGGATGAGAAGACTCCGGTTCAGACCTCCGGCGAAGACGTCTCACAGCTGCCGGCCTCCAATGAGGGCATTGCTCCGCCTCCAGTCTCCCCTGTGGGCATCGTGCAGCTCCTGGTCCCCGTAGGTGTCGTCTCTCCATCTCCCGTCGACGCCTGGGGTTTTGCTCCGTTTCTGGCCGCAGCGCTGGATGGTACTCCGCTCCTGGTCCCCGTAGGTGACGTCTCTCCGTCTCCGGTCGACGCCAGGGGTTTTGATCCGTTCCTGGCCACAGTGTGGGAATGTGCTCCGCTACAGGTCCTTCCCGGCTCTCCCCAGCTCCGTGGCAGGTCCTACCTGGTCCCTTTAAGCCCTAGATCAGGGGGGCCGTCCTCTGAGTGCCCCGGCCCTCCGGGCTTTCTGTGGGTTGGGGCATCCGGTGCCGCTCCGTCGAGGGGGGGGGGGGGTGTCAGGAATTCCCCTGCCACGCCCCCTTCGGAGGCTGTCTTCCCATGGGAATCCCTGACGCACCGTGCTCCTGTTCTCGTGCGTGCCCTGCCCGCATGCAGCTGCTCGTAATCGGGCTTCACGAGTAGCAGCTGAGACTCATCTCCGTTTCCCTTTACGCCACCCATATAAACCCCACACTGACCTTCAAGGAAGTCGGTTATTGAATGTACGTGTGTGTTGTTTCGTTTTGGTCTGTTCAGGTTCCTGGTGGCTCGCTGCTCCGTGTATGCTTCCCACGCTACGCAGCATCTACTTCCTGATTCCTCGTTCTCTCCACGGCGGCGTGTGCGTTTCCCGTCGCTCCTAGAACTTCTGACACTTCTCCTTCTCTGCCGCCGCGTCGCACCCTGCACCGTGGATGTTATTGTGGTTGTTTCTTTTGTATTTCGGACTGCCGTGTGCCGGTTTATCCCGCTCTGCGGGTGCTTTATGTTGGCTCTGCCTTTTTGTATGAATAAAACGCCTTATATTTCTGCCTCCGCCTCCATCTATGCCGCGTGACACTTTTATTTACTATTAGAATACTCAGCTATTGTTATGACTGCAGTGTACATTCCTACGGACGCTAATGCTAAGCTAGCTATGAAGGAACTGCACACAGCTATCAGCAAACATCAGTCTGCACATCACGAAGGAGCTATAATCGTTGCTGGAATGTTCAACCACTCCAACCTGAGATCTGCACAACCAAAATTTCATCATAATGTCTCTTACCGTACCCGAGTAGACAACCCACTGAATCAGGTATACACAAACATACCTGAGGCATACATGGCTATTTACCTTTTCCATTTGGGTCAGTCTGATCACCTCTTTCTGTTAATGCTACCCAAATTCACACCACTACTAAACCGGATGAAACCAGCTGTGTGGACAGTAAAGGCATTTCTTCTCTGCAGCAGGATAGTGACTGGAACATGTTTGCCTCACAGGCCACACTGAAATTTACAATTACAAGGAAAACCTAAACATCATCATTTTTGGACCTTATCAACACGTGCATTGACAATGTCACTACCGTCAAACAAGTAAAATGCTTTCCTAATTAGAAGCTGTGGATGAATTCCATCGTCCGTCTCCTGCTGAAAGCAAGAGATGCTACTTTTAAATCAGACAATGCAGAGGATTAAAACAGAGCCAGGGCCAACCTTACAAACTCCATATAGAAGAGCACTTCCACAACTCTGACTCCTTGCTCTTTTCGATCAAGGTATAGGACATTGCACCTAAATTGCTGACTCTGGCAGCTGCTAGGCAGCTGTTCCGGACGGCATACCGGGACTTGTTCTCAGAGCATGTGCAGGTCAACTGGTGCAGGTCTTCAATGACATTTTCAACTTGTCACTGGCCCAAGCCATGGTTGCCACAAGTCTGAAGCCTAAGCATTCAGGCGTAAAACCTGGTTCTATGAGTTTTTGGAATTTTGGAATTGGACTAAAAATGAGGCGAGCAGTGCAAAAAAGTCGCTCACAGGCTACAGATAGAAAAGTGGTGGGTCTTCAACAGAGGTGCAAAATGTAATAGGTAATGGTGATTGTCAAATAAAATATAATACAGTAAAAAGTACATATACTGAAACATAAATGTAGTTTAGTAGAGAGTGAAAGTTGCTTATATCTTTGATAATCTGTAAAACTAGAAACTAGCTAAAAAAAAAGACTTAAGTACAGTAACAAAGTACATTTACTCAAATACTTTACTCCACTGTTCATAGGAATATCAAATATACAGCACCAAGCAACAAAGCCCCAGAATCACTAAGCTCAGCGCAGCAGAATAGTTCATTAAGTGATCCACAAATTTTATGCATTTCAGGTTTGTAGCTTTTTCTTTTAATGAAAATCCACCCCATCTACTTACATTTGTGACATTGTTGTACCAATTTGTGTTGTTGTCTTCCTATTGTGTGTGTTTATGTGTCGTAAATGCACTAATGATTAATGCATGATTTAACTGTATCCCTATCGGACCTTTTTACACCGACTCAGCAGCTCGGGCGAGTCCCTGTAAATCCCTGAGCGGAAAAATGTCAGACAGGCCTCAGGGTAAAATCCTGGCACGGAGTCAATATGAGGACACAGTGTGTCTGCACACACACACACACACACACACACACACACACACACACACACACACACACACACACACATACACACACACACACACAGACACACACACACACATACAAAATCTATACTGTCCAATCATTCTTCTGTCCCCTTTTCTCTTCTGAGAGAATTGCACAATGATTTTATTGTGTAAAATATTTAACAAATATAAAAAAATATTTAGCAGACATGTTTCCCAATACTTTTGTCCAAATAGTGTAAGAAAGAAAGAAAGAAAGAAAGAAAGAAAGAAAGAAAGAAAGAAAGAAAGAAATGTGCTTAATACTTGTATTTCACAGCACAGTAAAAGTCTTTATTCACATATACAAGTGATGTTAGATCACAAAGCAGTTTCAACCATGATACAGTGCCCCTGGATCACAGAGGGTTAAGGGCCTTGCTCAAGGGACAAAAAGTGGCAGCTTCTCTATACCAGGACTTGAACTTCCAACCTTCCAATCAGTTGCCCAGAACTACCACTGAGCTACCACTTGCCCTTAATTAACTGATGGAAAATGTGGTTCCTGTCCATAAATGTTAATTGTTTGCGTATTTCTGAAACTGCTGAACTGTTTATTTATTTTTTTTTACACACAGGTCTATAAAGAATACAGTAATCCCTCGCCACATCGTGGTTCAGCTTAAGAATATTGAAAGTGTTTAAGAGAAGAAGAAAGATTTATAAGAGTATCGTAAGAGTGTTAAGATATACAGGTATTCTGTATACTGTACGTTCCAGACACACAGACACACACACACACACACACACACACGGCGATATGCGAAAAAATCCTCGAAGTGGCAACCTAATATGTACACCGTAAAGTATACTGAATTCCTGTATATCTTAAGGCTTCATAAACCGTCCCTAAACCTTTCCTCTGCTCTTAAACACTTTCACTTTCAAGGCGAGGGATTACTGTAGTGCGAAAAACAACCAACATTAAACAAGCAGTCAAAAAACAGCTTTTCAGGTTTGAGGAGAAAGGCCAGAAAGCTTTGAGCTGATAGAAAGGTGCTCATACAACTGCTCTATACGACCGTGATGAGCAAAAATGCATAAAAATGCACGTGTCAGCCATGAACAAGAATCTGCGGCTATAGTGTTAAAAGCATGAGCAAGGTCTGTGCAATAAGTCTAGAGAAGTTAAGTTAAAATAGTATGTAAAACCCATGTCACATTATGTCTAATGATCAAGATTGTAAGAGACTAATTAGCGTTGTTTTTCTCATGCGCCTCCTTCTTCTAAAGTACAGGGCTGGAGTTTTAAAAGTTGACAGTGAGATGACTCTAATAAGAGGCTGCAATGGCTCCATTTCATTCTGCTGACAGTAATGAGGGGTAAGAGGGGCGTGTTCCACTCCCACCAGGCTACACGAGGTAGAAAAAAATGAGGTCATGCTGAGACTCTTGCCTTTAACAAGCTTGAAACAGCTTGAAACCATAGTGGAGGCATGATCTGAAGTTTGTGATGCTTCCTGTCATGGGTTAAAAATCAATAAAAGGTTGTGCAGAACCTCTGAGTGTGCTAACTAACCATTTGGATAGCACTTCAATTTAAAAAATGCTCTGGTTTAAAGAGTGAGTAAATGCTTGTTCTTCTCCAGACAGCACTCCTGTGGACAGTGGATTACTTACTAAGCACCTCCGAGTCCCTGACTCATTGTATATACTGACAAGACGGTGCTAAGTTTGAACGGAGCATATCAAATTGCTCGTCCGAGGGTGTGTGCGATTAGCGATAACATGGCATTAGGCTGAAAATAAAGCAGAGACACTGCCTAATGAGTTCACATCCATCAAGCTAGCTGAAGGCAGGTACAAGCAGCTCTGAGACAAGTGCAAAAGCATTAGCAGCTAGATTAGCATCTATCTATCTATCTATCATGAGCTTTTGACTCTCTCCTTTTGATGAAGCAAAAAAAAAGGTGAATTACTTGTCATAAATGTTTTATTTACTACTTTAAATGAATAATAACATAATAAAATAGTTTTTTAAACATTTTTATGTAATTTATTAGTAGAAACTTTTGAGACTCTTGCGGCTTCTCGCAAACTATAGGTTTGTTGTAAATTAGTCTTAGTCCGGTTCCAAATGAAAAGTCACAAACTATCGAGTGTCAAGGGGGGTTGAGGCGATAAGCGAAGGCGGAGGGAAAACTCGTTTTTTACTATCACTCCTGTACACTACGTATCCATAAACTTTTATTTTTTACTTTTTCTTCTTTGCTTATTCGTCACAATCTTCGCTTTCTGGCTTCGCTTCGCCATCTAGCAGCGCCGTCTCGAGCTCGTACCTCAATTTTTTGCTCGCGTATCTCGTATCTCGGAAAACTCGTACATTAATTTACATTAATGCACTCGTAGGTCAAGGTACCACTGTATATAAATAACCCAGCCATTAGGGTTGCACTAACCAGTGCACTCTTAGCCTAGGTAAATGGGAAGGGTTGCGTTATGAAGGGTGTAAAACATGTGCCAAATCAAATATGTGGATCACGAATCAGAAATTCATACCGGACCGGTCAAGGCCCAGGTTACCAACGACCGCCACAGGTATTGTTAACCAACAGGGTACCGGTGAAAATTGTCTACAGACACAGCAGGAAAAGAAGAAGTTTAGGAGAGCACTTTAAATGTTGGTACTATGACTGGTAAAGGGAGAGAGTTAGCTGATATAATTAAGAGAAGGGTAGATATGCTGTGTGTTCAGGAGACCAAGTGGAAAGGGAGTAATATCAGGAACATTGGAGGTGGGTTTAAACTGTTCTATCATGGTGTGAATGGAAAGAGAAATGGTGTACAGGTGATCCTGAGTTTTTGCTGAAAGGATAAAAATGGCAGTGGTGAACACTTATTTTAAAAAGAAGGAGGCTCATAGGGTGACGTATAAGAGTGGAGGAAGGTGCACACAGGTGGACTATGTTCTATGTAGGAGATGCAACCTGAGGAGATTGGAGACTGTAGGTGTTGGCAGCAGACAGTTTAGCTAGACAGCATCGGATGTTGTCTGTAGGATGGCTTTGAAGGTGAAGAAGAAGAGTAGGAGAGTGAGGACTGAAAGAAGAATAAGATAGTGGAGGAAGACTAGTGTAAGGTTCAGGGAGAAGGTCAGACAGGGGCTCGGTGGTGGTGAAGAGGTGCTGGATCATTGGGCAACTGATGAGGGAGACTGGTAGAAAGGTACTTGGTGTGACATCTGGAAAGAGAAAGAAAGACAATGAGACATGGTGGTGGAATGAGGAAGTGCAGGAAAGCATAAAGGGAAAGAAGTTGGCAAAACAGAATTGGGATCAGCAGAGAGATGAGAAAAGTAGGCAGGAGTAAAAGAAGATGCGGCAGCTGGTAAAGAGGATTTTGGCAAAAGGCAAGAAAAAGGCATATGAGGAGATGTATGAGAAGTTGGACACTAAGGATGGAGAAAAGTATTTGTAGCGATTGGCCATGCAGAGAGAAGAGGTGACTATCTGTGAGCAACAGTATGGTTTAATGCCAAGGAAGAGCAATATTTGCTTTGAGAATGTTGATGGAGAAGTATAGAGAAGGTCAGAAGGAGTTGCATAGTGTGTTGTTAGATTTAGAGAAAGCGTATGACAGGGTGCCGAGAGAGGAGTTGTGGTATTGTATGAGGAAGTCAGGTTTGTCAGAGAAGTATGTTAGGGTGGTGCATGACATGTATAAGGACAGTGTGACAGTAGTGAAGTGTGCAGTAGGAACGACAGACTGGTTCAAGGTGGAGGTTGGATTGCATCAAGGATCGGCTCTAAGCCCGTTCCTGTTTGCATTGGCGATGGACAGGTTGACGTGGTGAAGGAAGACATGCAGGTAGTTGGTTTGAAAGATGCAGATGTAGAGGATTGGGTGGTATGGATACAGATGACCGCTGTGGCAACACCTAATGGGAGCAGCCGAAAGAAAAAGAAGATATATGTATATATATATATATATACATATATATATATATATATATATATATATATATATATATATATATATATATATATATATATATATATATATATATATATATCTTTTTCTTCTTCTTTTAGCTTCTTCTTCTTCTTATATTTTCTTCTTCTTCTTTCAGCTGCTCCCATTAGGGGTCGCCAAAGCGGATCATTAGGGTTGGGGTTGGAACAACTCATCAATAAAATTCGATAATGAAATAAAAAACAAAAGCCGTTACCAAGCAGTTGGGCTGCTTAAGTTACAGGTGAGCGTGACGGTAAGATAACACAGCGTTCCAAAGTGTGTGTTCCAAGTCACGGATGAAGGCAAAACATCAGCACGGTGAGCAAAAACTGTATAATCCTTATCATGTGAAAATGGTATTGTAATTAAGTTCCATTGTATAAACTGTTTTTTTTTATAACTTTAGGACAGTCACACTGGATATTTTTTGTTGTGATTTGTGAGCATCAGGTTGCAAAATCAGGATTCTGAATTCTGTATATACACTAACCAGACATAACATTATGAATATAGTGAGTAACACTGATTATCTCTTCATCATGGCACCTGTTAGTGGGTGGATATATTATGCAGCAAGTGAAAATTTGTTCTCAAAGTTGATGTGTTAGAAACAGGAAAAATGGGCAAGCGTGAGGATTTATGCGAGTTTGACGAGAGCATAATTGTGATGGCTGGACGACTGGGTCAGAGCATCTCCAAAACTGCAGCTCTTGTGGGATGTTCCCCGTCTGCAGTGGTCAGCATCTATCAAAAGTGTTCCAAGAAACTGGTGAACTGGCGACAGAGTCATGGGCGGCCGAAGCTCATTGATGAGTGAAGGGTGGTCCGTGTGATCCGATCCAAAAGAAGAGCTTCTGTTATTCACAGACCATTTTTTAAACAGTTACTGCAACATAAGTGTTCCTGAGATAGGCTTCAGTCCCATCATCACCTTAATCTTCTTCTATGTCCAAGTAATTAAGTAAAATTATTTCTAATCTGCACTATCATGTGCACCTCATGTCATGTTTTAAAAAATGATCGTTTGTTCGAATAATCTGAAAGTAAAAATAAAAAAGACGAGTCTCCCATTTTGCAGCAAGCATTCTTCCATGACTCATCATTTGCTGGTGCGATTCTACACCTCTAATCTTTTTTTTAACACTTTAAAAAAAAGAGCACAAAATGAGCCACAGCCGCACAAGGCTTATCGTGTGTGTGTGTGTGTGTGTGTGTGTGTGTGTGTGTGTGTGTGTGTGTGTGTGTGTGTAGATTTATGGAGAAAAGTAATCCTTACTTTTAGTAAACTCTGCAAGTTGGTAAAAAAACTGAAAGTAGAGAAAGTATGAGAGGAGGAGATGGACGGAGCGCTGAGTCGTGCTGTCAGACCACGCTTACATCATCAGCATGTCCAAAATAATGGCACCTTTCAATATCTGCATTGAGCCCGGTGCTTAAGAAAAATATTTAACTGTGATGATGATGATGATGATGATGATGATAAAAAACAATGTAGTACAAATGTTCTTAGTAAAGGTCTTGAAACAAAAATCACGTCGGCACATTGTACATTTCTTTAGTTCTGTATAAAATAAAGTTCTAAATGAAGCACACACACAAAAAAAAGATAATAATAATAGAAAAAAAAAATGTATATAATTGAAAGATTATACACACACACACACACACACACACACACACACACACACACACACACACACACATAGACAGACAGACAGACAGACAGACAGACAGGTCTCCTTACCTCACCCTACACCATTGCCTAACTCTAAGGCCCTTGCAGCTGAATGAGCACAAATCACCACAAATGTGCGAGCGGTTTGCTGATGCTGAGTGGCCCATGGTGGTGGTGGGGTTTTGGTATGGGCAGGCGTATGTTATGGACAAGGAACACAGGTGCATTTTATTGATGGCATTTTGAATGCACAGAGATACCGTGACGAGATCCTGAGGCCCATTGTTGTGTCATTCATTCACGATCATCACCTCATGTTGCAGCATGATAATGCACGGCTCCATGTTGCAAGGATCTGTACACAATTCCTGGAAGCTGAAAACATCCCAGTTCTTGCATGGCCAGCATACTCACCGGACACGTCGCCCATTGAGCATGTTTGGGATGCTCTGGATTGGCGTTTATGACAGCGTGTTCCAGTTCTTGCCAATGTTCAGCAACTTTGCACAGCCATTGAAGAGGAGTGGACCAACATTCCACAGGCCACAATCAACAACCTGCTCAACTCAAGGCGAAGGAGATGTGTTGCAATGCGTGAGGCAAATGGTGGTCACACCAGATAATGACTGATTTTCTGACCCCCCAATCTAAATTGTGAAGTTTTACAGTATTGGGGGGTCCCCCCAATACTGTAAAACTTCACAATTTAGATTGGCCTTTTATTGTGGCCAGCCTGAGGCACACCTGTGCAATAATCATGCTGTCTAATCATGATATCACCAAAGGAGAAGAGCTCACTAAAACAGATTTAGACAGATTTGTGAAAAATATTTGAGAGAAATAGGCCTTTTGTGTACATAGAAAAAGTCTATATATAAATATTGCATAGAGTTTTTTATCCTTTCTTGGATTTTGATCTCACTTCTTTTTCTCTCGTTCTTGTCCTGCCCCGTCCCTGTCCTCTTTCCACATTTCGATTACATTTTAGTTTTTTTATCCGCTTTGGATATTTACACTAAATAAACGATTCCCTCTTACGCACTTGCATCCTCCTGGCCTTATTTTACCCCTGCAGTACTGCACACACTCTTCTGGCTGTGAAGGTCACTATGTGATCTGCTCCATCCTTCGCCATCCGTTAGTAACATGAACGTTTCTTTCTTCTCAAAACGAACAAACACATATTGGAAACTAGACATTTTGGATCATAATAAATAAATTCTATAAAGTGAAGGTTTATTGTCAAAATATGCTGTGAACAGGCTACTCACACATTTGTGTTCATACACTGGGATGCCTAGAGCATGTTTATAATTGCAATAAAGCATGATTTTTCCAAATACATTTACAAAAATATTTATTTTTTTATTTTTTTTCCTTTGTGAAAAGAAAACCCAACAATAGCTATTCGACACCATTCTCACGTTTCTGGATGTGTGCCAGCTCTGTGCCTGGCAGCGATGCCCATGTGGAGACCAGAGACTCAGATCTGCCAAAAGACATGGGAGAGATTTTCATCCCTTTTGTTTTCTTTCTTCTGTTAAATGTCAGTGAGCATTTTACCGAGCACAAAAAGGCAAGTAGGGGATGGGTTTAATTTGTTTGTATGTGTCTCACCATAATGTTTCGCCACAAACATAAAGTAAAACGTTATAATACAGATACAATAAAAAAAACAAAGAGCTTCCACCTGGCAGTGACTGACTCATAAAGGCAATACATTACATAGAGAACACTACCGATGACAACCATGACCATCAACAAGGACCAGGCACACAACACACACACACACACACACACACACACACACACACACACACACACACACACGTGTGTGTGGACTGGCATGGTGACATAAGGTCAACACACAGCTTTTGTGTGTGCTGCAGAAGCAGAAGCAGCACCCAAATGTAGAAGAGATCTGTCAGTCGGGAGTACTTACTGTCCACACACACACACACACACACACACACACAAATCTGCAGCCCAACACTACCACTGCACTTACATTTACAGTATACCCTTTGGTATACACTCTCATTCAGAGCGACATGCAACTGAGCAGTTGAGGGTTAAGGGCCTTACTCAATGGCCCAGCAGTAGGTGCTCGATAGTGCTGGGATTTGAACTCATGACCATCAAGCTACCACTGTTGGGCTATAAATATATATATCATTCTTAAACAGGTTTGCGTCTCCTAGTTTGTTCGTTCTCCTAATTCATACAGGCCGGAAAGGTTCCAATTCTTTTGTCTATATAGTATATTTTCAACCCCATTGAGTTGTTGAATCATTGCGGAACGTTAATTGACAGATGATAAACTTTATTACTCCCCAGTAATGATTTGTAGAACTGAGTTAAAAACATGCATTAACGCTGCTCTCAGCTGGGCTTCTTTTAAATAGCTGCTAATGGCTGCTGTTGACGTGCTAATAGAGTCTGTAATGATTTTAGAGGAGCAGATGAGGATGGCAGAGTTGTCTCTAGGGAAGTAGCAGCGGGACACTTGGGACAGAAAATCATAAACATTTTGTAGCAGCAGAAAGGCTGGAGAAGACCTTGGGGTCAAGGGGTTTCAGACCATGATACATGGGTCGAATGGGTCACTGGGTGTAAATGTCTGACTGTGTGTTCGCATAAAAAAAGCATAACTTATGCAAGAACTTGCAAAATCATCAAAACCTCCCATTTCTATTTTAAACATCCCATGCCCTATTAAGTCCCCATTTTATATAAACCTCCACTCTTCTGGGAAGATGTTCCACTAGATTTTGGAGTGTGCTTGTGACTTGTGCTCATTCAGATAAAGCCAGGTACTGAGGTAGGGTGACGAGGCCTTGGGTAGTAGTCAGATCTCTACAGCAGGCCACTCTAGCCCATATCTTCATACTAATATAGGAGAGGTAAGGAAGCCTGGGGTGCCCTCAGAGTTCTAATTCATCCCAAAGGTGTTCAATAGGATTGAGCTCAGAGCTCTATAGCAGGAGATCTTCCACTCCAAACCATGTAAGCCATATCTCCATGGAGCTGGCTCTGTGCACAGAGGCATTATCACGCTAGAACAGGTTTGGGTCAAGTGAAGGGAATATTTCATGGTACCACATTTAGATAGCTCCTATACAATTGTGTGCCTCCAACATCACAGTAACAGTTTGTGGAAAAAGAAAATGGCAGGTGTCCCAATACTTTTGCTTTGTTTTTTGCACATCATCTACTCCTACATTAAAAATGCTTTATTTCTGAAAAGAATATCAATATCATGAACGATTTAATAGATCAAATTGGTAATTTTATTCTACCCAGATCAACCCGAAGAACCTTTTAAACACTTGAATGCACCAGGAGTCATGAAATTTCACATTTCATAGTAGCTTTTCACAAATCGTAGCCCTGGTCATTAACTTGAAGAAGCAAAACACACAAAACCCCCACTTCATCCATATTAGCGCTTGGCTATGGCTCTAATCTGCAGTGTTGTTATAGTGAAATGTGTTTTATTAGCAGAGCTGTGTTAGCCTCAATGCCTTCCACCTGCCAGCTGCAGTGGAAATCCGCCCCCTCGCAGATTTTAGATCTAATTACCACTAAGCTGGATGGAGTCTCGGCCTGGAGTCCAGCTGAGGTCTCTCCCCCCCCTCCCCCTGCTAAACCCTGGCCTCAGAATGCTCTTGAGCAGATGGCAGCTTACTAGCCCCTGTGTTAGCATGCCAGTCATTATCAATGCATATAGTTTTGTATTACACTGTATGCGACAAACAGGTTAATGTGTGAGACTCATCAGTGATTATATATGTGTAGAATGTATAAATAATTGAAAACGTAGCTTGTGTCTGATCTGCAAATGAGGTGCCTTTAACTAGATGAACATGAGCAGCAGACATCCCTTTGCACTGCGGGCATTTCGGTGGCCTACTTTTAGGAGACACTGCCTCACAGCATGTGCCCGGCCATGAGGAAACGTGTGCTGTAATCGTGAGTGACAAGCAGAAATGCCTCAAACTCCACACTGATTCAGCTGGAGGAAGGTATGACATTCCAGAGTTAACCAAATACCTATGACCCCTTCTGTCATCTACACTCACTCGCACACACACACACAAATACACACAATCACACACACACACACACACACACACACACACACACACACACACGCACATTCACTGTAACATAAGCTTCCGGTTCTGTACAGAGTTTGACAACTATTGTTAAAATGAGAAATATAACAAGAAAAAGCACAAGAAGTAACACAAACAGCTTTATTATTATTAGAAATATGGCACAGATGCGTGCATCTTTCTTTCTTTCTTTCTTTCTTTCTTTCTTTCTTTCTTTCTTTCTTTCTTTCTTTCTTTCTTTCTTTCTTTCTTTCTTTCTTTCTTTCTTTCTTTCTTTCTTTCTTTCTTTCTTTCTTTCTTTCTTTCTTTCTTTCTTTCTTTCTTTCTTTCTTTCTTTCTTTCTTTCTTTCTTTCTTTCTTTCTTTCTTTCTTTCTTGTACTGCACATTTCCCACCAGCATTTTCAAGTTACACTTTTTTTCAATTTCTCCAATCATCATTAATTGTTGCAATCCAGTATCAATTTGTACAAACATTTTCTTGCAAAAGCCTGTATTTTCTCAAAATTCTTAAAAGTAGGTATTTGTGTCAATGAACATCGAATTGCTATCAGAATAACAAGTCCTTTTGTCATTATTTACAAACAAGATCGTTAAAATGTTCAGTCACGTTGTCAGTATGACGGCGCACGGGTACAGTATTTCCTGATGTAAACTACGGATTGGACTACAGTGATTGAGAAAACTCAAGGTTGAATTTCTTCTGTACAGCATCGATAAACTTCAACAGCACAAATGTACACATTACTGTATGTGGGATATTGATTGCAAGAGAACAGGATGATTCGCACTTTTACTGTACTGTACTGACCTATTTTAGAGAACTAGATGATCATTGGTTGATCTGTTGCCAAGTTTAATATAAATTTGAGTTTGACAGATTATGAAAACTGGACATTCTGCATTCAATGACTTTTTTAATGAAGTGATGCTGAGATTTTTTGGGGGGGTTAAAACTATTCAGGTGAAACCAGTATAATATATTTGGATCAACAGCAGACAATTGTACACAATCAATTAAATTAATGTGCCAAAGCATTCACAATTTGTTGAAAATATTGAGAAATTGCTTTTGTGATGTGCACTAGTGATGATATGATGTGGAGGCTAAACAAGTAGTTTTGAGAATCTCGTTTCTGATCTGAGAAACGCTCCACAGCAACTGAAGTTAGAAACATCAATCAGAATTTAACAGCACTGGAGACAAAAATAGTGCAAACACAAATGGAAGAAAACGTATCCTCCTTGAAACGATGGCATACAGCAGCATCAAATCCACCCTGATTAAGAAGAGAGCCACATGCTCAACTTTTAGCTGTAGACTAGCAGGTGGAGAGACAGATTTAGGGAATGCAGTCACCACCCAACTTCAAGCAACTCCTGGAATTCCATGTATTCCATGGATATGCAATGCCAAAAATACATGCTACTGATTGAAGACAGGTGATCTGATTTATGTTGCGATCCAGTCAGAGCGTAGCACCAAAAACTAACCATGATAGTCTGAGAGAAATTTTTTTTTTAATTTAGACCAAGATATTGATTATTTTGGTAATCGAGTATTCTCCTGATTAGTCCATTGATGAATAGAGTAATCAGATAAGAAGTGCTTCATTGAAGAGCAATACTACACCATGTTTATAAGGGTGTGCTCCACAGTCTAGTGAGTGGTGCATCAGTAATAATGGTACGTGTTTAGGTGAATAGACTAAACGAAGTTAAATAATTTGCCTCGATGGTTTTTTGTTTCCAAATTACTCGATTTACTCAAGGAATCGTTTTCGCCCTAGACAGAGGCCACGCCTCCTTCATTTTGATGAAAAAAGACAGAGGCCACACCTCTTCGATTAGACTGAAAATGACAGAGGCCACGCCTTCCTTATTTAGACTAAGACAGAGGCCACACCGCTCTCATTTAGACAAAGAAAGACAGAAGCCACACCTCTTTAATTCAACTAAGAAAGACAGAGGCCACACCTCCCTCATTTACACTGAGAGACAGAGGACACACCTCCTTCATTTAGACCAAGAAAGACAAAGGCCACACCTCCCTCATTTAGAGTGAGACAAAGACCACACCCCCTTCATTATGACAGAGAAAGACACAGGCCACACCTCCTTTAATTAGACCAAGATAACAGGATACACCTCCTTCATTCATAACAAGAGAGACATCAGCCACTCCTATTTCAGTTAGACTGAGAAAAACAAAGGCTAATCTTCCATCATTTAGACCAAGAGAGATAGATGCCACATCTTCTTTAATTAGACCAAGAAGGACGGAGGCCACACCTCCTTTATTTAGACCGAAAGACATCCACATTTCCTTGATTTAGAATGAGACAAAGGCCCCACCTCTTTCCCAGGGACAAGTAGACATTCATATAAATTTTAGTAGCTATGAAACAGTAATTAAGTAGTTCAGGTTTCATCTATTCTCAGACGCTGTGGTTTTTCTCAGAAAGTGTATTTGAACATATAAGCTGTAAATCATTTGTTGTTTGTGCCACAAAAGCTTTCAGCAATGTGACTCCTGCTATGTGAGATCTGCACAATCATCATTGTTCTGCTCATAACTGCAGCGTCTGCTCAACATTTTATTTTTGGCTGACAGAAATGCTTACTTTATACCCTATTGCTTACTTTGTTTTGTTTTGTGATTTTGAAAACCCTGTGCTTTGCTCTGGAGACTTATTGCTAATAAAGTTAATTATGTTCTCTTATTTTTGCTTCCAAAGATTGACAATAAATCTTTGAGATTTTACTGGTCTATAAATATTTAAGTGGATTTTATTAAAAATTTTTGGCGCTTGCCTCAACTCCTGCTCGACGTCATGTTAGCATAAGCACTGAACCGCTTGACATCATCGACATCATCGAGAATCGATGCATATTTTGTATCACTGCTTCAAGCGCACATGAATATAGGCCAGTTCGCTCAGAAGAAGGTTGTTCCTAAATTTTCGATGCTGCTTAAATCATTTGTTAATCACAACAATAGTAATAAGAAGAAAAAAACAAAAAAAATAACTATACTTGCAATACTACATATTAGTATTTTATTTCCTTGTCACATGCACATTACAACACAGTGAAATTCTTTCTTTGCATATCCCAGCAATGTTAGGAAGTTGGGGTTAGACATGATACATCCCTGGAGCACAGAGAGTTAAAGGCTATACATACAAACAATAGGGCCCGAGAGTGGGGCTTGAATCCCTGACCTTTTGATTAGTAACCCAGTGAGTTACCACTTCCCCATTGTTATAATCTAGTATAGTGTAGATTAAAAACTTATCTTTATCTATACGTCTCACATCATAACCTTGTGCTCCAGAACATATGATCACATGCACATTATCAACTTGTGCTGTTAATATCACCTCATGAAGATTATGGACCTTTGAAGAAGTAGATGCTGAACTCGCAAACATCCCGTACCATCTAGAGACGTACCAGTGCCACTTGGATCCCACTACATGTGTGGAGTTAGATAAAGATGGTTACATTTCGCATACTTTTGAAGCTAGACTGCTCACAACGACCAACACTGACCCTTAAACACCCAAAATTAACCATATTTGATGCCAAATCATCACTGTTTGTATGTACTGTCTGAACACAATGTATTCCTAAATCGCTAGCTGAGGTGGTGTAAGTCACGTAGCATTGGAATGATGAGTTTTTCTGGGTTCAGGCAGCGTCATGGCCACATTATTGACTTGAGATTGAGAGATAAAAAAATGGCCAGACTGTGTCTAATGTCTGGTTGACATTTAAAATTTGGTCCAAAAGAGGCAAAATTGGGGCAGAAAACACTCCTGATGTAGGAAAAGCTCTAAGAAAATAAATAAAAAAGAATCACGCATGGGGTTTAAGTCAGTCATTTGACAATCATATAACAGCATGTGCCAGACATGGTAGCTCAGTCGTTGAGGTATTGATATGTAACTGAAAGGTTTAAACCCCAGCACCACCAAGCTGACACCGCTAAGCCCTTGAGCAAGGCTCTAAACCATCAACCTTGCTTAGTTGTATAAATGAGACAACTGTATAAAAGTCTGTCAGAGATTTTCACCTCACTCCATTCTTGGCAGCGTGAAGTGTTTTCTGGCTCACAGTGCTAAAGTTTAATTCACGTTTGTGTTTATGCGGCCATGTGCATCTTTGGTTCAATTTCTTTTCTGTCTCTTCCCCCGGCTTGTCATTTGTCACTTCCCTCACTTGCCTCTTTGTTCACGGCTGCTGTCGATTATTCTGTGTAAATATGCACCCCTCTGGTTTCAGGTTTGTCTGGGCGAATTCACTCGTTGCTAGTCTCACGGTTCTCTTTCATTTTCTTCTTCTTGTTCACGGTTTCGCCATTGTACTGTTGTTTGCCGATCGCCCGACCGTAGCCTGTTACACGTTTTGGAATTTTGTCTGCCATTTTGGATTTGCTGATTACAGTATACAGACGATGGTTCAAGTAACGATTTCGCAATCTTACTATGACAACATTTAAACGAAGCAGCATAAGCTCCTCCCTCCACTCACAATCCGTACCATACAGTAGTAGTAGTAGTAGCAGTAGTTATGTAATAGATAGGCTAGGCCATGTCTTGACTTACTATATTTTCAAGTTATGATGGGGTCATCGGAACGCATCTCCATTGTAAATCATAGACTACGTGTACTCTAAAAAAGTTCTTCCCCAGCACTTGTGTCCACTTCCACTTTCAGTGTCTGAAAAATGGCACAAATGTAGTAGAAGGCCTTTTCTTGTGTGGATATGGCACCACAACAATTTAGACAATCATTAATTTTTTTCACCATTTCATTTTATATAAAGAAACCGGTTCAATAATTTTCCTTAAAGATGAATGAAACAATTTCGTTACTGTACTTAAGTAGCTTTTCACCATT
Source organism: Silurus aristotelis (assembly GCF_946808225.1). Taxonomy (NCBI): domain Eukaryota; kingdom Metazoa; phylum Chordata; class Actinopteri; order Siluriformes; family Siluridae; genus Silurus; species Silurus aristotelis. The sequence goes on along the minus strand of NC_139577.1, from coordinate 31,301,208 downwards.
AGGGGAGATTTTTTCTTTTACTTCACTACATTTCAGTCAAATATCAAATCAAATTTAGTCAATTAGTCAGATCTTTCTTGAAGGAGTTAAAAAGAAGGTTTTGGGCTCATGATCACTGTACTAGATATCAATCAGTGTTTGACTCATTAATATCTTTTTATTAATAGATTGATGTGCTACAGGTAACAGAGTCTTTTCACATAAACTGAATTAATTAGGCAAAGTCTTGTGACAAAAATGATAATAGGAACATTATAGCAATGATAAATGATAAATACTCTGATTGGTCGACTAGCGTTCCAAAAATGTTAACATTTCCTGATACTGTGTGTATCACACCACTCGTCTTTCTGCCATTACTACACTAGAATGAGCATCATCATCATCATCATCATCATCATCAGACATGGGAAAATTATACTTTTCAGGAATATGCTTCAAAATAAAAAGCGATAATTTGTCAAACGAAAGCAAGAAAGCAAGAAAGCAAGAAAGAAAGAAAGAAAGAAAGAAAGAAAGAAAGAAAGAAAGAAAAAAAGAAAGAAAGAAAGAATTCCAACAATTCCAACAAAGGCACTTTTAATTTCACTTTGAACAAAGCTAGCTGGCAAGCTATAAAGTGTTTTATATGCTTTCTAAAAGAACTTTAAACAGTGATAAAACTCACAGTAACACACATCTTACTTTTCACTACGGGGCAGTAACAGTTAAAGCTTCTATATTCTAATGACCTGTTGTTAAGTATTTTCCTTTAACAACATTCCAATGAGTGTTTAACTCCTTACCTAGGAAATAAATAAAATGAAAAACAAAAGCTTTCATAATGTAGGAACAAATTAAAAAAGAAAAAAGGCAGCTTGAAGTTAAACACAGCTCTCGAGTCATGCCTGAGTTCCCTGGCACATTACGCTGTGAGTCATCCGGAGCCCATCTGTGTGTATATATCGTGCAGGATGCTGCAATGCAGCTCTCGTTTTCTTTTTAATACTTAATAACGTTATTCCCTAAAATATTTACAAGCTGTAAAACGTGCATTAGGAGGCTTTTTCAACTGACACTTGGAGGATGTTTAATTGACCGTGAGCTTTATGACTGATTCGTCATGCATGACTAGAGTTCTTTTCGTCCATCTGATCCTCAAAAGAAGAAAGGAGCAGTTGGTCGTTAACAGCTGCTAATGCATAAGGCTGGATGATCTAAATGTAAATAATGCTATCACATGCCTCTTAAATCAAAACACTCCCTCGTGGCTAATGTCATGAAAGGAATGGTTTTATATGTTAAACGCTAAGGGTGTGGACGAGGAAAGTCCCTTTTGTATGCTCTAGCAACTGATGCGTTTTTTGTGTTTTTTATATGCACTGTATGGGCAAAAACTTGGGAAAGTTGATTTTTTCCGCCATATGTGGTTCTTCCCCAAAATATTAGCCCAAAATTGGAGGCACACAATTGTCTAGAACGTCTCTAGATCCACTAAAATACAATTTTCCCTTCACTTCCCTTCACTGCACAAAGTCAGCTTCATGAAGATATGGGTTGGAGTGGAAGATCTCCTGCTATAGAGCTGTGTTCTCAACTCTATTGAAACTTTTAGGATAAATTGGAACGCTGACTGCACCCCAGATCTCCTCACTTCACCCACATCCATACCTGACCTTACTAACACCCTTAGAACTAAATGAGCACAAATCTTTACAAAATCTAGTGGAACATCTTCCCAGAAGAGTTAAGGTTCTTACAAGAGCACTTTTTAAAAAGAGCACAGTCCACAAACTTTTGTCCATATAGTGTATTTGCTTCATCAAACCCAATTCACATTCCCAATATTCCAGATTGAACTTTTGTGAATGATACTACAGGATTATCGGGGATCCTCTGGTAGCTGCAACTTTAAAGTTTATTATTATTTGAGTAGTTTCAATTCCTTATTCTTCTTTTAGCCTCCTACCTGCTTCCCCTCCAGTGTGAAGAGTCTCCTCACCACTCCTGAGTCCAGCTTGATGGCATCGCTGATGTCCGTGAGCACTTGCTCGAACGAGTGTGCCGTCTTTTTGTTCAGGAGGATGCGTACGGCCTTGCGTGGCTTCACACCGCTCCGGATCACCGTCACCAGCTTGGGCCGGATGAAGTCCTTGTTTTCTCGCTCCCTCAGCTCGTTTTTTAGTATGGGTAAAGAGGAGAGAGAACGTGAGGTACCTGCCCTAACGTTCACAGACCAGTTGGGGTTCACGTTCTTGGTGTAGTCCACTCTGCGGAAGGGTTCGTTCGAGGCGCAGACGTAGCTTTCACCTGTCAGAGAGTAGAACAGGGAAAGAGTTAGGGCTGTAAATCTTAATGTGAAGGTAAAGTAAGTTCTCAAAAAACAGCTCTGACAGTAGTGGAGCTGCAAATTAGATGTTTATATTAACACGTGAACTCATGACCTTTTGATCAGAAGTCCAACATACTATATTATATTATACTAGATTATAGACATTCCACAATATTCGATGTAACTCTAAATGGATAAAAGGTTCTGATGAATATTTGTCAGGCCTCTGCCAGACTTAAACTCCATTTCCTGTCAGGCACCGAAGCCAGTCAGTTTGCTAAGATAAAAAAAATCGCAAGTCGAGCTATTGTACCTCGGGGACTACCTATATATGCTCAGTTGCTTTTGTCTTTGTCATTTACTCAGCCATAAGTCTGCCATTTCTGATCTTCACCACTTTTTGTATCTATTCTGGATTCATCACACGACAATTATTTTGATTAAGTCCGATCTGATTATGTCCAATCCGGTAGGAAGGTGGTAGCTCAGTGGTTAAGGCATTGAACTTTGGATCAGATGGTCACGAGTTTAAATCCCACCACCACCAAGCTGCCACTGCTGGGCCCCTGAGCAAGGCCCTAAACCTTCCCTGCTCAGTTGTAGGTCACTCTGGATAAGGGTGTCTGCTAAATGCTATATTAATTTTTATACCCCCACATACACCAGTCAGTCTGCAAAAAAAAAATTTCAACACAAAGTCAAGTCAAGTTTATTTCTATAGTGCTTTTCACAACAGACATTGTCTCAAAGCCAAATCCTCATTTGGGTGACATCAAGAGTGTGATTATAGTCTTTAAACAATACAGAACACTGGAGAGTGAGAACTAACATGAGCACTGGAGTGTGTAATTATGAGTAATGATCTTTCTACAGTCTTATACAGTCATTTGATTTGATATATATTATTATATATATTTAGTGTACTTGTTTATTCAGCTTGCTAATTTTTTTTATGTCAAAGCCTTATCCCCTCCTACTTGTTCCTTTACAGCAGTTTCTGCACATTTCTCACTGCCATAGACTTATAACTGTTTACTTCTATCTATCTATCTATCTATCTATCTATCTATCTATCTATCTATCTATCTATCTATCTATCTATCTATCTATCTATCTATCTATCTTTATTTATTTATTTATTTATTTATTTATTTATTGCTGGAGAAGTCAGGTTTCCCAATATATCTTTGATCCATTTAGTGTAGTGCAGAATTTACCCAGGTTTCTCCGAGTTAGGGCTGGGCAATTTTTTCAGTTTTTTCCAATTAATACGAATTTACTTTTTAAGACGATTAAATTTTTTTTATTTTATCGGTTTGGATCTTAGAATCTCGTTCAAAACAGTTTGTCATCGTTTTTGTTTTTTGAGTTATTTAGTTCATTTCGTTCCTTAAATCAGAAATAAATGTACACGTCTACATACACAAACCCATTACATGACTAGAGTACCAATAATTAAAAATGACAATGCAGCCAAAGACAAATTATAATAAACAGAATAAGTAGCTTCACTTCTCATATCTTCTATTCCGTATTGTTAGTTTCTTTTGTCAAGTGTGTTGTAATGTAATGTCAAGAATCAGACCAAAAAAACATGATCTCGCGCATTTTGTAGCATCTTGTAACAATGATGTCAAGAAACAAATCTGATCTATTGCATTGTGTAGCGTCTATAGGAGTCTTGGGATAAAAGAAAGAACGAATCGGACCAAAAGAGTCAAGTGTAAACTACTCAATTCTGTTTTCTGTGTAATGGACTGCATAGTATACAAGGCAATCATGTGATAAAAGACCAAACGACTTGGACGAGAAGAGTGTAGAGAGGTAAACTACACAACTCTGTTTCCTGTACATTACCTACAGTGATTTTGCGATGCTTTGTGTCCAGTAGAAAATAAACACTCTTTGAGTAGACTCGTTCTTCTGAGTTATATAAAAGACTCGGTTTAAAATGAACGAATCCTTCATCCTACTGTATATTGTACAAAAGTCCTAAAGTAACTTCTTTATCTTATGTAATGCACACTTTTTGCACTATGCACTTTTACACTTTATGCACATTATGATTCGTCATAAACTCGGTATATTGTGGTATTATTTATCCTGTATTGTTCAAATAGTCTCGTTCAGTCTGTATTGTCTTTTATAATGTTGTTATTTGTGTCTGTACTTTTGAGAGTCACCAACAGCTAGAACCAAATTCTTCGAGTGTGTCAACACGCTTAGCCAATAAACCTGATTCTGAAGAGCTGATTTTGGAGATGCTAATTGCTTCACTCATCAAGTATCTCCAGAGAAAAAAGACTTGCCCAGCCGATGAAAGAGGCTTTAATAACCAGCCACAATCTCTCACTAGACAGCCACAAAGTAATCTGCGATCAAACCTCTCACAGCTCTTCTGTCTCGCTAGCACACACTTCCTGCTTACTGGAAGAAAAGTGCTATTGGAATTTGTTCATGCGTTACTGGGAGACTCTGGGTACAGTGAGTCTCTCACACGGTTCACACGTCCGGGTGAAATGCGAAGCACATCAAGGCTCTCTCTTCTCTCTTGGTTCAGTCTTGCGGTGTTGGCCTCCGTCCCGAGTATTTTCACCGACATTCCAGGGTAACGACGCTAAATCTAGCCCTCCCTTTCCCAAAGGCCTTCTCAAATCCACACTCGGGTGGTAAATAGAAACCACAGGAAGAGACAACTAAAGAATGGATGGATGGATGAGCATTTATTCCCTTGTTCTGCATTAATGTGTATCAATTTTACATTTAAAATGTCTTCAGACATTTTTACACAATTGAAGAAACTAGTGGTAGTTTGCTATGTGTGTGTGTGTGTGTGTGTGTGTGTGTGTGTGTGTGTGTGTGTGTGTGTGTGTGTGTAAGAGTAGGCACAGCTTGGCACAACGTATTCCACATGCAGCTGCGCTAAAAATGGACCTTTGTCAAACAGGGACTGAGCATCAGATGAAGAAAGAAACTAAAAACAGTTTAAAGCACATCGTTAAATCGGTGCATTATCAGTGCGATCTCATCCTCACGATACACCATGAACTTCCGGGACTTTCCGAGTGCTTCTGAAAAACCAAATCACGAAACACTTGCTGCGGAAGTGCTAATAAAGTGGTGTGAAAATGCTGTTGCTAGGTAACTGGGAAATATAGATGTGGGGCTAGTTAATAATAAGCTAGCTGTTACCTAGCTATTGTGTATTTTGTTTCAGGATGATATCAGTCGCTCTGAGAGTATAAAAGATACAAAGATTGAGGTTAAAGCTGGGAGTTAGCGTTTATAGACTCATCATCTCTCTCTCTCTCTCTCTCTCTCTCTCTCTCTCATAGCACTCTATGCACTATAACCACATAATCCTTAAGTTCTCAATTCAGATTGTGTGAAAACTCAAGTGTAACTAAATGTGTGTGCACATTTCTGTTTGACCATTTTTATTACAAATATAAACAAATAAATATAAAACCGGCGAAATTAAAACCCTCAATGCAACACAAATTTATTTACGACGTCCTTTCTTTACTACGATATAAAAAAATTTATAAAACGTAACCGAAAAAATTATGTTTTATCACTAAACATTTGTTTTACTGAAGCGCCAAGTCTCAAATCAAGCACCAAAATCCGCCATGATGCACACATCCGGCAATTAAAACCGTCCGTGTGGAAACATAGCAAAAGTACCGTTTGGTGTCGATTTACGTCATATAAAACACCATAATTACATTTAAACCATTTTCAAGAATATTTTAATGAGCTGCCCTGTCATCTGAAAATGTAAACATTTTTGTATTAGTAAATCGCTCAGTGCAAGGAAAGAGAAGTAATGGGAACCTGGTATTTCTATGTTCTTTTTTTTTCTAACTAGCGCATTGTGCGCAGTACACCTTCAGTGTCTATGAATCAGCAAGGTGGTCTTTTTTAAACAAATTGAGTTTCAGATTAAAAATCCAAACCTCATGTGTTTAAACAGTATGAACTGGGTTAAACTACTGTTTTTTCCAAATCAAACAATGGCATTTTTTTTTTTAACCCAATTAATTTAAGGTATAGCTTAAAGAGTTTGGAAAATAGGGTTGAAAATATGTACGAAAAATGAATTATTACTGTGTAAAGATAAAAAAAATCTTGTTTAACACACTTCGAAGTCGATCCTGATTTCAGCAAATTGGCTTAATGGTTCAACCTTTAAACTATGAATATATACTTTAGCTTTTGATGTCGAAAAAAATGTCCCAATTCCTTTTCCACATAACAAGCTAACAGACTCCCAAGGCACCAGACTTTATTAAGCTGACAAATTAACAAAAGGCTAATTTAGCCGGTCTGCTCCAGATGGGGGTCACCATTACTGATGAGAAGAGTGACACAAATGAGCAGTTTAACGCATGAGGAAGGGGCTGGAACTGGTTACGATCACAAAGGAGGCCCTGACACGGGACTCAGGTGTGAAATTCCCACTGCGGTTAGCAATCCTGAAGCCTGTCTCACCAAACCAGGGTTCTTCTGGGGCCCAGCTGAGACTTCACAATTACTCGTCTTTATAGGCGTCAAATAGAAGTCTGTCATCATGATATACAATGTACAGGCTTTGTGGACAATCAGCTGCTGTCTGTGCTTTAACAAGGCTCAGTAATAAAGTCATGGTTGCGATAGAATTGAAATCCTGAAAAATGTACTTCTCAGTGGTGGACTCTATGCCAGGCTAAAGTCCAATATATTATATATTTTAATATATGTTTTGTCCTTGAATATGTATTTAATTATTTCCAATAGTCCAGTTTCCTCATTTCATAGCTTTTCAGTATTAAGTTTCTACACAATCGTGTTGGCATAAGACCAGCACTGTGAGCACTGCAGGCTTTTTTTTTTTTACCATTAACTCTATTTTGGTTGAAGCTCTTGCTGTGTTACTGTAATTTGCTTACTCCCAGTCCCGCTCCAAGGCGTCTGGACCCGACAGCATTTTCACGTATTTTGATTGGACAATCAGAGAGCAATGACTGAGGAAAATAAATTGACTTGGTTGCAGACACATTTACAAGATGGATTTTTCAAGAAAAGCTGGACATCATGTGGAAAGTTCGATCAAAACAGTTCAAAATAGTTGTTAAGCTTTTTCATGAACCATTTACTGTATACTGCACTTTTGCGTTTTATATTCCTGTAGAATTTGACAAAAACACAGAATTTGCCATCTATTTCAATTCCACAGGAAAACCGCAATGTGAAATAATGCAAAATATTATGAGGTTAATATCGATGCTTCTGCTAGAGATGATGGATGCGGGTGGTGCAGTTGTGGCTACAGTGAAAGGAGACTTTCACACTGTGTGAGATTCCTGTCTGTGATGCAGCGCTCTGTTATACTGTGTATCTATATATTATTGATGGTTTCTATAGACTTGGTGTCATAATGATTGTATTAAGAGGTGGATTGGTTCAGGTAGGACACCACTGAAGGCCTGAGTGTCAAATGCACGGTAGCATCACTTGGTTGGAGTAAACTTTCTTTCTGCTTCTCCCATTAGGGGTCGCCACAGCGGACCATCCACATGTTCGATTTGGCACATGTTTTTACGCTGGATGCCCTTCCTAACGCAACCCTCCCCATTTATCCAGGCTTGGGGCCGGCACAAAGGATTGTGCAACCCTAATGGCTGGGGTTGGTTCCCTGACCGGGGATCGAACCCGGGCCGCAGCGGTGAGAGCGCCCCATCCTAACCACTAGACCACCAGGGATTTTGTGATAGAAGTGATGGCCCATCCTTGGTAATGACGTTTTATTTATTTTTTTATACGTAGCTGCATTATGCTTTTCTGACATGCTTCTTAAATAAGTATCTGAGCATGATAGAAGCTTCATGCTGAAAGCCTGGTTGTCAGATTATACGCTGTGGGTCTGTGGATTCGATTCACTTCACATTGACACAAATTTGCCCCACTTTCCAACACATGGCCTTGTGATCAGTAACATCACAGCACTCATGGAATCACTTCATGGAAATAAACCCTGGAGGCAGGAATTGATCTTACAGTGCAATATAAATTTGGAGATCATGGTTCTGAAATGTTCGACTCTTAACAGCGTGAGTGTTAAAAACTCTCCAGCACTTACAGCTGCTCCCTGGACATGAATCAATTCTATTGACTCAGTTGCACAATAAAAGAGTCAATATGAGTGAAGGGCTCTGCATTCTAGTGATATTTTAGAGGATTTCTGAGGATTATTTATATATATATATATATATATATATATATATATATATATATATATATATATATATACACACACACATGCCAAAAGTATTGGGTCACCTGGTATTGAGTACAGTATGTGAGCATTGCATTCCACATTTAGTCCCAATCTGCTCTTATAATTCCCTCCACTCTTCTGGGAAGATGTTCCACTAGATTTTGGTGTGTGTTTATGGATATTTGTGTTCACCAGCCACAAGGTTAATACGAAAGACAGGTACTGATGTAGGTGAGGAGGCCTGGGGTGCAGTCAGCGTTCACATTCATCCCAAAGGTGTTCAGTAGGGATGAGATCAGAGCTCTATAGCAGAGCACTCAAGATCTTCCTCTCCAAAGCATGTAAAACAGATCTTCAACTAGCTCAGGGGCATTGCCATGTATATATGAACTTGGAAACCCGAACTTGTTCCAGCATGGCAATGCCCCTGAGCTTCTTGAAGATCTGCAACTTGAAATGACTGATTAGCAGCTTGTTATAATTAACATTATAAATGTATACTGATAATATTCCTGGCAGATTTTGTGCACTGAGGTACTTGTAATAGATCAGTGGTTAAGGCTGTGGGTTATTGATTGGACAATCAGGGGTTCAAGCCTCACTATTGTCAATCTGCCACTGTTGGGCCCTTGAGAAAAGCCCTGAGCCCTCTCTGCTTCAGGGGGTGCTCTATCATAGCTGACACTGTTCTCTGACCCCAAGCTTCCTGACAAGCTTGGAGCAGCTTGTAAGAAGTATAAGCAGGTTATTGATCACATTTGCATTTACATTTATAGCATTTGGCAGACGCCGTTATCCAGAGCGACTGAGCAGCTGAGGGTTAATTGCTTTGCTCTAGTGGAAGCGTGGTGGTACTGGGATGTGATCAGATGACCTTCTAATCCATAGTCTAATGCCTTACCCACTGAGCTACCACCTCCATGATCAGAAGGTCAGGGTTTCAAGCCCCAAAACTGGACCCTGGACCTTTAACAATTTCTTTATTGTAGGTGACATTAGTTGTGCAGGAGAAGATGGATCTTAACTTTAACTGAAGAAGGGAAGACTTGGATGCATGATGAATGAATGTTTTACTTTTTTTAATGCATGATGTTGTGCATGACATGCAGTGCATGCTGAAGTTGTCTCTCTCTCTCTCTCACACACACACACACACACACACACACACACTCACCCTCTACAAGCTCCTCCAGACTGCTGACCTTCCTCGCTCCGTCTATGGTGTAAATGCAGCGCACTCCCTGCGGCAAGCTCGCACTGTCCGATAGGGATCTTGTGAGCTCGGCGAGCAGCGCGTCCAGTGAGCGGAAACGGTCGCCGGACACGGCGTACGCCAGGCCCTCGAAGTGGCGGTCTCCGTTTCGGTAGAAGCGCACCTTCCGCGCCTTCTTCTCGGCAGCCAGCGAGCGCAGCGTGCGTGCCCGGTAGAAGCTGCAGTGCGCGCTGTGTGCGGGACTCGCCACCGACCCACATCCGTAGCCGTTGCCGTTGCCCCGGGACGCTACACGGGAGCCCGCAGCGCTTCCGCGACCCGACCGCGGCGTCTTCTCCCGTTCCTCGAAGTGCTCCCACTCGATGTTCCTACTTAAAGCCATGACTTCCAGAGAACGTGAACCGGGGTGGCGAACTTATGGAGCTCTGCGCGTCTCCGGTGCGTCTCGGCTGGATGAAGCGGCGCGGTTTCTGCGTCACCTGGACCGCCTTGTAAAGCTCATCAACTCGGAAGGAAATTTCTTGATGACTACTAGGTTTAAACGTTTACTACATCCGACCACCAAAATGCTCCTCATGCACGGAAAATAAATCCAATTACCAAAAAAATAAATAAATCCAAACTTGTCACCGGATTCCCAAATAAACAACAACAAAAAAAACCCAAAACAGTTTCATATGTCTAGGAGATAAGAATTCCACATCCTAAAAGACCTCCACGAAGACCTCCAAAGTCCAAACAGGCGCTCTGTTATTCCAGCCTCATCCTGTTCACACACATGGGCGCACTCGATTACACACACACACACACACACACTCTCATTCTCACGACGTCTCCAAAAAGATACCCAACCCTCCACAGTAAAACACGCCCTCTCCGAGACCACCCTCTCACGACTGACCAGAGCAGTAACGAGTCGTGATGAACATCAACCGATCCTGAGTTTTTCATCAGTCTACAGTATCAGCATACAGAGGAGATTCTGAACACACCATTGGCTGAAGGTTACACAATTCACTTCAAGGATCCTGATGTTTTGATGATCTCTCAGTGTTTGTTAAACTATTTCTTTGCTGCAGATCAAATTCCAGATGTGCGTGATGTGCTCTATTAGTTCTGAAGCCTTTGGTCCCTCTTAAAGCTCTGGCATGGTGTTAGATCTGTGATGATCGCAGATGTTGAGCTATTTTATGAGTTGCTCAGTAGCTCCTAGTTTTATAACCAAAAATGATCTGTATAAGACTGTAGAAAGAACATTACTTTTAATCTTATACTCCAGTGCTCATGTTAGTTCTCACTCTCCAGTGTTCTGTATTGTTTAAAGTCTATAATCACACTCTTGATGTCACCCAAATGAGGATGGGTTCCCCTTTTTGAGTCTGGTTCCTTTCAAGGTTTCTTCCTCATAACATCTAAGGGAGTTTTTCCTGGTCACAGTCACCACGGCTGCTCATCAGGGATAAATACATATCGTTCCCCTTCACTGTTAAATTCTGTAAAACGCTTTGGGACAATGTCTGTTGTGAAAAGCGCAATAGAAATAAACTTGACTTGACTCACATCCAGACTGTGCAACAGTTTTCTCCTTCAAGCCATCAGGCTCCTCAACACACAGACCAGGAACTGAAACTCACATGCACACACTCACACAACTGTGTGTTACTGAGCTGCTACAAATCTGAACTCAAACACACACACACACACACACACACACACACACACACACACACACACACACACACACACACACACACACACACACACTTCCTTGTCTTCAGCACCACCCATTTTATATCATATTTATATTCCGTCTATAACTGTTTACATGCTGTTTTGCACAACTTTTTGTGTTTAAATTGTGTGTTTATATTTACAAGTACGCTGTTTTGCACATTGTACTCTATAAAACATTATACACCAGGTTTGCTAGCGGCAGTATTTAGTGTTTTGTGTATCTGTCCTACACTGTTTTGTGTTGTCTGTTTGTCGTTTGTCTGCACTCTTTGCACACGACGCACGAGGACAACGTCCTTCGCTCTGTGTTTTGTATATACTCTATGTTGTGTGATGTCTGTGTTGTTTTATGTAGCACCAGGGTTCTGGAGAAACCTTGTTTCATTTCATTGTGTACTGCGTCAGCTATTTATGGTTGAAATGACAAGAAAAGCTTCTTGACTTGACTTGAAAGTGTGGGTGATGAAAGGGAAGTTGACATAATAATGAAGAAAGGCTATTGTTATGGCTTACTGGATCCTTAATGTGACTTTGTCCAACAGCCAACAATGATATTGAACTAAATATTCAACGATAATGAACTAATATCTGAACATCTAACATCTGTAACATGCTTAAGAGTGAAATTCTCCTGCAAAACATTGTGTAAGGAACTCTCGCCTCCCACCTCCCACATGGAAAAACGACAATCTGACTCAGAATTCCCAGCCCACCTAAAAAATTTCTGGTTTTTTTCTGTTCCACAAAGATTTTTACTGCAATCCCATTACTATTAGTTCAAATCAGACCAGATTACTTTGATAAACAAGATCTTTAATATTTGTTACATAAAATTATTATAATAGATCCTTATTATAAACTATTTGGACAAAAACCTTGCTGTTTTTTAAAACACCACAATCTACATTTAGTCCTATTTAGCTGTTATTATAACATCCATCAATCCATTCTTCTGGGAAGATGTTCCACTAGATTTGGTGGAGATGTGTGCTCGTTCAAATACAAGGGTGTTAGTAAAGTCGTGTACTGGTGTAGAGGTGAAGAGGCCTGGAGTGCAGCGTTCCAATTTATCCCAAAGGTGTAGGGTTGAGGACAAATCTCTACAGCAGGCACTCAAGATCTTCCACAGGAACTCATGATAAGCATATGTTCATGGAGCTGGCTTTGTGTATAGGGGCAGTGTCATGCTGGAACAGGTTTGGGTCTCCTTGTTCAAACGAAGGGAAAATTTCATGATGCCGCATCCAAAGACGTCCTGCACAATTGTGTTTCATCCAACTGTGTGGTAACAGTTTGGGGAAGACACACACACACACACACACACACACACACACACACACACACACACACACACACACACACACACACAGCTAAAGGTCAACTTGAAGCTATATGCTTCCCTATGCTGTAACACTCTTCTGAATTAATGTTGTGTTTCTTCTCAATATACACAAAGATTCAAAACCAAACCATGAAGAACCACAGAGTTCCATTATTCTTCTTTATTCACAGAATCCATGCATGGTTTATATATTATTTTCTCTCCAACTGCACCATAACTTTTTTCGCTTGCACTCAAATGGATATCTTCAACTAAACTATTGTCATTTTCTATACTATATTGCACTATGAGCTTGGAGATCTTTATTCGTATTGAGAATTGTTCAAGTGATGACATGTTAATGCCAAGATGGAGATAAAATCTAGACAGTGTGGTCAGTCTGTAATATGTGATATATGTATAAAACCATAATATCACTTGATAAATCTACAGTCTTGTACTGAAAAGAAATCAACCCCGTCCCCTGATATATTCTGCACATTTATTAATTACTGACCAGATGAAACCTTCCATCTTTATCTTTAAAAACTGCATGTTTTTAGTTCATTTATATTAACTGCCTGTGCTCACAGCCTATTGTTATAGCAAATTATACAATCCCGCTAATGTAATAACAGAAGATTGTGTATTGTTTTCAATAGTCTGAGCTCTACAATAGAAAAAAAAATTCAAAATCCTTCTTATACTTTGTTTGTTGTTAATCCACTTATCTTTGATCAGCATCAATTCACCTCGGGGACATGTGCTTCAGTCTTTAATACCGATGTAAATTTAGTGTGAGCTGTGATCTTACACACTGACAACATGGAGGCTCTTTTATGAATCAAAAAAGCACTCAGCTGGGATAGAGCTGAAGGGAAGGAAATGTCCCAGGGAAGAGGAAATCGAGTGCACAAACACAAACGCTCGCTTATCCCTCCCAAAGCGCAGTTTCACACTCTGAGAAGAGGACAAGAGAAAGAGACGCAAAATTAGTGCTGATAAAGAATCATAAGACTGAGGATTGCAATACATTTGAATAATCTCTCATGCTATTCTAATAGAAAGAGGATGAAATTCTGTAGCACAAACAGATCATAATCATAATACAAACTGTCTGATTATTACATAACGTGCAAAACATGATTCTTATTTTTACTGTTTTATAATGCTTTGTTGAGGAGCTGTGAATTAGAATTTAAATTTGAGTATGTGACATGAGTGTTATTGCATTACAACATTGAAGAGCCAATCATGCTCCACTATGCAAATGTGGTTTATACAATCCCAGATTACAGGGGAAAGTGTTGAAGTCCATTGACTCATCCATCCAACCACTGACCTATCTATCTATCTATCTATCTATCTATCTATCTATCTATCTATCTATCTATCTATCTATCTATCTATCTATCTATCTATCTATCTATCTATCTATCTATCCATCCATCCATCCATCCATCCATCCATCCATCCATCCATCCATCCATCCATCCATCCATCCATCCATCCATCCATCCATCCATCCATCCATCCATCCATCCATGGGACTGTCCTGCTATTTGGTCATGAACTTCACTCTCAGACTGACCCAGTTCGCTATTCTGCACACTGTATCACATGAAAGCTTTGTTCCCTGCACAGGAAGTCTGAGGTTTTGCTGGTAACGTGTACACTTCAGCTTTATTTCTGCGTTTAAACAAACTTTGATTTCTGCATGTGTATTAGTTTGTACTTGTGCAGTATGTTGTGCATGTTGTTATCTGTGAGCAGAGAAGAGGCTAAGAAGGGGAAAGGTCAGCAGTGGTTACAGAGGAAGAGGAAGTGGTCAGCAATAACGCTGAATTAAATCAACATTGAAGAACATACTTAAAAACACACACGAGTCAAACACTTAAATGTGAAAATATACTGCAAATATTTCATAATTTATACAATTCTATATTATTATATTTATATATTATTATAAAGACTATTTTCTTTTGTATTTTCCTTTTTTATGTAACTTGTATTTTTTAAATGTATATTTATTGCACTGAACCATGAGTCAAAGTCAAATTTACAGTATATTGTAATTATATAATCAATTGGGATTGCATTGCTATAGCAGGCCACTCAAGATCTTCCACTCCAACCCATGTGAAGCATATACTCATGGATCTGGCTTTGTGCACAGGAGTATTGTCATGCTGGAACGGGTTTGGGTTTCCAAGTTCAAGTAAAGGAAATATTTAATGCGACGACATTTTAAATTTCACTGTATTTTACATACATCAGCAATGTATTTATTTAAAAAATGGTGATATTTCATGTAATTCAAAGCAATCATCTGTGTCAATAATGTGTTGAAGTGATAACACGTTTCAATTTCAGACGAGGATTTTTCAGTTTACTACAGTGATCAGATTTCATGGCTGATCCAAGTCTGCCATCTAGTGAGTCCAACACTGCGATCCACACTGAAATGCATTTCCTTTGCGTTTCATTTGACTGAGAAGTGAAATTAAATCAAATCAAATCATATTATATAAACAGATTGCTTACAATTTTATTTTTATTACTTTAAATAGATTTTCTGCCATTTTCCTTTAAATCATTACTTTCATAAAACAAAATACTAAAACAAACAAAAAAGCCTTAATGTACCCTAAAAAGGTACACCATTGGTCTTTCAAATAAAGTCTTGAAATTGTTTCAGAGTAAAAAATCTGTGAGAATAAATAACTTTGGAATGAATCATGTTGGTAAGAAAAATATATATACCACATCAACTGGCCAACAATTTTTTTACTGCATTAAATAAGAACATATTGGGTTTTTTTTTTACTTGTAAATTTACCGTATAGCAGCTGTAAACAGCCATTCTATCATCAGTCTCTTGAATGCAAAATGATATTACTTAAGAATTATATACGATGTGTTTGCACTCCTTGCACAGTGTTGATGTGGAGAAATCACCCTACAGGTCCTTGGTAACTTGGTAATACAGTATACACTGTAAACCTGTGCATTTATAATGCTCGGTTCTGTAATTGGTTTTGGAGTACAGAAAGTAAAAAAGAAGTGTCTCTGTATCGCCCTCAGCTGGCTGTACTAGTTAGATACCTCTCTGTCTCTGTATCTGTCCCTCTCTCTCTCTCTCTCTCTCTCTCTCTCTCTCTCTCTCTCTCTCTCTCTCTCTCTCTCTCTCTCTCTCACTCACTCACTCACTCAAAGGACTGGTGGCTCACTTTTCCAGGGTGTTGTCTGGAAAATTCATGACATCATGTATGACATAATCACGCTCTTGATGTCACCCAAATGAGGATGGGTTCCCTTTTGAGTCTGGTTCCTCTCAAGGTTTCTTCCTCATAACATCTAAGGGAGTTTTTCCTTGCCACAGTCGCCACGGCTGCTCATCAGGGATAAATGCACACCATTCATTTTAACTGTTAAACTCTGTAAAGCTGATTTGAGACAAAGTCTGTTGTGAAAAGTGCAATAGAAATCAACTTGACTTGACTTGACATCATGTACAGCATTTGAAGGGAAAAAAACATACATCCAGTGCAATTGTGTGCCTCCAACTTTGTGGTAAAAGTTTGAAAAAACTGAAAAACGAAGGTGTCCCAATACTTTTGCCTACATCTATTATTCATCCAAATTCTATTGAAAATTTGATCAAAATAAAAGCGCTGTTGATGATGATGACAATAATAATTCAATATATTAAAAATGTGATCCGTATAAATGTTTATATCTGGCTATTTTCTCCACAGGATTCAAAAATATTTTGAGCACAGTGCTGTTACAGGTATAGAACAGGCGTATAGAAATGTGGTGACAAGAATTGGAAATTGAAGAAGATCGATTGTTCAGTAGACATACTCAAAGCCAAACGTTTTTTTGAGAGATTGGGTGAAGGAAAACTGGACGGAAATAGAGGATTTTTTCCTCAGGGACTACACTTTCCCTTATCTAATGCACCATGTCACCTGATTGCTGTGCCTGATTCGCATTTACGGATAATGAGCACAAGTATGGTAGTGCATGTGCAGATGTGTATCATGTCCATGATGGGTCTCACTTTTCAAAGAATGTGTGAACATGATGACAAATTCTCTCGGGTAAAAGCACATGTAAATAATTAGTTGAATCAGATTGCCATGTTTAATGTAGGTTTACACAGAACATTTAGACTATAAAATGATAAGTTAATTTGGATTGACCAAATAATCTTTAAATGTCTGCTCTCTGGGAATGATCTTTTATAGAACTTCAAGTCAAGTCAAGTCAAGTTTATTTGTATAGCGCTTTTCACAACAGACATTGTCTCAAAGCAGCTTTACAGAGTTTAACAGTTAAAGTGAATGATGTGTATTTATCCCTGATGAGCAGCCGTGGTGACTGTGACCAGGAAAAACTCCCTTAGATGTTATGAGGAAGAAACCTTGAGAGGAACCAGACTCAAAAGGTGAACCCATCCTCATTTGGGTGACATCAAGAGTGTGATTATAGACTTTAAACAATACAGAACACTGAAGAGTGAGAACTAACATGAGCACTGGAGTGTAAGATTATGAGTTATGTTCTTTCTACAGTCTTATACAGTAACTTTAGGCAGTGCTTGTGTTAAACTAGTTTATAATAAAAGTGGGCAGTACTATGGTTGGAGATGCTGGGATTCCTGATGTAGATAAAATGTGAACTAAAATTAGTCAATGAAATCATGAATTGAATAGAAACAATGAATGAATGTCATCAATATGAAAATCCTTTGTCATCCAACATGAATTAACCTGTTAATAACCGAGGACAAGCCTAATTTGATTTTATATGGACATTTAGTGAAATAAGTGAACCATTCCAAATTATTTCTGAACAATATACTTTAAGATGAATAATTCAATAATTAAGAGATTACAACCAATCACTAATCCTAATTGTTTTTGAAAACAAATCATTAATCCAAATAGTTCTTGATGACTGGTTACTAATCCAAATTATTTCTGATGACCAATCACTTATCCTAATTGTTCTTAATTTTCTCACTATTCACATCTGTTCCAAATGACCAAGTACTTATCCGACTTGTATTCAATTATCAATTACTACTCCAAATTGTTCTCAATGACAAATTGCTCAGCCCAATTGTTCAGAATGACCAATCACTTATTCCAGTTGTTCCCAATGACCAATCCCAGACTTTAATTGTGTCTAGTTAATTACGCTATAAACAAGTTGAAATTAATATACAGTTTGCTATAACGGCTAAAGGGCTACAACTGCCAGTTTGCATTCGTGTCAATCAGTAAATGAACACATGATAAACTGATGAACAATGATGGAACTATAATAAATGGACATCATCACCCAGATGAGGAAGGGTTCCTTCTGAGCCTGGTTCCTCTTTCTTCCTCATAAAATGCTCATTAAAGATATATTCATATGAATTAAGTTCTAATACGAAAAAAACTATATTCGCAATACGTAAATACTGTAAAGCTGATTTAATACAATGCACATTTTTGAACATGCTATACAAATAAGGCTGAAATGAACTGAGAAGAAATTTCTTGCTGAGAAGTATTTTTGCCGATATCTCCCAGGCCTGAGTCTTTTTAAACTGGAGGTCAAAGTGACCTGGACTGCAGTGACCCAGAAACAGTCAGAAAGCTCTTGACAATGCAGGCAGCACTCTGAATGGTCATTTCTTCTAATCAAGGCAATCAAACTATATTTAAAAAGACTAAAGTGCTCAGCTGAAAGTTCTAACTTCCACATTCACATGTTCATGATTCATTGCACATTTGCTGTACAATGTTTCTCTTCCAAACCCTCTTGTATATACATATATTTATAATATATATAGATCAGTCACAGCATGAAGTTCAGTGGTGGGCAGTCAGGGCCAGCAAAGCCTTCTCTGCTGGCCTAAACACTATCAGAAGCACTGACCTACATTTACAACCTAAATTCTAATATTTGTTCCATGAAATTTATTAATTTATTCCCAACAGTTTATTCTCTTCATTTCGTAGTGTTTTTCTTGGCTGCACTGCTTCCAGTACGTGTATGTGGATGTTTATTGTCCAATCAGAAATTAGCCTCTATGTGCTCCCATGTCAATCTAATCTGCCCAGGGCCTTCAGAATCAGTACTGCTGGCTCTTTTACATTTGAGAATATTAGCAACGTCTCTGTTTCTTTAACCAATCAGATTTCATATTCGCCTCACAGGGCAGCTAGCTGCCCCAGAATAGCGTCAGCATTTTTTCGTTTTTTGATTGGTTGGTCAGAGGGAAACTGTTACAGGAAAGTTCGACTGGCAAAACACGTGTGTAGCTCTCTGCACACATTAATACATCAGAGCTTTTTGCTATGTTTCCACAGGGACAGTTTTAATTGCTGGATCTGTGCATCATGGCGGATTTTTGTGCTTGATTTGAGACTTGGCGCATCAGTGAAACAAATGTTATGTGATTCAAAATAATCTTCCATTTTTTTAAAAATATCTAAGTAAACAAAAAAACTTAAATAAATATTTGTTTGGGTAAAGATTATGGACAGATTATACATGTCTGAACAGACTCCCAAAGTAAAAAAAACGCAATGCATCAGTGAAATTCTACATGGCTCAAAGTGTGTTTTAAAGCTTGCACGGGTACTATACGTTCCTTGGGTATTGTATGTTGTAAAATTATATGCTACAACAGAAAAAAGAAGGAGTAGCAATAATGGAGGAAATAATTTCCTTTCCAGACTACCAGAATAATTACAGCCTTTGCAAAAATAATTGCACTGTTTGGAAAGCTTTTCAATCTTTGGTTTTGAGAGCTCAATTCTTGTCTTTGCTACATCATGCACATGAATAGATGTGAGAGAGTGAAAGATTTCTTAAATTCTTTCAATTTAGCTTTATACACTACCTTGCGCCACCCTTTTTTTTTTTTTTTTTTGTCAAGGTGGTCATTTTTGACAGCCTCGTGCAACATGAGAACATTAATTTATGTCCAGAGTTGCAATCATCTTTGGTCAGAAATCTTGTACTGAGGACAGAATATTCAAACCACTGATTAACAAACGAACCAATAATTGATCATTTTTCAATAGACACTCACCAATTACTGTTGTTCTCAGCAACCAATGACCAATCACAATTGTTCCCAATGACCAATCACTGATCCCAATTGATCCTAATGACCAATCACTGATCCCAATTGATCCTAATGACCAATCACTGATCCCATTCCAATTGTTTTAGACAAAGAATCACTCATTCCAATTGATTCATCACAGTTGTTCCCAATTGCATTTGTTATTAGCCTGATGTGGCCTTGGCTGTGTTTAACGATGCGTCAGCTGTATGGCGAAGGTTATTTTATTTAATTTTTTACAAATGAATATTCTGGATAAATAGCAGGCTAGATGTCCGTGCCAATAAATATCTGCCTATTTAAAGTGTCATGAGCTTTCCAAAGCGGTTATTACTGAGTCGTGCCCTCTTACATCAACAACCAAAGCAATCCAAGGTGACACATCAGACAGCAGTTTAGTGTGCCAGCCATCTCGTCAGCTGGCTCTCCTTCACCGTCTTTTTCCCTGGAGAAATAAGTGTGTGTCTGTAGGGCACTGAAGGGTCTAAAGCAAACACACACTTTATCAAGGAGAACGCGTTAGTATCGATCTCGAAGGGGCCGTTATTGCAGGCCTGATTTCATGCTATCCACTCGTTTCTGCTGCTACTGAGGTGAGAGCAGCTCGCAGGTTTAATTTCATTTATGCCATAATGTTGGGTCTGATTCAAATTTGGCTGAAAACAGCAACTCTAACAGCTGCAAATCACAGGTCTATATTAAAACACTGTTTCTAAGTTCTATAGCAACAAACTGCACAGAGACTATGACTTGTAAATGAGGCTCCACAAACATTACAAAATGTATGATATTATTTATCATAATTATTATCCTGATTGAAGTAGTAAACATAAAAAAGAGTCTTCATTGTCAGCACTTCAACAGTCTGAAATAAAGATATGCAAAGTTATTTTTGCATTTTGCATATTTTTGCACTTGGTCTGTAATTTAATTAACTGCATTCTTTTCTGGAAAAAGAAAAAAATGAGGTAACATAAGAAATATAATGGAAAATAATTGATTCTCTGGGTGCTTCAAGAAAATATTTTAATTATAAATATCTAGAAAATGCTGGTAAAAATTAGGTAGGATGCAAGTACTTACAAATCCTAAAGTACTTATCAAATACTAAAATTGTAGACAAAGTCTGGACCAAGGATCAGTACACATCAGTACAACCAACAGCAAAAGAAATAATGTCTGAGTAAGAAAACTGAAATGATACTTATGATACAATCTATAAGTCTATACTCATAATAAGGCACAGAACCAGCATTGTGTAAATAGACAAACTAATTGAGGGCCCAACACAGAACAGGTGCACACTGTTAGGTAACAAATAAAGGGCGTGACAGGGGTGGAGACATAATCAGAAACAGAACAATTATACATGTAGACCAGGGGTCACCAACTGGCGGACTCCGGTCCGAAAACAGACCGCAAAATGCATCCAGCCGGCCGGACTGCGAAGCCTTTTCACATACCGTAATTTCCGGACTAAAGCGTACCCTTGTATAAGCTACATGAATTTTTTTTTTACATAAATAAGCCGCACCTTGTGTATAAGCACTGTGTGTGTGTGTGTGTGTGGGTGTGTGTGTGTGTGTGTGTGTGTGTGTGTGTGAGAATAAGGATTATGTGCTCATTATTTTCTGATGCTTATAAGTTTCTTTGACTAACCCGTAACGCTGTTGCCAAGAAAAGTAAAAAAGCACGAGTTTTGGAAACCGGTCTGTGCTTATATTATTTCTGTTGCAACTGGAGTTAGCGAGCTCTCCCTTCACCCAGACTCAACGCGTTACAACGGCTTGTATCTAAACAGTAGCCGACCAAGAAAGTCATTGTTCACTGTCTTCCTCCTTCCTTTCACAACTACTGTATTTCTCTCGGGAGTTTATCTTTTGGCATCGTCGTGCGTTTAAAAATCAACACCGGTGGAAGTTTTTCAGAACACAGGTGAGGTGCATTTTTTCGTTTCCGTTCGGAAATTTCATTGGTCTAATGTTATGGGGTTCAGTTTTTTGGCTTGAGGTTTGTGAAACCGGAAAAAACCCAGGAAAAATCCATAAATCAGCCGCTTCGTTGTTTAAGCCGCGGGGTTTAAAATATGAGCGGCTTATAGTCCGAAAAATACAGTAATTAAATTAATATATGGCAAACGCTATTTTCTCATAAAACCAAATTTGTATCAGGCACATCAAGGTGGGTTCAGTAGAGCCAGCAGTGAAAACAGCAGAGAGAAATGTGCAAAAGATGAAACTTTCAGTGAGTGCAAAACAATGAAATAAGGAAAGTTGATGTTTGTGTTTCTGAAAGATTTTGCTGTTTTTTTTGTTTTTTTTTTCAATGCAACATGAAGTATAGAAGAGAGCAATGTTAAACATTAGATTAAATTAGACCTTTAGTTAGGTAAAGACAATACATGTGAAGTTAAAATGTGATATTTCCGTTTTCTGTTTTTTTAACCAGTAAGGTAGCGTTCATTACTTATGATCTGTAATCTCGGTTCAGCAGAAACAAAAGCACTTTAGCTTTTCCTTTTAGGTATTAATTTATAATGTGTCCAATTAAAATGTTGTCTACGCTCATTTCTTTTCAGTCTGGCAAACATCATCCATTCATGTTTTTAGGTATATAATGTAGGTATGTAATTGACCTCAGCTGGTGAGGAGGGTTCATTTACTGGACTTCAAGGATTTTCAGTTGAAGACTCCTGATGTAGACCTTTAATAAAAAGTAAAAAATAAATCATAGCCATGTGGTATAATTAAATAAAACACAAAGATATGCTGTAATTAGAAAAAAATTAACTCAATTTTAACGCAATTTATCACACTATCACACTTATCATCAATAATTAACACCATACTCCATTTGTTTTACTCTTTACTTATTAAAGAATTAGGGAAATAACTTGTTTATAATGGACAGAGGAGATAAAAAAAAAAGAATCTTACAAACTGGACAAAAAGGATGTTTAATGTTTATACCTTTAATAGTAAAAATGTGGAATTCCAATTGGTTTACAGTATTTAATGTGACCTTTCATCAAGAGACAAATGTATGAAATGAAAAAGAAGAAAAGCAGACAATTAACATGATCTTCAAATAAACTGCATTCTCAAGGTTCTAATTTTTGTTAATCCTGGTTTTTAAATTGGATGGCCAAGTTTTTTATTTTTACACTTTCAAAATAAAAAAAAAAAATGAAAAATCTCCTAAAATACTTGTTACACTTCCAAATTTTCTACTTCCAAAACTTTTGTTTACACTTTCAAAACTTTTTTTTTACATTGTCCAAAAAAATTTGTTACAAATTTCACAAATTTTGTAAAATATCTTCTAAAGGTTTTGTATTTAAATTCCCATTTACGCTTTAAAAATCTTTGTTTACATTTCCAATTTTTTTTTTTCATTTCTGAAATTTGTTGTTACACTTCCAATAAATTGTATTTACTTAAAACTTAAACTTCCAAAATTATTTTATCTAAAAAAATTTCCAAACCTTTGGTTTCACAATCAAAACTCATTTTGTACACTTACATATTTTTTGTTTACACTTCCCACGTTTTTGTTTACAGTTGAAACATTTATTTTTGTTTACATGTCCAGTTTTTTGTTTACATTTCCACATTTTTTGTTTACAATCAAAACTATTTCATTTTCACTTCTAAAATTTATAACATTTTGTTTAGACTTTTAAAGTTTCCTTTACCTTCGCTCTGGAGGTTGTCATTCCGGCACAAAGTAATGAAGTATGCACATAATTTCTAATACAAAGCACAAAAACTATAATACAGAGAACCCCATCAAGAACTCTTTCCAAAAGTCTCTAATTTCTAGGAGCTGTCAATCAAAAATAAGTAGCCAATGAAAGTAAAGCACTTTCAAGCCCTGCCTGATACAAGGGTTTGTAAATATCAACATTTAGAGCGTATGTACAAACTTTGGCAGCACTTCCTTTCCTCTGCTTTTCTTCTTTCCCACTGTATGTACTTCACTACTTGAAAAGTTACATTTGACACTTTTGACAAATATGATTCCATATGAAACTGCATTTTCTTCTTCACTCTCTAACAATGCACAGTAGACTGGTTGAGAGGAAAGAGTCACAGATGTGTCGTACACGTCATTGTCATCTTTGCATTGCTGCAGTGTGACTCAAGTTCATTGACAGCTAATTTCACGGTGCATATCAAGTGCCTGCCGCGTGGTGCCATTGTCTGGTCAGTGCTGCTTTAACGTTCTTTTCTCCACAACTTCGCAGACCATGTGTCATCTGTGACAGGAAGTCGGTAAGTTGGTGTGCTCTCATTTCCATGTGATATGTTTCATGATGTAGGTTACTTGTGAGTCAAATTGCTCACTCACTATGAGAAATGCAAATAGATTCTAGGCATGATATAAAATATAATAAACCTTTTTGCCTACACAGGAAACGAGTGCAAAGGTTTGTGCACCTTTTTTTTTTTTTATTAAAAGTGCATTTTAATAACAAAGACATTTCGAACAAAGGAACATGGATGTTCCTGAATGTAAAATCGATTGGGAATTCTTCAGGAAGACTTTCCAGAAAATGTAACAGTTAAGCTGGTTTTGAAATGAGGAACCTTTAACCATACTAAGAACCTTAGAGTGAGTGGATACATTTTTCAAGACCCTCCCACTGTCCAATGGTTATACCGGACAATTTACCACAATGGTCAACTCTGCGCTGTTTCCCAGCTTCCCAAGAAAAGAATTTTACTGTGCTTTAATATTTATATGTGTCAAATAAAGCCCACTTCTTCCTTTCAGTCTGATGACTCAAAATCATTCTTTGGTTCTAAGTGTATTTTACCTTCTACTTCTAAGAAGACCTTCTACTTCTTCTTCTTCTTTCGGCTTCGCCACAGCGGATCGTCTGTCTCCATACCCCCCTGTCCTCTACATCTGCCTCTTTCATTCCAACTACCTGCATGTCTTCCCTCACCACATCCATAAAACTCCTCCTTGGTCTTCCTCTTTTCCTCCTTCCTGGTGGCTCCATCCTCAGCATTCTTCTACTGATATACCCCATGTCCCTCCTCTGCACATGTCCAAACCATCCCAATCTCACCTCCCTCACCTCGTCTCCAAAATGTCCTACATGTGCTGTCCCTCTTATAAACTCATTTCTAATCCTGTCCATCTTCGTCACACCATCTTCAGCTCCACCTCCTGTCTTTTAGTCAATGCCAATGTCAATTTACATATGGCTATTTTAATTTACAATGACTAATATTTAATATTTAATATTACAATGACTCAGCTCTGCTACCTCCAGCTCCACCTCCTGTCTTTTACTCAATGCCACTGTCTCTAAACCATACAACATCTCAGGTCTCACCACAGTCCTATAAACTTTCCCTTTCACATTTGCAGATACTCTACTATCACAAATCACTCTTGCTATCACTCTTCTCCACCCACACTAGTGGACTAGTGAATTTCACACTAGTCTTCCTCCTTCAGTTTTCTACTCTTCTTTCAGTCCTTACTCTCCTCCTCTTCTTCACCTCCAAAACCATCCTACAGACCACTATTTGATGCTGTCTAGATACACTGTCCCCTGCCAACACCTTACAGTCTTCAATCTCCTTCAGGTTGCATCTCCTACATAGAACATAGCCCACCTGTGTGCAGCTTCCTCCACTCTTATACGTCACCCTATGCTCCTCCTTCTCCTTAAAATATTCACTCAATTCTCAATATTCACCACTGACATGGTGATATATATATAAACAGTATATTACATTTATTACATTTTATTTATAATATCATAATTATAAATTATAAAATTGATGCTTGATGCAAATGCATGTTTATTATTCGTGAAACCAAACTCATCATAGAGCATGAAGACAAAATATTCTTGTAAACATTTTAAAATAATTATGCTGTTTCAAATTATGTAAATTATCAGGACACCAAACAGAACCTTTGCTATGTTTCCACACGGACGGTTATTGAGGTGATACCGGAGAAACTTCACCTCTTATAACTTTCATATGGAGTAAAAAATCTGAAAATATTTGAATTCAATGTGAATTGGTTTATTTAAAAGTAGACTTTTCGAGCTTCTATATGTAGCGGGTCCCGACTAGGTCCCCACTGGCAGATATATATATATATATATATATATATATATATATATATATATATATATATATATATATATATATATATATATAAAATCCTCTGATTGGAGTGCTCTGAAAATATTACAAATAATACAAAGAAATTAGTGAAGCAGGACAACTGTTGCTCATACTCCATTCACTCGGATTATGAGCTCGTCTTGCTCTGTGCATCGCTAATTGTGATGGGGCACTCGTTGTTACTGCCCCCCTGTGTCCGTTAAATGAAATATATGTCTCCATGTGTTTTTTTCCATAGTCTCTCATTAGCATTAAATTATATGCATCAGAATAAAATAAATTAGCATTGCAGTAGAAGGACACAAAAGTAATCATTTCAACAAAACTTATTTTGTGAGTGTCACATATACATATATTTATTATGTCTGTAAGGCAAATATTCACTGAGATTCAGGGGTTTTTATGTGTGTGTCTGTGGAGAGGAGACAAAAACGGCAGAAATTGCACCCTGTCTGTTTTATATACTTTGCAAAAACACAGTGTTAGTTGTTATTATGAATGTGTACAAATAAAAGTAGACCCTTTACATATTTGAATGATGTTTCGCTCTTATCTGTACGAGCAAAAAAGACAGTAATTTATGTTCGTTTCGGAAATTATGAGTAAAAAATGCCACAAAACGCGCCGGTGCGTTTGTTGACCCCCAGAGTTATAATTTTGTGCATCATGGCAGATTTTGGTGCTGATTTGCGACGGATATTTTTTATATCTGAACAAAGAAAAGACGAGAATAAAAGTGTGTTGCGCTGAAGGTTTTAATTTCGCTGCTTTTATATTTATTTATTTATATTTTCAATAAAAATGGTCAAACAGAGATGCGCCCTGGATTGTGTTAATAAAACCAGTGCCGTTTAAAAAAAGAATTTGCATTTTGACAGCCTTGATTAATATATTAATACAACTTGAATTAAAAATTATTTTACCTAATGAATGTATCCAGGCTGAAAATCCACCATATAGAACACATGCAGGGAAAAGATGATGACCAGATGATCAGGAAAGTCTCTGTTCTCAGTCATGTTTTCATCACTGACTCCCTCTGTCTCATCCACGTTACCCCCAGACTTCTTGTTTCCTTCTGCCTGGTTAAAAAATCAGTCCGAAAAAGTTGAAAAATAAATAGTGAAGTAAAGTACTGATACCAGAAAAATCTACTTGAGTACAGTAACAAAGTATTTGTACTTCGTTACTTCCCACCTCTGATTTATACACAAAAAGACATACACACACTTTGTATTAGCATAAGCGATCCACCTATTAGCATGTCTTAGAGTTTGGAGAAAACCAGAAAACCTTGAAGAATTTTTTTTTTCTGAAATATTACCAATCAAAATCCTATTAAAAATAGCAGATATAAATAGATCACATTGTACGCATGAGCCTTGATATTTTTTTTGCAATTAATATGATATAATAAGCAATTGCTACGTTAGAAAATGTGTGTCCTTGCTTCAGAGTTACAATAATCTGGAACTGTAATGTTCAATTTTATTTTTTACTATACATATATGATATTTTTAATATGTTATGTCTGCACTGTTTGCACTAGGTTGCAATCGATGCACTTTATGTAGCTTTATGTTGTTTGTTGTAGCTCTATGTTGTTTAGTGTAGCACCAGGGTTCTGGAGGAACATTGTCTCATTTTCACTGTGTACTGTACCACTGTGTATGGTAGAAATGACAATAAAAGCCTCTCGACTTGACTTGACTTGACATATCTCATTATTAATATAAAACATTTTATGATTAGTGGCTAATATGTTGGACTTCTGATTGTAATGACTTTAATTCAATCCCAGCACCACCTTGAGCAATGCCCTTAACCCTCAACTGTTCAGTAGTGTAATAGTGATATAGAGATATTTGTAAGTTGCCTGTAAGTCTGCTGATTGTTATAAACGTATATGTAATGTGAGGAGAAGCAGATCCAAGTGCAGACATCTGCTTTATTTCAAGTGGCAGTAAATACAAACAATTAACAAAGGAATCAAGAAACATTACCATGAACCATGATCGAGAACAACAACCAGGAAGGACAATGGCAGCTCTTGAGAAGATACTGAAGGTCTCTGCATGCACTACACTTATGGGTATAACAGTACAGGGCTTTTGGAATGGTGCACATGTGTACCGAATGCAATTCTTGTTTTACATGTAGTTAAAACCTGAGTTCCCTCACGAACATATTAAATGTAAACTATTTAATTTTTTATTCATTGAGTTGTATTCAATCTTCTTTAATTAGATTAGTTCCAATTTGATCAATTACTCAATTTAATTGAAATAATAACAAAGTGTTTTGCATTCATTTGATGATTGCATTTTATTTAAAATTGTTGAAATATGTAAACTGTTGATGTTCACAAATGTTAACAGTAATAAATAAGGTTAATAAAAAAAACTACAAGCAATTTGATTCATTTTGCATCTGTGCGGAAATTGAACTGAACCGTGACTTAAAAACGCAGTGAACCGTAAAATTTGTGTACCGTTACACCCAGCATACAAACATGAAGAACATGTACTCCAACTTCCAAGACCAGAGTTGGGTCTCAAGTGGGACCCAGGTCTGAGTCCTCCATGATTGTATGCTGTAAAAAAAATGCAGACAGCAGAAGCATTTTATCCCAAGACAATACGAAACACCAATCCAGAACTTGTGGAGAAACATCAAACAGTGATTAATCAGTGTAGCATGTGATTTAAAATGTGGCGATGCAAAGGATGATGGAAAATGTAGTTAGGGGCCATAAATAGTTCCTGGTTAGTCCTTGTATAGTCACCTGTAAGTTGTTGGGTTTTAGCATTAGTGTAAAATCTTGCAAGAAAAGCTGACTGCCTGTGAAACATATCTTATTTTAAATTATTTTAATAATATAAGCAAAATGGTGAATTTTTATGTTTTGGAAACATATTGTATATACCTTTACCTCTTTTGGCAGACACCCATATCCAGAGCAACACACTATTTCATTTTTATTGAACTGAGCAGTTGAGGGTTAAGAGCCTTGCTCAGGGGCCTAGAAGTGGCAGTTTTCAGTGCTGGGATTAATATTATAGATATTTGTCTTGAAATGTCATCAGAATTGCCGGAGAATATCTACCTTTAATAAAGTATTAAGGCCCTTTGCTTCTGCAAGCTAAATAAATATTAAAGAATAATAAATAAAAAAATGTAAATGCTTGCAAAACCTTATTAATGATGCAGCAAAACATAAGGAACTCCATATGTTTAAAAACTTTTAACAAAGAAACACACCTTGTGCAAATTTGTGCTGTTATGAAGGTGATTGGAGACTGTGCTATCCGCATCACGTGGTCCTAACGATAGTCGGTTTGGTTGCCAGGATACCGCCTCCGCCTCCGCCTTTTCCTCCTCCTCCCCCTCCTCCTCCTTTGCCTCCACCTCCTCATGTGACTTCCAACCTTTTCCAGAGGTAGCAGTATGGCTCCATTAAGGTTGAAGCACCCAGAGATCAAAAGTAACACAAAGAACCAGCATCTGATGAAGATAGTGTCTCAAAAACTTTTTTTTTTCAAATTAATTTGGGTGCTTAGGTATAAGGTATTGACTCATGATGGAAAAATTAATTAATGGCATGCAAATGAAAATCTGTGTCAGTTTCATCCGCGCTCATTTCTCTCGTGTGGCTTCTTTGCCATCCATCTGTTGCTCATTTCCTTTTATTCTGGTCCAATCCAGTTCGTGTTGCCCACAGTGTGTGTGCGTGCATGCGTGTGCGTGTGTGTGTGTGTGTGTGAGACGTGGTTCATGCACAACACAACACTGCCAGAGAGACTCAGACAAAATAGAAGTAAACAATAAATGAATGATATGAAGAAGTATTATTGCGTAAAAATACTTCCTTTTTTTAAGAAAGAGTTTACATAACAGCAATTTTCACATTTTTGAATACCAAACTGACAAATCCTCTATTAAAAGTGAAAGCATGTGCCGTTGAAGCAGCACATGGAGTATTTCGGGTTGTTTATTTTCGAAATTTGAAGAATAAAAGTGCTTTAGAAACCTGGTGAAATCAGTAATGCATTTCTCAATTTCATTCTCATTGAATGTGCTACAGTAAATATTGGATTTTGCATTTTTGTTTTAATTATTTGCTCTGTCAGCTTTGCAGGCATCACTAGATCTAAATTTGTGCCATAAACATTTAAATTTACACCTGATTGGCATTTTATACGCATGTGGGTCAATACATTTACATTTACAGCATTTAGCAGACGCTATAATCCGAAGCGACGTAAAAAAGTGCTTTAAGTCTCTAACATGGAATAAAATAAGCAGGGGTTGTTAGATTTTCAACTTAAGATACAATCAGAATAAAAACTTTGTTAAAAGAAATGATAGAATTTAAAAGATAAAAAAAAAAAACAATAACAAAGACAGAACAAATAAGAAAAACCTGCTAGTTTAAGTGTTTCAGGGAGAGGTTGGTCTTCACCCGTCACTTGAAGATAGCCAGTGACAATAAACAATCATGTGGATGTAAATATAGGAATCTGCACAGCTTTCTCCAGGTCATGTGTGCGTGACAACACCAGTGTTGTTCAAATGCTATCTTCAACACTGCATCGCTGCTGTTTCTAGAAACCATTCTGATTTATAGATCAGTCGGACTTGCTCATCAGGGATAATTACACATTATTCACCTTTATTCTTAAATTCTGTCAAGCTGCTTTGAGACAATGTCCATTGTGAAAAGTGCTATAGAAATAAACTTGACATGATTTTTGACAGTTCACATTGAATTTTAGAATTATTTAAACCCATAACTCTTCTAGTAAAATTTGGCTCTGGCTGTTCAAGTCTTTCCTAATTTCCATCCCACTATACATGAGTGTTCCTTGTTTCAGGTGCTAATACCTGTTACTTCTTGTGGCAGCAGGTCAAGCCCAGGCATGTGATCTTTACCATTCACTTCCTCCTGCTCTGTTCACCATTCAGGATCTAATGCTTGACCGATCCACTTGCTGCCACACCTCTGATTCATGTAGCCATTTCAAACTCATGTTCTGATTTTTTATTACTATACTAACAGGATATTAACATAAACATGTACATATATTACATAAAAACCTTTTGAAGGAGACTCCAGTGTCAAAGTTTTGTGACAATCAACAGTAAAGCTGTAGGTTTAAGTATTTAATTATGAGAATGCATCCAAAATTAGATTAGATTCGATTCGATTCAACTTTGTCATTGTGCAAAGTACATGTACAAAGCCAAAGATAGCATCTAACCAGATGCGCATAAGTGGTCAATTTACAGTAAATAGCCATATGTTTAATTGACATTGCCATTGACTAAAAGACAGGAGGTGGAGCTGAAGATGGTGAAATGAGGATGGACAGGATTGGAAACGAGTTTATTAGAGTGACTGTGCATATAGGACATTTTGGAGACAAAGTGAGATGGTTTGGACATGTGCAAAGGAGGGACATGGGGTAAAAAAAAATAGTACACAGAAGCTCCAGCATCTCAGCCTGCATTTAGACGGTTGTTCTTTAACTACTAGTTCAACGGTAAAAGACCTGGGAGTTATTTTAGACAGCAACTTATCTTTTAAAAATCACATCAATCAAGTTACAAAAACAGCCTTCTTTCACCTTAGAAATATTTCTAAGCTAAGAAATATGTTATCTATATCTGATGCAGAGAAGCTCGTCCATGCGTTTATGACCTCTAGAATAGACTACTGTAATGCATTACTAGGTGGATGTCCTGCATCATTAATAAACAAGCTTCAGTTAGTTCAGAATGCCGCAGCAAGAGTTCTTACTAGGTCAAGAAAATACGATCATATAACCCCAATCTTATCGTCCCTACATTGGCTTCCTATTAAGTTTCGAATAGACTACAAACTACTGCTACTCACTTATAAAGCACTAAATGGTTTGGCTCCCATGTATCTATCCAGTCTCTTAACACGCTACAATCCGTCACGCTCCCTGAGATCTCAAAACTCTGGGCTTCTAGTAGTTCCTAGAATAGCAAAGTCCACTAAAGGCGGTAGAGCATTTTCACATTTAGCTCCTAAACTCTGGAATAGTCTTCCTGACAGTGTTCGGGGTTCAGATACACTCTCCCAGTTTAAGTGTAGATTAAAAACATATCTTTTTAGCAAAGCCTACACATAACACACATCACACACATCACATCACAACCTTGTGCTCCAGAACATCTGATCACATGCACATTATCAACTTGTGCTGTTAATATCATGAACAGCAGCTACGCTAATTCCTCTCCACTGCTTCTCTTTCTCTCCCCATCCCGAGGCTTCCTGAGGTTTGGCCAGCTCCAGTATATCAGTAGGTGAATGCTGAGGATGGAGCCACCAGAAAAAAGAAGGTTTATGGATGTGGTGAGGGAAGACATGCAGGTAGTTGGTTTAAAATAGATAGATGTATTGGACAAAGTAGTATGGAGACAAATTATCTGCTGTGGTGACCCGTAACAGGAGCAGCCAAAAAAAGAGAAAGAAAAAGAAGCAATATGTTAAATGATGATTTGGTCCATATGTACAGGGGTGAGAGTGACCAATGTACAGAAGGTGCATTAGGTGGGTAATTAGGTGTATAAATAGTAATGAGATGTGATATCAAAAAGTTATAAGAAGTTATGGTTTTGTAACACGCCAACAGATGGCAGCACAAGGCTGCAGGCACAGTCACAGGGAGCACCAACCTTCATAAGTCAGTGTGCCAAACAACAGTGTCTTGTGTACATGGGGGGGCTGTTCAAATGGTGCTATGCGTTACCACATCTGCTATTCTGACCATGCGTGCAATCGGTCCCTGAGCTCTCCTCACATGTAAGTTTCTTGCCGGAAACATCTCACTTCTGCACCCACCCTACTCACCATATTTGGCTCCTGTGGACTTCACCCTCTTCCCGAAGATGAAGATACGGCTCAAAGGTCACCGTTTTTTGTGGAGATCCAGTTCGAATAGCAGAATGTGCTTGACACACTTTGAAATAAAGACTTCCAGGATGCATTCCAGAAGTGGCAGGAATGCTGGTAGTGCTATATTGCTGTGCAAGAGGACTATTTTGAAGGTGATAGTGTGTAAACATACATAAACATAAGTTATGAATGGTGCAAAGATGCAAAGTGGTTGAAGTAGTGCAATACAGACAGACAGTGCAGTAATGCATTTGTCTCATTTAGTGTAAGTAGAAGTAAAAAATAAACAGGGTTTATGATACTAACTGAAATCCTGGCTTCCTAACTGATTTATTTGCATCTTCTCACTACACTTCTCAGTGATGGGTTTTAACATGACTCTCATGCCCTTCCACTGGGATCGTTAGAAAAGTGAGTCCAGCCGTCTGGCACCTTAAAGCATTTTGTTGGGTCTAATTTACTTGGGTTGCACCTCTGTTTTTGTTTTGCTGAATTCTCTCTGTTGTAACGGCAAACCTAAGCTGTGGTCCGAATGTTATTATCATGAACATACTGCCATCAAACCTTTTCTTTTTATTTCTTTTAAATCTCAGACTTAGAGAAAAATTTATCAGACATGTTTGGATCTAGACCTGGATTTTTGTAAAGTTGATTAAAAAAATAATAAAATTCAGTTGCACTTAAATCACCCCTCATACTGTAACACCTGAGACCTTGAATATTTTACAATAACCTGTGTGTCATTTGATTGCCATATTCATATTGATCAGGCAAATGTAAAATGCCATACTTCTAAATAAAAGATGTCATGACTGTTCAACACTATTTAGTGCTGCTGCAGTTAAAATTGCTTGCTAGGCTGCTAAAGTGTGCTACAATACAATCACGCCATTGGAAGCTCTATAATGGCACTTTAACTGTGATATATACAGTGTATAAATCTCACTCTGAATGCGTTTAGTCTCAGCAGCCAACATGACACACAAACAAGAGACCTGAATGAAGCTAGAATTAAAATTGTAAAAAAAAAAAAAAATTCCGAACAAAAGGCAAAAAGATATTACAGAAATTTCCAGTAGACCGGTGGTGGACGTAAATGTAATTTGTTACTTTACTTAAGTAGCTTTTTCATGCATCTGTACTTTACTGAAATATTTCCACTCTACCTTTTAAGTTAAATTCACTACCTTTCAAAGTTAAATACCATGTAGTGGATAAAAACTTAACTGGTCAAACACACAGCAAGCCACCAAGCAGAGTGGAGCGTGTGCTCTGTTTCAGACTAGTTTTTATTGCCACTTGGTGGTATCTACTTATCACCATCATTCAGTTCAGCATCGGTTCAAAAGTAAGCAGAGCATTTTGAGAGGAATAAATGATAGAAGAAACTCCTGACTCTACTCCTGACATTGACTTATTTGCTCAAATGTTTTTGTTTGCTAAGAGTAACATTATAGTCTTTTCACATAAACGTCTCTGGGTTACGTATGTAAACATGGTTCCCTGACAGTAAGGGAAGCTACATCAACAACGCTTTGGGAACGCTACTCTGTGACCACACTCTGAATCACCTGTGTAATCTGTCAAACAGAGCGGCACGACTTCACTGGTGGGGTGATGTGATGACCAGGAAGTTATAAGGGCACATGCGGTGGAGATAGCTCTAGCTTTAAGAGTAAAGGAAGCACTTGCAGGGTTGCAGGGAGTGTGGCATGGAGACGCAGCATCAAGGAGACAATCCCTTGTCAAGAAATCCCAGCACTGGGCCAACTGGGCAGTTAACTGGGTCTAAGTGGTGACCTACACACCATGTAGTGCACCAATAGGTACCTTGTGGAGGGAGCTCTGGTTTGGAGAATAGTCTCTTCAACCATGTCAGAGAGACTATTGGCTAAGAGCTCTGCCCCCTCAGGGGCCACAGCCACAGGCTCCACAGCTTGGGTGGGGTTAAGCAAAGCGCCCCCTGCTTGAGAGAAGGTCCATCCTGGGAGGGGTTTCAGAAGGTTTACTAGGTCGGTGAACCATGGCCGGCCTGGCCAGCACGGGGCTACCAGGAACAGATTGACTCCATCCCGGCAAACTCTCTCCAGAACTTCTGGAAGCAGCGCTACAGGGAAAAAAGCGAACAGGCGGAGCCTTGGCCATGCCTGTACCATGGCGTCTAGCCCAAGAAGGGCTGGGTGAGTAAGAGAGAGAGAGAGAGGGGAAAGTACGATATCTTTTGAGTCGCAAACAGGACCACTTGTAAAATCTTCTCCACATTTGCTCCACCACTTCCAGCTGGAGCCTCAATTTCCCGGGCATCGGCCAATACCTTGAAAGGGCGTCTGCTCCTTGACTCAACTGCTATATAGTATATAGTGCTCTCTTTACAAGTGCCAGCTTGTAAAGGAGGCGAGAGCACAGACTCCCCTGGTTGTTGATGTAAAAGACCACCAATGTGTTGTTCCGTACAGACCAGCACATTATGGCCCCTGATAAGGAAATGCTTTAAAGCTTTCTATAGAACTTGGGCGGACATCTTGATGCCGGGTCACCAGGTGGAATGATCGAGCTAATATCAACCAGTCGTTGATATAGATGAGGATGTGGATGCCCCAGAGTCCCAGAGGAGCTAGAGCCGCACCCACACACTTTGTCAGGGTGCAGAGTGAGTGCAAAGCCGAACAGAAGGACCCAATATCAGTATGCTTCGCCCTGAAAGCAAACCTTTGGAACATCCTGTGTAAATTAAGGATAGATACCTGAAATTAAGCGTCCAGATTAAGCCTTCAGATCTATCATGGCAAACCAGTCCTTAGACCTATTTTGGGACACAACTTGTTTCAGTATGTGCATCTTAAACCTGAGTCTTTATAGGGAGCCATTTAGCTGACATAGATGTAAAATGGGATGCAGCCCCCCATTCTTCTTGAAAAACTATAGTGTACCCGCTGTAGAACCCAGGCTCTCTGTCGAATGAAGGGACCACCTCAATGGCCTGCTTGCTCAAGAGAGTTTTTACTTCTTATTCCATATCTAGGCTTACCAGCTTGGGCTTACCTGTGTGGGACACACAAGACCAGAACTGAATCATATAGCCTCTCTCTACAGTGCGCATTCGATCCAGAGCGCCGCGCAGGATCCCTGACAGAGGGAGTGTGAGTCGTGACACTCCGTTTTTGTGCCTCTCAGTGGAAGGTGCTAGTTTGAGGCTGGGGCTCCACCCTCCAAGCAGCCCCATGATAGCAGGATGGGAGGTACCGCTGAAATGACGTTGCTTGTTTCTTTGCATCCTAAAACTTATCGACCACCGAATTCACATTCAGCAGTATGGCTCTGTCTTTGTCAGAAAGTTCTGACAGGGTTAGCCATAGATGCCTCTTGGTAAAGACTAGGGCTTATTTCACATCCAGCAGAATGTCTCTGTCTCTGTCAGAGAGTTCGCCATAGATGCCTCTCGGTAGGGACTAGGGCGGCCATAGACCTCCTTAGAGGTTTCTTCAGTGATCCACCAAACGGCAGTGCTTTTGCACCTGGCCGCCCGAAATGCCTCTCACATCTAGCTCTCATAGCAGATCAGCCTGATACGCCTGCAGCACCGCCATTGTGTGCAGACATCCAGCGGCCTGACCTGACGTAGCACCCAGAGGCTTGGTTGATGTCGGGGTCTTACGTGAGGACGCGACACCCCGGGGAGAGATAGCTATCGTCTCTTTAACCCTGGGCATCGCTCCATAACTATTTTCTTTCAACCCAATGACGTTAGAGTATAAAGACGCTTTGGGGCTAAAGGGGAAGGTCAAGAATGGCTTTGCT
Organism: Silurus aristotelis; assembly: GCF_946808225.1. Classification (NCBI taxonomy): domain Eukaryota; kingdom Metazoa; phylum Chordata; class Actinopteri; order Siluriformes; family Siluridae; genus Silurus; species Silurus aristotelis. Next base: position 31,264,351 of record NC_139577.1, on the reverse strand, counting down.
CAGGACCTGGACACCTTGGTCAGTAAAGAAAGAACAAGGATATACTGTACAAATCTCAGAATATAGCTTTGAATTAAAAAGACAGAAAGGGCTGGTATATACAGTATACAGTATAGACAAATTAATTACAGACTAAACATAGTATAGATGAACAGTGTAGGGTAACAGACCTATAGCAGGACGGGTGGAGAAACAAAATCAAATTGCATCGAAATGTAAACAAATGTGTATGGCGTAAATTTGGAGATGGAATTTGTGAAACCAAGGCCTCTTATGTTAGTTCTAGATTGATCGCAATGTATTTCTGTTATTTCCTGGCTAAAGCATCAACACGATTACCACAATGATTGGAAATGTGTAAATAAAGAGATCTATGGTATTGATATTACTCCAAACAAAAGAGTTTTAGCATTGTTCTTTAACTGGGAAGAATGATTCATATAATTGTCATTGCTTTGTCATCTATCCTCCTCTTACAGAAGTACAGAATTTATCTCAGTATCATTCAGACTAGGCTTGTGATTGTATGTCTGTGTGTGTGTGTGTGTGTGTGTGTGTGTGTGTGTGTGTGTGTGTGTGTGTGTACACTCTGGCTGAGGCTGTCTGAACTGTCCTAATTGTTTAATTGGGTTGTGGAGAGTAGGATGTGTCAGCTGCAGGGTGAATCATGTTTAAGAGGCTCCCACTGGCCTGATAGGGTGATGGCAGGAGAGCAGAGTGATGAGGCCAATGGCGGCCAAGCTGGCATCTGTCGTCTGGGTCATGGCTGATAGAGGGGAAGCCTCAGGGGCTGGTTACAAAGCTATATCTCCTTTTCTCTCTTCGACTCTTCCGGGCCTCTGTATAGTGGCTTCCATGCTCCTGTCTTATCAATTTTCATTTTTGTATTAAAAAAGCTATGTTGGGTTGTGAAATGATGAAAGTTTGTGACCATAAGGTTTAGACCCATTTACTGTTATACTGTAATAATCACCACTTTTCTGGACAGGTGTTGCATTTGAGAGGCCTGGGGTGCAGTCTGCATTCACATTCATCCCAAAGGTGTTCAGTAGGGTTGAGGTCAGAGCTCTATAACAGGAGATCTTCCATGCCAACCCACATAAAGCAAATCTTTTTGGAGCTGGCTGTGTGCACAGGGACATTGTCATGTTAGAACAGGTTTGGGTCTCCCAGTTCAAGTGAAGAGAAAATTTAATTCTACCACAAACAAAGGTATCCTATACAATTTTGTGCCTCCAACTTTGTGGTAACAGTTTGGGAAAGAAAAGTTACTTTTGTCATATAGATTAACTATTTTGGTATCTTTTAATTTTTTATTTCAGTTTTGTGAAAAAATGCAGTAATTATATAATCTTTTATTTTTCTTCTCAAAGATAAATCTGAATATGTGTAGAATCTGCAGATGAATCCTGGGAAAACAAGCAAAAGTACTGACCAAAACCATCCTTTTTAGTAGTATTTTTGCTTGTTTTATCTAGATGAGGGCTGCATTTTTGTTTTGCAACTTAAACAAAATATCCCAGCATGAACCTGTGCATGCTCGTTGTGTTGTTTTGAGTGTTAAGATGGTGTAATGTGTTGGGACACCCTCACCTTGACTTTGCCACCTCCATTGGTTCCAAGATAGCGGCGTAGCAGTAACACAAAGCGACCTATCTGGATCCAAAATGGTGCTATTTTTTGTTGTAGCCCATCTCATTCAAAATATAGACATCGGAGCAAATGGTGTCCATGTGTACCATTACCAGACTCTACAGAAATACAGAAATAATCCAAATGTCATGATGATGATATGTGCGAGAAGCTATATAACCTCGGCTTGCTTCAAAAACCAGCACTTTAGACCTCAGTGTTGCCTGTGGCAGACAGACAGAGGAGGGGGTATTAAAAACAGTGCGTGACGAAGCGGAAGCGCGGAAAGCATTCAGGGGCCAGTGCTAGGCTAAAGGTTAACCCTAGTCAGCCTGCTCTACCATCTATCCTGCAGTCCGGATCGTGACAGCATCTCCAAAACCATCACACTGAGCACTGTGGCCCCTCAGGGTTGTGTACTCAGTCCCCTGGTGTTTACCCTGCTGACCAACAACTGTGTAGCAAAGCACAGCTCTAATCACATCATTAAGTTTGCTGATGACATGACCATGGTAGGTCTCATCAGCAAGAACGATGAGTCAGCATACAGAGAGGAAGTGCAGAGGGTAAAGGACTGGTGTAAAGCCAACAGCCTGTCTCTGAATGTAGACAAAACAAAGAATATGATTGTTGACTTCAGAAGGACACAAATTGAATGCTCCCCGCTAAACATCAACGCCTCCTCTTTGGAGATCGTAAAGAGCACCAAATTCCTTGGTGTTCACCTGGTTGAACCTCACCTGGTTCCTAAACACAAGCTCTCTAACAAGGAAAGCCTAGCAGCATCTCTATTTTCTGAGAAATCTGAGGAAGGCACGTCTTCCACCACACATCCTCACAACCTTCTACTAAGGGAACATCTTAAGCAGGGGTGACCAACCTTTTTGAAACTGAGAGCTACTTCTTGGGTACTGATTAATGTGAAGGGCTACCAGTTTGATATAAACAATTTTCAGTTTGATCTGAAATAACAAATTTGCTCAATTTACCTTTTATTATATGTTATTATTTATAATTTATTATATTCATCTATGTGAAGACACTGTTAATGTTATGGATTTCTCATATTAATTATCAACAATGATTTAACAAAGTAGGAAACAGCTATTTTTAGGCCCGCGGGCTTCCCATGTGATCCTTGCGGGCTATGTTGGTGACCTCTGATTTAAAGCATCTCGAGCAGCTGCATCACACCGTACAGTAAATAGTGAGGACTGAGAAGATCATTGTGGTATCTCTACTTTCCATCATGGAGATTTACTGTACATCACACACTGCATCTGTAAAGCCAGCACACACACACACACACACACACACACACACACACACACACACACACACACACACACACACACACACACACACAATCACTCTCCTACCATCTGTCAAGAGGTACAGAAGCACTCGGTCCTCACTTCCAGACTGTGTAACAGTGTAACACACACACACACACACACACACACACACACACACACACACACACAAAACCCACTGCTGTTTGCACTCTTCTGTTGAACTTAAAGTTTACATCATCCAAATGTTAACGTACAGTATATATTTTTTTATTTGTATGTGGACAATCCCTCATGCACAACCTTCTATACTTTATATGGACAATCCTTCTTGCACAACCTGCTGTACTGCTTGGCCCTTCTATGTTACTGTTTTTCCTGTCTCATGTTGTCTCTTGTTTTTTTTTCCACTAAATGATGCACATGTGCATTTTGTGTTGTTAGTTCAGAGTTATGTGTACTTCTGTGTTCCTTGTGTTCTTTTTGTTAATTTATGGTCACCTTGGTCATAGGGAAGTGCTGTTTAATTTCACTGTGTACTGCACTGTAAATGGTTGAAATGACAATAAAGCCTACTTGAGTCCAGCTCCACCTTCTGTCTTTTAGTCAGTGCCACTGTCTCTAAAATATACAACATATAGCATCATTCTATAAACCTTTCTTTTTACTCTTGCAGATACCTGATCACATATCATAATTTTGGCACTTTTCTCCACCCACTTTAGCCTGCCTGCACTCTTTTCTTCACTTCTCTAACACACTCTTATTACTTTGCACTGTTGACCCCAGGTACCTGAACTACTCCACCTTCTCCACCTCTTTTCCCTGCAACCGCACCACTCCACTGCCCTCCCTCTCATTTACACACATGTACTCTGTCTTACTCCTACTGACTTTTATTCCTTCTCTCCAGCACGTACCTCCACCTCTCCAGGCTCTTCTCCACCTGCTCCCTACTCTCACCACAAACCACAATATCATCCGCGAACATCATAGTCCATGGAGACTTCTGTCTGACCTCGTCCGTGAACCTGTCCATCACCACTGCAAACAGGAAAGGGCTCAGATCCGACCCTTGATGCAGTCCAAACTCCACCTTGAACCAGTCTGCTGTTCCTACTGCAGGAGCAGATACAAGGGCAAAAAAGCTGTGTACACAATTATATACAATACACTAAACAATTAACAGAACTTGAATGATAAACATTTAATAAAGATGAATTGATAAATGACAGACAGTGTGAGGTAAAGGGTGAGGTAATATATATTCGCACATAGCATGAACATGAATCAGGCCCACAAACAGATGCGTCATTGTCCCATGATGTGCAGTGTCTAAAACATAGTTCATGACATAATCCTGTTACAGTGGTCCTTAGTTAGAAAGATTACAAATGTGTAATGCATTATTAAAAATTATCCTTTACAAAAATAAATAAATGAGTAAATAAATAAATAAATAAATAAATAAATAAATAAATAAATAAATAAAGCCTACGAAATATTGGAAAGTAAATTATTATTAATTATTTTTTATAAAAATTAAAACCAGAATTTTGGCTGCTTGACAGACCAGCATGAGCGCATGGGTTTTCCCAACCCACCATGTACAGTATTACTAGAGCTGATGGAAAGATACAAAAAAGTGTTTAGTTTGCCAACTTTCCAGGAACTCGATTTAAATTTTTTCCCAATATTTGAATGGAAAACTTTATCTTATCCGTTCCTCATCCACCATTCTGCCTCTCGCACACCAGCATGTCGTGTTGGAGTCAGTAACTAGCACAGCCTAGGGGGAAAATCAAAGCATAACCCTCTCTCTCTCCCTCTCCACACCACCATTTCCTCCTTTCCTATATCTGTCTTGCTGTCTGAGATGATTCTGCTGGACACCTGTCAGAAATGTCACACATTTCGTTGAAACCCGTATGCTGTCGTTGTTCTTCCAGACTCACACTCTTGTTAAACGCTGCAATGGGTTCGGGGGTTCGGCAGAAAAGCTTGAAAAAGTTTGTTCTACCACAAGTCATGCATATGAAATCTGATGGCAGATGTTTATACCAATGCTCCTGCTCTAAATAATTGGGGCATTTCAATAGACTTGGTCAAAGCGCGATCAGAATGGTATCATCACAGTACAAAGAACTCTGGAACCTTCTTCATAAGTACTTGAAGGTGTGCAGTTCTAAAAATTTAATGTACTCTTACCCATACTAGAGCAGATTATTTTTATAAATGTATTTTTTTAAATAGCATATCGATGATATATTCCTTTTATACCTTACCGACTTATCAAGATGAATAATTATGCATGTTTGCTTTAATGGTTTAGATACATTGTACAATCGATCAGCTTATAGCTCAATTCAATTCAGTTTTATTCATACAGTGCTTTTAAGAGTAAACAATGTCACAGGGCAGCTTTACAGAAATCAATAGACTCATGAGTTTCTTACTATAAGTCTTTCTGTAATGCAGAGGTGATAATGAACTCCCCGAGATGGTATGAGAAAGAAAACATCAGAGGAACCAGATTTAAAAGGAAACCCGTCCTCATATGGGTGGCATCGAATGTCCATTCATTACAGTTCCATCATTGTTGAGGTGTACTATTCAGTGATACAAATGGAAAAACTGTTAATGAGCCAGGCAGTAGACTGTTGATATTATTTACAGTTCAAATTCATAGTCAAAGTTCTTGAGTTGCTCAGTAACTTTATTAATCTTTAGGCTGTTGATGTGGAACGGTTTTGCATGAGCCAGAGTATGAGTGAGGTTTGGGGATTTTGGTCCATGGTTGGCATGTTTGTAGGCCTTGATGACTGCTAGGTATTTCTTTTACTTTTTAAAAATTTTTGTCAGTGAAAAATTAAACCGGTTGGTAAAATGTTTCGAAGCAAGGTGTAAAGATCATTAATTAAAAGCTCCTATGGGATGCATAGGAGAAAAAACACCTCTAATACAAAACAACACATTTACAACTGGTGTGTTCATAATAAAAAAAACGTGTGCTGTAACTTGTCATATTAGCGTTTGAGTTTATAACCTGCTGTATGTCTGGAAGCAGGTCCAGACACAGACATGTTTAAAAGCAATTGAAGGAATTTTTCAGAGCCATACAGTGTCAGACTGAAGGGATCTTGACTGTTGGCTCAGCTGCAGATGATTCCCTAGTCAATGGGTTCACGACTGGCATTTAACTTTCCTTCAAAGATTCCCCAGAAGCTGTACACTATGCACAATATTGTATACACAAACGACCAGGGTGAGGAGAAAAGATCCTAAGTTTAGCATAATATGACATTGTTTAAATATTTATTTAGAAACTTCTTCTTTCTCAATGCTAGTAAGTCCTACATATTGCATACTAACAATTCCATTCTCTTTATAATATAGGAAAGACATTAGAAGATGTTTGAATGCTATGCGCTGAAAAGATAATTGAACCTCTCCCTTGGATATTGGTTGAAAAAAGTTCTTGAGGTATTGACATATGTAATAAGAAAGAAAGCTTCTACATTTTGAGATTTTGGAAAAAAGGTGAGCTTAAAGAAGCTTTGGGAGAGTGAACTTACATTGTGTGTATATATCATTCCGCATTTGCTGTTATAAAAACCAGGATGTTGGTAAAGTCAAGTACTGATGTATTGAGGAGGCCTGGGGTGCCGTCAGTGTTCACATTTATCCCAAAGGTGTTTAGTTGGGTTGAGATCAGGGCTCTATAGCAGGAGGTCTTCCACTTCAACCCATGTAAAGCAGATCCTAATGGAACTGGCTTTGTGCACAGGAGCATTGTCATGCTGGAACAGCATCTCCTAGTTCAAGTGACAGTACAAGTTAATTATACCACATCCAGAAGCATCCTATACAATTGTGTGCCTCTAAATTGTGTTAAAAGTTTAAGGAGGAAACAAATATGGCAGAAAAAGGTGCTTTTGTCTTAGACTATTTTAGTGTTTTCTATTTAAATGTTCATTTTAATTTTAAAAAATTCCACATGTTTAATTAGTGGAAAAATGCAGTAATTACATCCAACCCCAATTCCAAAAACATTTTACGCTGAGTTAAATGTCAATAAAAAAAAAATACAATGATTTGCAAATCTCATAAACTTATATTTTATTTGCTATAGCGCATAGAACACATATCAACTGAGAAAATGTAATAAAAACTTTTTTTTTTTTTATTAAATTTGATGGCTGCAACACATGTCTTCTTTGTCATAATTGTTTTAATTATGCACAAATTGTTGTTCAATTAGGGAAATATCTGGAGCATATATTTTTTTTACACCAATTCAGCATCTGGATTTTTCTACTACAAAGCCATGTTGTTGTAATAGTAGAGGTTTAGGATTGTTTTGCTGGAATAGTGAAGGCCTTCCCCTGAAAAAGCATAATCAAGATGGCAACCAGTTAAACGTCATTCATCACCAAACATCCAAACATTCAACCAACTGCACATTTCTAAGAAGTTGTAGCACACAAAAATATCAACACAGCTCATGATAAATATGTGCAGACTCAGGACATGCTTCATAGCCCTATATGAGAATTCATTTCAGCCTTCATGCCAAACTCGTAAAACATAGATGTAGGGTCATGGGTAGTGCAGCGCAAGTGCTAACACTGACACTCTGGATAAACACAGGAAGACTCAGTGGTCTGGAGCAGGTGGCAGATTTATGATGGGGGTTGTATATTGTGGCAGTGACATCAACAGGCCTGGGCATCTGATGGCTGATCGTACATCATACCGTGGCTGAATCCAATCTGAACTTCAGTCTGAGATTTGAAAGTGTATTTAGCATCAGTTGTCTTAGTTTTGGTAAGATTTAATCAATCATTTTAGGTTATTATTTGAAAGATTGTTTTGTAGCTGAGGTTTTCAATGTTATGAGTAAGTCAGTGTTGGATCATTTACCCAGAAACCTAAAGGAAATCTCCACCATGAAGCACTTAAAGATTAATCTTTGTTTTGGAATTTGACATAATGTCTGTGATTTTATTTTTTCTATGAAAGTGTGAGTAATAGTTTGGTCTCAGTATGGCTGTGTCTAAAACCACTCCCTATCTATATCTCTATCTAAAACTGCTACTATACAGTGCACTATATTAGGTGTCTATGGAAAGGGCCCCATCTCTCGGCACATCAACTGCCTGAAAGTGCTGGCCGCGCTTCTAGCGTTGAAGCATTTTCTCTCATACCTAAGGGACCATCATGTGCTGGTCCATATGGTCGACACATCCGTGGTGTCCTACATCAACCACCCGGGGGGTGGTCTGCGCCCTCGACTCCTTTACAAGCTGGCATGACAGATCCTCCTGTGGGCCCAAGGAAAGCTGCTCTTACTTAGAGCACTATACATCCCAGGGCAGTTAAATCAAGGAGCAGATGCCCTTTCAGATTCAAGGGCCGAGGCCCGGGGAATAGACGCTCCACACGGAAGTGGTGGAGCTAATATGGTGAAGATTTTACAGAGCACAAGGGGACCTGTGTGTGACTCAAGAGGCGTCACACTGCACCCATCTGGTCCTACATTACTTACCCAGCCCCTCTTGGGCTGGATGCCATGATACAGGCGTGGCCAAGGCTCTGCCTGTACACTTTCCGACCTGTAGCGCTGCACCCAGGAATTTTGAAAAGAGTTTGCCGGGATGGAGTCTGTCTCCATCTGGTACCTCCTCGTGCCTTCTCGACCACCGTCACTGGGAGATTCCTCCCAGGAGAGACCTTCTCTCTCAGGCAGGGGGTGCTTTGCTTCATCCCCGCCCTGAGCTGTGGAGACTGTGGCCCATGAGGAAGCACAGATTTTAGCAACTGGTCTCTCAGCTAAAGTTGTAGAGACCATTCTCCAATCCAGCACCTGTTCACTACATGGTGCATAGGTCACCACTTAGACACAGTTAACTGCCCAGTTGGTTGTTCCCAAGATGCCCTCTGTTGTCCCGTGACCAGTCGTGCTCCAGGCATTCTATCCAACTCCTTTCAGGCCCCGACCAGAAGAAGCTTAACTGGGTGTGCCCGGTGTGAACACCAAACACATACTTCCACAGAAGTGCATGTGGAGAAAGTTGAACCAGCTGTTTGTCTGTTACGTTCCGTATTAAGGGGTTTCCTGCCAATAAGCAGACCCTCAGTAGATGGATTGTGGATGCTATCCACTCCTCTTATGAGTCCTCTGGTCTCCCCGCTTCTTTTTGTCATGAGAGCACACTCCACCCGGAGTGTGGCAGCCTCTAAGGCCTTGTCCTCTGGGGACATTTGCAACACTGCAGGCTGGTCCACCCTGCTGACCTTCAGCAGGTCTTACAACCTTGACCTTCGTGCCACTCCTGGCCTCTCTGTCGTTTGACCTAGCTGTGCCCATCCACACTAGGCAGGGATTGCTTTGTCTGGCAGTATTAGACACTCGTTCCCAACGCGTTGTTGATGCAGCTCAAGTTCTTGAAATGGAACGGCTCTAGGTTAGGTATGTAACCTTGGTTCCCTAAAGGGGAATAAGATGCTGCATCCCCATGCCACACTCCCTGCATCCCTCCTTCACACTCAAAGCTAGCGCTGTATTCACTGCATGTGTCCTTATAGCTTCCTGGTCATGACATCACCCTGCCGGTGATGACACGCCGTTCCGTTGGACAGATTACACACGTGAGCGTGGTCACTCAGGAAATCAGGGACAATTGTGGCCTTTGTGTGTGTCATCTTTAAACACGAATGTATAGTTTAGCCTCAGAATATCACAGAAATGTATTTCACAGTAAAGTTTCCTTAAACTCCCAAGCGTGCTTAGTTACAAGTTTAAAACTTTGTCTCCACTCCAATTCTGTTCTCTGGTTCTTTTTCCAGATAATTTCATTTAAATTTATGGCATTTGGCAGAGACCTTTATCTAGAGTGACTAACATGTATACATCTAAGCAGTTAATAATTTACTGTTGCTTCTAGAGGCAGGTCTACGGTATCCGATAGCACATTTATTAGCTTTTGAACGCTAGAATGCTGAAGGTTTACTTACATACAATTGGGTTCACTTAAATACTTTACATCTGCTTGATTACAATTGTGATTATGGCATTACATACTATGCAGCAAATTATTCTGAATATATTGAAAATATATTTTAAAAAGTGCATAAGCTATACAAAAAAGCTGTTGTGTAGCAATAGATTTAGTTTTCTTGACCAAATTCTTTTATGGACCAAATGAAAACATGCTCGCTATATAAGCTAATATGATAAAGAATCTCTAATGATAGACATAATAAAAAAAAAAATGATTAGGTTTTAGTTATGTCAAGACACTAAAACCTGGACAATTGAGCTTGGACTATGAGTCCAACATTTGAAGGTGGTAACCCAGCGGTTTAGAAGTTGGACTTCTGATAATAAAGGTTATGATGTCAAATCCCAGCACTGCCACATTTCCGCTCCTGGGCCCTTGAGTAAGACCCTTAATCACCTTAACTGCTCTGTTAAATGCATAAGACATAATACATTATGTACAGTACAGAACAATTTCATGGGTACAGGTTTCATTAGTCCTCAAGATAACTCAAGAGATAAACAGCATAAGTAGTTACTGCCTCCAGTCTTGCTATTCAACATAACAACACAACCTTTCTTTTTTCTTTATTGTCTTGCGTTGCAGTATGTGAAATATACAGTTGGAGAGTGTATATCAAATGTACACTCGAAATCAGAGTGCATTGTGGGTATAAACAAGTAAACAAATGTAGGGAATGAAGAGGTTCAGTCATAATTGTAACACTACTTCAAAATGGCCGACACCTAATAACTAATATATAATATACACTGTAGCAGTTTTGGACAGAGAAATAGATAGGGAGTGGTTTTAAACACAGTTATACTGATAACAAACCAGACTTTCATAGACATCATGTTGGATTATAAACAAAAGATTAATATGTGTTTCAATAACACTTATTTTTACACATGCAAATGTTTTAATTAATGGCACTTTTATTTAAATTGAAATGCACTTGAGTTGTTTTTCGCGTTTTTGTTTGTTTTGTGATTGTGTGATTTAATTTGTTTTGCTATTTTGGCCAGGTCTCTCTTGAAAAAGAGATATATCTCAGTGAGACTAACCTGGTTAAATAAAGTTTTTTAATGTGTTTTAAGGTGAAGTTTTCCTTTATATTTCTGGGTAAATTATCCAACACTGAGTTTATAATTTTTAAGATTAAGATTTATTAAATCTTAGTCTTAAAAATGTCACATTTGGACTCATCTGTCCACAGAACGTTCTTTCAATCAATCGCTGCCTAATCCATTTGTGTTTTTGCCTTTTACCTACAGTAGTTTGTTCAAGTTTAAGTGCTTTTCACAATGCATATTGTCTCAAAGCAGCTTTATAGAATGTAAGAATTATAGAACAAAAAAAATCTAAATATAAGTAAAAGTGAGTTAATTGCATATAAACAAAAGAAACATGCATGTTTCTGCAAAAAAACACAAAAGACTAAGTGTTTCCATAAATTTGACAGGCACTGTAAGTGGTTAATCTGGTGATCTCAAATTGTAAACAAATAATTATTTTTTGTGACTGCAAAAACAGAATGAAAACGGTACTCCGTAAAACCAGCTTTAGCTTCCTACTGGACTGCTACCCTGCCACATTTACCTTTCAACCACATTTTCTAGTCAAAATGCATAATTCAAATGAAATGCACTTGAAAAAGAAATCACAGGTATCGCCTCGTGCATGCACGGAGCCCTGAAAGGTTACTATCGAGCAGCAAGTAGAACTTTGAGATACATTAAAAAAAACTACTCAGTGTGTCATATTTTCCTTTCCCGACCTTGAGCCATGGCCATTCCTGCCCTGTGTTTCCATGCACTGTGTTGGCAGGAAGTCCTGTAGTATTCACCATCAGGAAGGCAGCCAAAGGTCAGAGTAAACGTGAGTGACCTTTTTTTTTTTATGGCCATCCTCTTTGGTTTCTAATGCCAAGGTCATGGATTCCCAGACCTGCTCCACCTTAACACACACTTTGGCTTCTGAACAGATGGTAACATTAGATGTCATAAAGTTTTGGCTACCAAAACTCTTCCGAGAATATACTAGAGATCAGGGTTTGTCACCTGATGGAATGTGAACTCAGTGTTAAAAAAAAAGAAAAGCTGTAGTATAGCTGATTAAGGTACACAAAAGTTCACTGACTCTGGTTTTCTAAACAGGAGCAATTGTAGCCTCAGCTGCAAGTACTTTGCTGTGGTTTGTTTATGCACTCAGCTTAAGTTAAGTCAGCTTTTTCAGATCTGTAGTTTCCATTTTTCCCCAATACACTAATTCGATGAAGATTAAACTATGGATATAAAGAAAAACTTCACCCTAAACCCAATATCTTTGCTTTATGGAATATTTTGAATCAAGTCAAGTTGCTGTATTGCCATTTTAACCCAGCACAACTGGCACAGTACATAGTGAAATAAAACAATGTTCCCCTGAAACAAGGTACTTCATAAAACAACAGAGTAGTTCAATGTCTTAGCCGATTTGTTGTTCGGTGCTGTATCTTTGTTTATCGGCAGCAGAATTTAGTAGTTATCAGCCGCTCTGTTCTCACAAGGCGACATTGTGATTGCTAGTGCTGTGTTAAGTCATCATTAACCTGGCGACAGTAATTAATCAATGAGAAAGCACAAACCTTACCAACATACAATAGGTGAAGCCTTTGGTTAAAAAAAACAAAACTTTAGTTTACTGAGCAATTCAAGAACTTTGAGGATGGATTTGTATGCCTTGACAATGATAGTAATGAATAAACATTCGGTGATGAGAATAATGACGGGTTCCCTTTGAGTCTGGGTTCTCTTAATGTTTCCTCCACATGCCATCGCAGAGAATTTTCCCTTGCCACAGTCACCACTGGCTCGCTCATTAGGGATAATTCTTTATAATTATATGGAAAAAACTTATAGGCACTAAGAATAATACATTCTTTTATATAACTTTATAACTGCTTTATCTCTGTAAAGCTGCTTTGAGCCAATGTCCTTTGTTTAAAGCCCTCTACTAAATAGCTGAATAGAAAATCATTGAATTAAAGGCACCATCTTGAAGGATTAATGTCAGGTCCAGGCTGTTTATTCAAGTAAAATTTCATTGAAGTAACCGTACTTTTACTTGAGTATATTATTTTATTACTCTTTCCACCTCTGTCTTGTACATACCAGTCATTCTTTTGTGTATTAAAGCAATAACCATACCTTCAACCTCCTTGCTACCATACACCCACCATCACTACTGTCCAAACAATGTGCAATCTTAAATTGTAATCTTTGCTGCACTCCTTCTGGGCCATTGCCTTCTGTAGGAGTGTAACCTGGAGTTACAATGGCATTTAATCGGAGAAAAAAAACCCTTACAATCATATCATCAAGATATGATGATGGTATTGGTGATCTGTTTGAGCAGTTTTATAGAAAAAAAGAAATGAAAAGAAAATAATAATAATTACATGTCTGGACAGCTGGACTAAAGTGCTGCTGCATCATTTACCCTAGATAGGGACAAGCGCTGGATCAAACTGCACCATTGTCATCAGTTAGTCCAGGGGTGGCCAACCAGTCAGAGACCGAGAGCCACATTTTTGACTGTGTTACCGCATCATACACATAGGCACACCTAAACATCACCCATCCCTTCCTCTTACACACACACACACACACACACACACACACACACACACACACACACACACACACACCTCTGCTCAGCCAGATGTATTGTAAATGTCACACACCAAAATAATGACAGAAATGGACTCCTACAGTTCTAAGACCACAGGACAGTCATTTTCAACAATGAACACTGCACTGCCTCACACACACAAACTCTGTTTAACCAAGTCCACAAAAAAATATAATAATTTACAATAGCGTTTTTCTTTTACTATGCATGTTACTTAGTGGGACTTTTGGCATTTTTTGCCTTAAACAATCCCCTTCAAATCTGCCTCGTATTCCGTTGTTGCCACTCGAAGCAATTCTTTCACATGGGTGTCAGTCAGAACAGATCAATGCTTTGATTTCACGTGTTTCAGGGTAGAAAACACAGACTTTCTTTGTGTTTATTTTATGTGCATGTTCACTTCGCTTCGAATGCGCATGTGCGTGAGATGAATATACCACGGGGTGGGCAGTTAATTTTTACAAGGGGCCACATGAGAAACCTGAATTGTGTCAGAGGGCCACCGCAACGATAATATTTTAGGGATGCACCAAAATAAAAATTCAATTCAAATGGCAATGAAATCCATCATTTTTTGTGTTATGCCTTTTGCCTTGGCACCATCACTGGAAAACTTTCCTGCCTTTTCAAAAACGTCCTCTACAGACGGAGTGCGCATGCTCAGATTGACTTTACTTTTCTGCGCCGCGTTCTTCTCATATTTAGAATGGCAATCGGGATGTTTGGATTTCATGTGATAAATTAAACCCGACTTGGAGAAACTCTTTGCAGATACACTCCCTCTTGAAATTTCAGCATTGCATGTTTTGCAAATCGCTCTCCGCACACCGCAGACATGTTGCTCTTATCCAGATAACCATGTGCTGGCTGCGCTTTTTTATTGCGTCATTACAATTGTGTTTCTGCAGTGTTGTTTCGGTGATTTAGGTATTTCCGAAAATTCTCGGTGCATCCCTGTAATTTATGATTGGCCTCATGCCAAGGTCTAATATACCGCAAAGTTTCCCAGTAGGTGCAAGCTCATTTAAGTCTTAAAAATACCGTATTGAACTTAAGCAAAGCGAACACGCACATTAAAAATCAAACACACACAAACTTCGAAAGGAACATAAGAGCCGCATGAAACCAGCCAAAGAGCCGCATGCGGCTCGCGAGTTAATCAAACAGCATTGTGGGTACCGTATTTATTCGGACTATAAGCTGCTACTTTTTTCCCCACATTTTGAACCCCGCGGCTTAAACAACAAAGCGGCTAATTTATACATTTTTCCTGGGTTTTTCCCGGTTTCACAAACTTCAAGCCAAAAAACTGAACCCCATAACATTAGACCTATGAAATTTCCGAACGAAAATGAAAAAACGCACCTCACCTGCGTTCTGAGCTGCACGGCATCGGGAAAAAAAACTTCCATTGGTGGTGATTTTTAAACACATGCCAAAAGATAAACAAATAGTTGTGGAAGGAAGGAGGAAGACAGTGAACAATGACTTTCTTGGTCGGCTACTGTTTAGATACAAGCCGTTGTAACGCGTTGAGTCTGGGTTATTGGAGAGCTCGCTAACTCCAGTTACAACAGAAATCATATAAGCACAGACAGGTTTCCAAAACTCGTGCTTTTTTATTTTTCTTGGCAACAGCGTTATGGGTTAGTCAAAGAAACTTAGAAATCAGCATCAGAAAATAATAAGGACATATTCCTCGGTCTCCACACATGCGGTAATACCGGAAAATACCGCTATGCTCCTAAAGAAAGCGCAACATATTTCACCCGTTACACCGTGTAACAGACACTGTCTTTTGTTAAAGCCTGTGTAAAGTTCACTAGTTTCAGTGTAGACACCTGCGGCTTATAGACAGGTGCGGCTAATTTATGTTTAAAATAAAAATCTTTGTCAAATTCAGTGGGTGTGGCTTATATACGGTGCGCTTTATAGTCCGGAAATTACGGTAATTTACTTGTGGGGAAACTGTTAGTAAAAATAAACTATATGAACAAAAAACATTTTAAAATTGAGTTACAAAAGACTTTTGTGAAGGTTCAATTAATAAATGGTTTAATAATTGATTATAACTATTGATATAAAGTCATTCAGGGTAAAGTTTTACTTCTCTTTTGCAAATACCTGTTATATCTACCTTTGGAAACAAAACTCTAAAGTCATATTTCGTTTGCTACTGAATGACCTTTCCCTCGCACCTGCAGATGCACAAAGGGTAAAAACAGCTTCTCTTGGTCATGTGACAAGCAGCTGTCTAGGTGACTTTCAACAACAGCAACATCTAGGTCACTAATCCCTCTTCTGGGAGTCTCATAATCCTCACATGACTGTCAGCTGAGAAGCAATACAGGGCCGTGAACCACCGGTAGAGTTTCCCTGTAACTTCGGCCACCTACATCTCTGAGTAACTTCTTTCACCAGATTCTTATAATGGTATTGGATGAAAAGCACAGTAGCGGTCGTTTTTCAGGATCAAGGTTAGGTTACTAACGCAAAACATTAAGGAACTGTGTGTGTGTGTGTGTGTGTGTGTGTGTGTGTGTGTGTGTGTGTGTGTGTGTGTGTGTGTGTGTGTGTGTGTGTGTGTGTGTGTGTTGTAAAGGATTCAAAGTAAACATGAATTGAAAGAGTGATTTCCAGACCTCTTTTGCATGTGTTTGTTTTCTTTTTCAAAAGTTGAGCTAAGAGCCATGTGGGCTGCTTTGCATTTCATTTGTGTAATGAAGCATTTATTAAAATGCCATCTTTGCATATCTTTTACATTGAGGCCTACAACTACAGTGCTTTGTATAAGTATTCACCATCCCTGAACTCTTCCGCATTTTACGGTGTTACACCTTAAAAATCAATCTAAACAGAATAACTCAAAAATACTGTGTATAGTTCGTAAAATTATTTACTTCTCCTACTTCTTCTTCTTCTTCTTCATTCGGCTTCTTCCATTAGGGGTCGCCACAGCGGATCATCCTTTTCCATACCCACCTATTCTCTACATCAATGCCACTGTCTCTAAAACATACAACATCGGCAGGTCCTATAAACTTTCCCTTTCACTCTTACAGATACTCTTCTATCACAGATCACTCCTGCTATCACTCTTCTTCACCCACTCCACCCTGCCTGCACTCTTTTCTTCACTTCTCTAACACACTCTCCATTACTTTGCACTGTTGATCCCAGGTACCTAAACTCCTCCACCTTCACCACCTCTTCTCCCTGCAACCGCACCCCTCTACTGCCCTCCCTCTCATTCACACACATGTACGCTGTCTTACTCCTACTGACTTTCATTTCCCTTCTCTTTTTAACTAAAAATTTAAGTGGCATCATATACAGCTAGTAATACCAGGACTATCAAGTACAGGACAAATTTATATTTGTTCATTTTTATATTACATCCTCAACTATTATCCCAGATGCTTCATGTGATGGCATTTAAACATTTAAACTGGTAAGAATATGGCACAGCTGCAAACCAGAACTGGAAGAGCCCATCCACCAACATCTAACTAAAGATACGATTAATCAGGATAGCAATTTAGAGGGCAAGGCTAACTCTGAAGGAGCCAGAAATATGCACAGTTGATATGGGAGAAGCTGTTCACAGGACAACCAAATCCTGGATACTTCACAAAGCTGGGTAGAATAGTTGCAAGCAGAAAGCAATTATGACTGAAAGCAAAAAAAAAATTTAGGGACTCTTCAATCTGAAGATTTTGTAGAACTGAGGGGTTTATTCGGATTTGGCATGAAGCATGGTGATGGTAGTGTTATGTTCCTGAAATGTTTTAATTTATCAGCAAGGAGTGGGAAACTTGAGTTTAGGGCTAGATGTATTGGACTGAGATGTAAGACTAATTTAAGACTAATGTACATAAAAACCTAAGAATACTATCAGAATTACACTGGAGTGGTTCAGAATCATAAACTTGAGGCTATGCCTACACTAATCTGGATAAATTTTAAAACAGGGTTTTCGTCCTTTTCCAATATTTCACGTTTTCAATAATTTCCCCAAAAAAAGCTTATCCACACTGAAATTTAGAAACAAATCTTACATCCCTGTTCTGCGCATCAGCAAAACGTAAGATGCTTCAACCCGTATCATTTCTGAATGCCGTTTACGAACTTTGCGGCTCTTTGAAAATTCTTGACAATGACTAAAATTGAGTCATCGTTTTTGAAAGTCTCTGTTTCCACAGTCCACACTGGGACGTGGAAATTTATCCACTTTGTAGAGAGTTTTCAAAAAGCTACCTTTTCATTGACTCGGTGTGTATGGAAGGCCAAAACGGAGAAAAAAAAAAAATGCATTTTCAAACAAAAACGTGTTAGTGTGGACATAACCTGAATAACCTGGTTGAGAATTTGTGTCAGGATTTGCACTAATGGACTCCATTTAATAGCTATTAGGGTCTAGATGTTCCAAGTAGATGACAATTCCCTAAAGACTAACAGCTTGTAAATGCAATAAAGCATGGTTTTAACACAGGGTTTGAAAATTAAATCAAAATGGTACACATGAAATACTCCAACTGGTAAAACTCCTCAAGAAGTCATTCTAAATGTCAGCTTGTAACAATATAAAGGTGGGGGGTGCCTTGCAAAATAGTTTTACAAGGCACTTTATTAGAGTTTGAACATTGCATCCCGCATTCTTCAATCTTGAGCAAATTAGGTCTATTTTTGAGATTACTGAAACTGTGGCCTGTATTAAATCAAAACAGATAATCACAGGATTTTTTTTTTTTATAATCAGCAGGCAAAAGTAGATAAATATTCGCTTAACTAGTCCCTTCTTTTCCCCAAAAAAGAAAGCTTTGCTCTTGAATCCTAAAACAATTCTTTCTCAGTTTGGTCTTTTAAAGTCTATTTAGTCTTATTAGCTCGACTGCCACTCAAACCTACAGCATTTTCTTTTGAAGCCTGTCCGTAATACACTCCCTGCATCACTCTTGCTGTTAGAACTGAATTTTAATTAGCGACTCATGCATGTAAAGAGACGTGATTACTTTGGGGAAGTCATAATCATTCATGCCAACAAACCTTTTCACTCCCTGTTTGTAATTTATTGGTCAAATCGAGCCAAGGTTCTTAGCAGCAATATTATTTGATGGAAAACCAGCCTATTGCATTGGCACACAGTTTTAGCCTAAAAGCAAGATGCTAATAAAAGTCTCTCAAATGCTAGTTTGGTCACTGATATTACAGGTCTTAACCTGAATTCAGCCCAGTGTACTTCCATAATATTGTGATTAACCCAGTTGTAAAACCCATGAACCCATGAACTTGGCTTCGACTTGATACAGTCTGATTAATAACATGCAGGTCAAAGGAGGTAAACCTCCGACTGCATTTAAATTTGACCCCTTGTTCCATACGTAGCAGTGCGTAATTTATGCCTGACCTCACCAGGACATAATTAAGTATATCAGTAGGACTTGTTTGAGAAACTAAAAATAATAAAAAAATATAAACCAGATTTTATTGTAATCAATAATTCATTTGCATTCATATAGTCCCTATGTTGCAAGAAATACAATGGGCTCAAATGCACAATGTAGCTAGCCTATTTCGGAGTGTAACTTTAGAATAACGACCTTAGCGCACTTGATATCTGGGACAGTTGTGCAAAAATGAAGCCATCATCCTGAGCTTACAAGCCTGTGAACTGTTCTTGGTTTTAAATCAGTACTTAGTAGTCAGAAAGGAATCTCTACACTGAATTTCGGATTCAGTTGAGACTTAACACTTAAGACTCTGGAGTTCAGGGGTTCAATGCAAACTCGCCCCTGTTGGGCACTTGAGCAAGGCCCTTAATCATCTTTGTTTCAGATGTCCCATTTCATGGCTGACCATGTGCTCCTCACAAACTGGGATTTCAAATCAAATCAAATTCGATTTGTCACATACACATTCATACAGAGTACATGAAGTGAAATGCTTTTACGACTGTCCAACACTAAAGAATGTAAGTGTAAAGAAAAAATAGAAAGTATAAACCATATATATATATATATATATATATATATATATATATATATATATATATATATATATATATATATATATATATATATATATATGAGCAGCCATGGTGACTGTGACCAGGAAAAACTCATTTAGATGGTATGAGGAAGAAACCTTGAGAGGAACCAGACTCAAAAGGGGAACCCATCCTCATTTGGGTGATATCAAGAGTGTGATTATAGTCTTTAAACAATACAGAACACTGGAGAGTGAGAACTAACACGAGGACTAGAATGTAAGATTATAAGCAATGTTCTTTCTAAAGTCTTATACAGTCATTTGATATTATGGAACCAGGAGCTACTGAACAACTCATAAAATAGCACAACATTTGCGATCATCACAGATCCAACTTCTCCATGGCAGAGCCTTCAAACACTCAAAAAGGGTCCAATAGTAGAATACATATATATATATACACATATAATTGGCTAGAATATAGAATGGATTTGCAAAAAAATTATTTTACTGTGCTGCGATTAATATCTGACAAATAAATCGTGGCAGTGGTAGCTCATTGGTTTTGTCGGACTTCTGATCAGAAGGTCCAAAGTTTAAATCTAAGGGAGTTTTTCCTTGCCACAGTAGCCATGGCTGCTCATCAGGGATAAATACACACCATTCACCTTGACTGTTGATTTCTGTAAAGCTGCTTTGAAAAGGTGTGAAGGTGTGTCCAAACTTTTGGTCTGTATATATATATATATATATATATATATATATATATATATATATATATATATATATATATATATATATATATATATATATATAATGTCTGTGGCAGCGGTGGTGTGGCCAAGTGCCGGTTTTGCAAATAGAGGGCGAGGCCGGGGGCAGAAAATCGTAAGAATGACACACCTGAGGGAGTTTTTACTAATGTGTGTTCTGTGTTGCAGTGAGAAGAGGGAACACATAAAGGATCGAGAGAAGGGCACTTGGTGGTGCCTACGAGCTGTGTGTGTGTACGGGTGTGTGTGTAGTCTGGTGAACGCTTCAATAAACTGATTTGTGCAGAATTAGTCGTTGTCCTGAGAAGTGTTCCTTCCCCTGAACCTATTGCTCTCCCACTATATATATATATATATATATATATATATATATATATATATATATATATATATATATATATATATATATATATATATATATATATATATATATATAGGGGCTACAGGTCTATTCATGTGTATGTGAATTTTGTATATGTTATATATATTTACAGTATAATAGCAAATTGTGCAAATTGACAAGTGTGGATAAATATGTAAGTATATGTACAGTGAATAAGTATGAAGTCTGTAGCAGTGAAATGTGTAGGCAACGTTTAAAAGTACAAGTTAATAGTTATAAGATATGTATTTTATATATATATATCAAAAAAGGTATATTTTTTCTTTATATTTTAGATACTTCAGCATTAGAAACGCCTGAACTTTTAATCAATACTGAATATTAGTCCAATTACATTTCAATCTAAAATTTCATTTTTTCCCCCAGGCTGTCATTTGTATTTGACAGATTTTTACAAATCAATATACACAAACCAGCTTTTGGTACTTAATTTCTCGTTTCAGTAAAAAACTGGCATTATGAATTAAACCCTTGGACTAACAGAAGACATACTGTATAATTGACTTGTGTTTGCACTGACAGTGGCCTTAACCTCAATGCTTTACCCCACCGTGTTATTGGGATCGAAGTGGACTGTTGCCATGGTATCGCCCGAGGCCTCATGCTGAGAGAATAAGAGGGTGGACGGCGGTTCCTCGTGCCTGAAATAGATGCCTAAATTGTTTAAACAGATAACAGGAGGCTGTGGTGCAGCGCCAGGAGCGTGCCTGTCTCTCCGCCACGTGGGACTCGGAGATGGCACAAACAGTCTGCACCGCTGGGCGGGAATGAGTGCGTGGGCTCGAGCAGCACATCCGCCCTGCAGCCCCCGTGAAGGAAACCAGCATGCACTAATCGCCTCTATCTCAGTCAGGTTGCATGTTCATTTGAAAGGGAATTAAAGCTAATAAGGGGTTCCAATTAAGGGAGGTTGTGTCGGTGGGGGGTAAATTTTTGATGCAGGCGTTTCTGAGTTAAAATGGTGCTGTTCACTGATGAAAAGGGTTTTTCAGCCAATAAAACATCTCTTTGAATCCAGGCATTGATTTAAACAAAAAAAGACTTTGGATAAAGAAAATGTGGGATAGGGGATGGGGGATGGGTGTGAAGTTGTCATTAATCATTGGCCATTTATGACATAATGAGACATAAAGTACTTTTGCTACTGTCATTATAAGACTGTTAAAATGTCTAGATCACAATTTAGCTTCGAAAGTGTGATTAGACAGAACGAAAAGTGCAATAAGATAAGTATTGTCATTTATTTTTTGCTGATTTAATGTCAATCACATTAGCTAAGGCAGCCTCGGATCACATAAAGCACCTGGCATGTCACATTTATAAAGGTGAAAAGGCTTACGGTGACTAATTTTAGGGCAATTTAACAAAGAACACGATGTACTGACGAGTTTCAGAGTGAGGTCAGCTGCATAAGACACTTTGATTAGTTTTTATATAGACTGCATTACTGCAGAAATTATGCACAATTATTCCTGACATATTACATCAATTTTTGTGCATCTAATTAGATATGTTATTTTGGTACCATTTCTTCAATATATAAAGGCACTGATGCCTAATGCCGTTTGTTCATTTTTCCTTTTTGAAACCAGGTCCTTTCACCTCTGTATGGTTAGCGGTTCATCATGCATCAATAATGAGCTAGGTGAATGCCAGGCACAAGGACAGAGTCGTGACAGTGGCAAAAAAGAGACATGCCCCTTCAGCCATGAGGTAAATTGTGCTTAAATGTGCTTAGGCTGAGCCTAAATGTCAATATGTCCATTTAATGTCCACTGATGAAGGGCATCACTCAGTCATTGGACATCATGTCAGCTGGAGATGCTGCTTATTGAACACCGACCAACAAACCGCTTCTTCTCTCACCAGCATCCAGCTGTGCTTTAGTGTTTCATTTCCAATAACTCAAATAAAATCCCAAGGGCTTGTGTCAAAAGTAAAAAATAAATGCTTTATTTCAAGAAAAAACTACAAACATTGTGGTTAAGACTGGATTTATTCAAACCTGCAGATTCGGAATGAGCTTTTGTGCAATATATACATTCTGTCCAAATTTACTGGGGCTAGGTGAGTATAAAGAGATATTACAAATGCATTGCCAAGAGAAGGGAAGTAAAACTGGTATGGTGTGAGGTCAGACCAGGTACTGTTGCTTCCTCACAGCTCTACAGTCCGTCTATGGTTAATTTCTGAGCTTCAGTTATTAGTGTCAGCATTTCCATGCTAGATTCTGCTTCCATCAGGATCAAGTGATTATTAAACATGAAAGAATGGATAAGTTGTTATTGTAGTATAACCCAATTCCAAAAAATGTGCAATGTTGTGTAAAATGTAAATTGAAACTGAATGCAATTATTTGCAAATCTTATTAATTCATTTTATTCACAATAGACCATAGAAAACATATCAAATGTTTAGACTAAGTGTAGCATTTTAATAAAAAAAGAAGGTAATTTTTCATGTAAAATAGAATGACATCATAGTGCGGGTGCTAATCTGACCTGCTTGAACTCTAGACCTTTCACTATTTGAAAATATGTGGCGCAATATGAAATGAAAAATACAACAAAGGACACTCAGAACTGTTGAGCAGCTAGAATCCTGTATCACACACATTTGGGACACAAGTTTTAGTAAGTGCTGAAGTGTAACATCACTAGTTAAATATTTTGGAGAGTTTAAAGTGCTACATCAGCCCAGTATTCACTGTTGTAAAGATGTAAATCTAGAGTACCTGTCACCAATTTCATGGTTGGCCAATGTTTGGGCAATGACAGCTTCTTTGTGGGAACTTGTTTATAAATGGTCAGATGACTTAAAAGGTCTTGCTATGAAGGCAAAAAGAGTCAAGTGTCCTTTACACAAACAGTTATGAAGTGATTTAGAAATTAATTGAGTACCTTGTATAAGCATGACTGAAACACTGAGAGCGCATTGACCAATCCATAAGACAAACAAAAAAGACACGTCCCCTTCTCTGATGTAAAGGGTGTCTGTAGTAGGCATTGAGAGTGCTGAAGCCCATTTAATCAATGCAGCCCTTCAAGTTCATTTTCAACAAAGACTGAAGATGAGGGATGAAAAAATGTGATTATAATCCAATGGCTAGCATTAGATTTCATGTAGAATTTAGCAAATTGTAGATATTTGATTTTAATCCGCTGGTTTTCCTGCTGGTACTTTTCTTTTATATTAGGAAGTTCAACCTGCCACATGAGCTCTTGATGCAGCTTTTCTCATTAAGTAAAGTCATTGAGTCTGTCCAGTGTACATAAATTACTGTCTGATTTGGCTCGGCAACCAGTCATTAGAAGACACTGGTGCTCCTCCACTCACTCGTCACACCAACTGTACACCACTACAGTGAGGAAATCCAAAATGACCATGGATTTCACACACCTGGCTCATCATTTTTGAAGCCCTCAAGGTCAGCTCTACCAAACACCAAAACTTCAGGACACAATAATAATTTATATACTCATACCCAGGGTCATGCACAGACTTTTTGAGGGGCACTAAGAGGGTGGGTGCGTGTTAATACAAATAATCCAGTTATCACAAATATATGATTAAAAGAGTAGACAGCAGACTGTAATGTTTTCAGACTTTTTTGTTGTATAACTGTTTACTGTTATACATTTTGATATTTACCTTTTTTTTTACAGCAAAACCTTTTTATTTGGTTTTGAAATATCTTGATAACTTCATTTCTTACGATTTTTAATTACACATTGTTTCTAAGAACGTGGATATTATTTTTCAGCACTTTTAAAATACCGAAAGCAAGTCAGTACCAACAGAAATACAAAAACAAAGAGAGGCCAATATGTACACAAGTACAATATATACAGTGAGGAAAATAAGTATTTGAACACCCTGCTATTTTGCAAGTTCTCCCACTTAGAAATCATGGAGGGGTCTGAAATTGTCATCGTAGGTGCATGTCCTAAAAAACATAATCTAAAAAAAAAAATACAGAAATCACAATGTATGATTTTTAAACTATTTATTTGTATGATACAGCTGCAAATAAGTATTTGAACACCTGAGAAAGTCAATGTTAATATTTGGTACAGTAGCCTTTGTTTGCAATTACAGAGGTCAAACGTTTCCTGTAGTTTTTCACCAGGTTTGCACACACTCCAGGAGGGATTTTGGCCCACTCCTTCACACAGATCTTCTCTAGATCAGTCAGGTTTCTGGCCTGTCGCTGAGAAACACGGAGTTTGAGCTCCCTCCAAAGATTCTCTATTGGGTTTAGGTCTGGAGACTGGCTAGGCCACGCCAGAACCTTGATATGCTTCTTAAAGAGCCACTCCTTGGTTATCCTGGCTGTGTGCTTCGGGTCATTGTTGGAAGACCCAGCCTCGACCCATCTTCAATGCTCTTACTGAGGGAAGGAGGTTGTTCCCCAAATTGCATGGCCCCGGTCATCCTCTCCTTAATACAGTGCAGTCGCCCTGTCCCATGTGCAGAAAAACACCCCCAAAGCATGATGCTACCACCCCCGTGCTTCACAGTAGGGATAGTGTTCTTGGGATGGTACTCATCATTCTTCTTCCTCCAAACACGTTTAGTGGAATTATGACCCAAAAGTTATATTTTAGTCTCATCTGACCACATGACTTTCTCCCATGACTCCTCTGGATCATTCAAATGGTCATTGGCAAACTTAAGACGTGTCTTTGGACAGCTCTTTGGTCTTGGCCATGTTAGGAGTTGGATTCTTACTGATTGTATGGGGTGGACAGGTGTCTTTATGCAGCTAACGACCTCAAACAGGTGCATCTAATTTAGGATAATAAATGTAGTGGAGGTGGACATTTTAAAGGCAGACTAACAGGTCTTTGAGGGTCAGAATTCTAGCTGATAGACAGGTGTTCAAATACTTATTTGCAGCTGTATCATACAAATTAATAGTTTAAAAATCATATATTGTGATTCCTGGATTTTTCTTTTTAGATTATTTCTCTCACAGTGGACATGCACCTACGATGACAATTTTAGACCCCTCCATGATTTCTAAGTGGGAGAACTTGCAAAATAGCAGGGTGTTCAAATACTTATTTTCCTCACTGTGTATATATATATATATATATATATATATATATATATATATATATATATATATATATATATATATATACACACACACACACACACATATATATATATATATATATATATATATATATATATATATATATATATATATATATATATATATATATATATATATATATATATATATATATATATACACACATATATGTGTGTGTATATGGTCCCCGAGTGACGATGGTTCGACTTAGAATTCTTTCATCTTACGACAAAATTGTTAAAATATGTTTCACGCAACAGGCACAGGCAGCCGTGAACGATGTACAATACATTACAGCTGGGATGAGCGTATCTCTCGCCCTGTGAGATGCCCCTCTCTCGCTAGCAGTCGACTGGGTACATTGTCAGTGTTTATCTATTTCAAACGGTTTTAAACAGCAATTTTAGTGATAAAAGCATGTCTTAAAAGCACCCAAGTACGTCTCCTGCTGGTAGTGAAAAAAGAAGAGAGAAGCCATCAGTTTGGAGCAAAAAATAAAAATTATAAATCAGCATGAAGCAGGAAAGACTGTCACAGTCATAGCACCATCTTCGACTTACGATATTCTTGACTTACGACGGGGTCGTCATAATGTATCTCCATCGTAAGTAGAGGACTACCTGTGTGTGTGTGTGTTTATATATATATATATATATATATATATAAAATTATAGAAAGGGGTAGCTTAGTGGTCAAGGCTTTACGATAAATCAATTAAGTTATCAATTTTATTTAATTTCTATCGCACTTTTTTACATTCGACATTGTCTCAGTGTTACTGTTTGGAAGGTTGGGGTTCAAGCCCCCATATCACCAAGCTGCTACTATCGGGCCCTTGAGCAAGGCCCTTAACCTTCTGTACTCCAGGGAAGCTGTATCATGGCTGACCCTGTGCTCTGACCCCAGCTTCCTAACATCGTTGGGATATACAAAGAAAGAATCTTACTGTTCTGTAAAGTACATGTCACAAGAATAAAGCACCTTTAACATTTGTTTTATTTATTCGTGATTACACTGCACATTTTCCAAAATTTCTATTCTTACTTTCCACTTGCACATTTCTCTATATAAGATCAGTAAATTCTGCTTGTCACTTTGACTACCTTCTGCACTTTATAATAAAACTCCTTCTGATCCTGATTCTAATTTTAGTTCAATACCATTTGGCAGTTTATGCTGAAATTGCTTTTTGAATCTGACTAACCTTTCCTGGAGCTCCTAGACAACTTTTTCCAGTCTCTTGTTATAGCCAAGAACATTTTTATGAGTAAATGGCAAGGATGCTCTGCCCTCTCACTTACATGATTTTAATATACCTGCCCAGAACACCAACCCTACAAGCAGTTTTAAGTAAAAAAGAAAAAACACAGAATACCTGCGAAAGTCCTCAATGCTAAAACCATTTCCTTTTCTGTTGGGAATTCCCTTTTTGCCTTCATAGCCCTTCCATTTTCTTAACCTTTAATGAATATTCCTCATGGATTGCTATTGCTACAGTACACCTGTTTCTCAGCAATACCCTGCTGTCTAAATCAACTCTTGAGAGTGAGAGAACTCAAAATTAACTTTTTATCTAAAAAGAAGAGAATTTGTTTACTAATTTGATCAAACTCTGAATTATCAGCATGGATATGAATTGAGAATAATAATTTGGGTTTTCTGATACGATTTTTCTGCACTGTTCCAGTTATACTTTAAACTCTTTATTTTTTTTTATTCTGTGGAGGAAAGACAAACCCTGCTAGGAAAGAAAAACCAAATGAAAAGAACCACCAGGCAAAGCAAACACACACACACACACACACACGCACACACACACACACACACACACACACACACACACACACACACACACACACACACACACACACACACAAAGAAGTTCTCTCTTCAAAAGTTAGATTTGCCACTTTCTCCTCTGTCTGTGCTCTGTAGGCAGTGGAGGCTGCCCTGTGGGGGCCGTGTTGGTGAGTTAGCATGGAGCTGCTAGCTGAAGACCTCGTATTGAACAGAAGGTGTTGTCTCGCGCTTCAGGCTGTTCACACACACACACTCGCGACAGTGAGAAGTGAAATATTAACAGCTCTCTCACTCCGCAATTAACTGAACTCTGTTGCTGAGCATCGGCTTCGGGCTTGGCCTGTGTTTGGAGAGGCGACTGTAGTGCCGAAGGTTAATTTGAATATTTAGAGAAGTTTTGAAAAGTTTTCTCTTTTTTTTCTTTTACAAAGAAGTTGATATTTACATGCTTGAAAATGATTGGGTTTTGGAAATGATTGGATTAACTCTTACAGTAAAGGAATTGTGCAGTTGAGTGCAAGTGTTTGCAGCCTTTATAGTTTCTAGAGTGGCAAAAGATGGTCTTGAATTTTAAACTATAATGTGTGTATTAAATATATCAAAATATGGCACTTGGAAGAAATATAACCTACAAATATCAATAAGAACGTCTGCATTTTACAACTATGAGAATACAAAAGCAGTTCATAAAATTAAAAAGAGATTGTTGTACGGGCAAAAGTCTGTGATGAAACGTGAAAAAAATGTGAAAATATTAATCACATTCAGATAGAACTGATATAATTTCTCTTAAATATATGAAAACCTATAATAAAGGTAGTCCCCAACTTACGATGGAGATGACTTGCAATGACCCCATCGTTAACTAAAAATATCGAAAGAGGCCTTGCTTACCCTTCTTCTTTTTCTTTTTTCGGCCATTAGGGGTCGCCACAGCGGATCATCCATCTCCATACCCCCCTGTTCTTTAAAGCTGCCTCTTCAACTACCTACCTAACCCCACTACCTGCATGTCTTCCCTCACCACATCCATAAACCTCCTCCTTGGTCTTCCTCTTTTCCTCCTTCCTGGTGGCTCCATCCTCAGCATTCTCCTACAGATATACCCCATGTCCCTCCTCTGCACATGTCCAAACCATCTCAATCTCGCCTCCCTCACCTTGTCTCCAAAACGTCCTACATGCGCTGTCCCTCTAATAAACTCATTTCTAATCCTGTCCATCGTCATCACTCCAAACAAAAACCTCAACATCTTCAGCTCTGCTACCTCCAGCTCCACTTCCTGTCTTTTACTCAATACCACTGTCTCTAAAACATACAACATCTCAGGTCTCACTAAAGTCCTATAAACTTTCGCTTTCACTCTCACTCTCACAGATACTCTTCTATCACAAATCACTCCTGCTATCACTCTTCTCCACCCACTCCACCCTGCCTGCACTCTTTTCTTCACTTCTCTAACACACTTTCCATTACTTTGCACTGTTGACCCCAGGTACCTGAACTCCTCCACCTTCTCCACTTCTTCTCCCTGTAACCGCACCACTCCACTGCCCTCCTTCTCATTCACACACATGTACTCTGTCTTACTCCTACTGACTTTCATTACCCTTCTCTCCAGCGTGTAGCCTCACCTCTCCAGGCTCTTCTCAAACTGCTTCCTACTCTCACTACAAATCACAATCACAAACATCATGGTTTATGGAGACTTCTGTCTGACCTCGTCTGTCAACCTGTCTAGCACCACTGCAAGCTGAAAAGGGCTCAGAACCGATCCTTGATGCAGTCCAACCTCCACGTTGAACCAGGCTGTCGTTCCTACAGAGGGCACATGGACAAGCGCACATTCACGAGTGGAGGGTGGAACCGGACGAAATGAGCAATAAGAAGCATAATCTGTATCTATTGAGACTATAAGTAATTAGTTCGCTCTGTTTTAGTGTCTGGTGGCACCAATTAAAAGAAGAGAGACAGGAGCGAAAGTTGGACTTTAAAACACCAAAAACACAGTAAAAAAAAATACGTCACAGTTAACACTGTTGACTGCTGCCGAGATTAAGGCATCTCACAAGGCATATTATACATATTATACCGCATATACCCTGTAACATTTGTGATACTTTCAATATTTTTATTTTATACTCACAATTTTGTCATATCACTATAGTCATTGTAAGATCGAAAAAAATCATAAGTCAAAAAATTTTGGATTTAAAGGTTGTAAGTTCAAATCCCAGCCGTACCAACATACTGCTACAAGGTTAACTTAACTGCTTAGTTGTATAGTATAGGTGAGCTAAATTGTAACTGGATAACAGCATCTGAAAAAAGCTCTAAATGTATTTTACCATTTTTTTCAACTTAATATTTAGAAAGTGTATTTATCGTGACAGCAGTTTGGTAATCATGAATTTATATTTTTTCATTCATGAAATTTTAGGCAGTGATGCCTGATTGGGCGTAGACAGCAAGCATTTCTTTATTATATATACTGTATATACACCAGTTATTCAACACTACCAGTATTCAGAGGTCAGTTTTGTCAATGGTGCATTTAGTCATTGACTACATTCCAAGTGATCAGAGTATCGAATTAAATAAAATTGATTATTTATACCCAAAAGAGTGTTGGGCTCATGGGCTTATTTCATCATTACCAGAACAGGTAGAAAAATGTTAGAAAATCCTCAGAGCTCAATATTCCAGTCAGAAAGGTGTTATGTTAAGATTTAGGGGGCACTTTACTCAATTTTTCTTAACAAACTATTGAGAATGTTGTGAAGTAATGCTGCATTTGAATCCCTACTCAAATAATTACAGGGCTGTAGAAGTCAAAAGTCCTGTCTTGAGACACTTTTGCTATTACCTTGGACTTGTAATTTATTGGAGTTACTGCCATTTGTACTCAAACTTGTCTCCGTCTGGAGAATTGGTCTCCCAGTCTGTGAAAAATCATGTTTGTGTTGTCTTTTCACGTTTAAAAAATGCTCACAAAGTTTGACAAGCAGAAATTCCTTCTTGGAAAAAGAATATGACATCTTTGACACAATATTACTTGACATGAAGGCTCGACTTTTGATTTGATGCTATTTATGACTTGGGGTGGTTCTTTTCGTTTAGACTTCGAACACTTGCCATGAAAAAGATGCTGTTTTGTATCATTCTTGGCTTTGCTTGGATCTGTCTTGTGCCTGAGTTCGTGCATTCGGTTTTTAAAAGCATAAATGCAAAAGCCAAGTCCACCCTACATAAATTAGAACATTTATGCTATACTTTAAAGGAAAATATCTCCAAAGAGTCTTTAGTTTTATTAGAATTTTAACAGAAAGATACGGCTTTACACTAATCTCCAAAAACAGCTGAACTCCTGGAGGCGTGGCATGGGCGGAGCTAAAGACTCATCAGCTTTTGTGTAGCGATCGTCTACAAACTGTGACATTGTTATAAATAAAACAGGAATTAAAATTTTATAGCCTCAAATAAACAAGGTTTGCGTTCCCTCAAATCCAAAAACACACTTCTTTGGAGACGTTACTTCCGAGTGAGTCCTGTGCAGCGCTGCGGATGACTACCGTAACCAAATGAAGCAGCACAGTGATGAGTGTGTTCTTGTTCTTGCTCTGGGTGCTGTGTACACCTGTAGAAATACCCATACAAGGAATTGAACCTTTCATGACGTCATGAAGGACCATACTCGAAAAAAAACTTTCTGAAATGTATACGAATCTGGTAGGAGTGTATTTGGCACAGAAATACTTCATCATACATCTACATGGTTTTCGCCATGTTTAGTATGAGAATCTCTTTCTAATAGTGTCAATAATGCTGAATTTTTTATCGTCATATTTTAATAATTTTTTATTTATTGTTATTTCTGAGAACCATTGAGGCATTAAGTGCTAAATTCGTTTATTATATAGACTTTCCTAGAGTGCTTACATTTTGCCCTTTGATTTCACTCACATATAAATGAATGATAAACAGTATTCAGTGATCTGCTGTGCATGTGATACATTTGATTTCTTCTCAAACTCTCATTGGTTGTTTCTCATTGCTTATACCTGCAGGTAAATTCGAAGGGGTTCACAGTACCCGATTTCTTTCGGAGAAAATCAACCTGATACTCTTGCAACAAGCCTACCGATAACGCTTAGTTTTGATTTGTAAAGAAAAGCTAACCAGCAAAAAGATTGACAATATGTTACTTAACCCATTTCACAAGGACACATTCCTATGTCAATCAATCATGCTTCTATTGTGCTCTCAGAATTCCAACATTGTCAACAAGTTGGCACTCGTCTGTAGAAGATTCCGGGGTGCCATCTTCCCCGGAATCGCGATGTGCCGTATAGAAAACAATCATGCCTGCCTGATAATTTTAAACCTTGTCTAAGCTGGGGATTCTTGGCTCTGTGTTACAGCAGGGCCTACGGTTTAGCAGCACTTCTCTTTGAGCTCCACACAGCAGGCCTGCAGCCAACACGGCTGCCTCACCAAACGGAGGACACACGCAAACACTGACTGAAAGAAAATGCAGTGTTCACACCGAGCAACACGCTGCTTTGCATAGCACACTGCTTGCATAACAGCGATAATCAGATGTGAATTATATGTGAAGGAAAGGCTTTGCGGCATGCAAGTAGGTTAATAAGGCTTTTGATACGTGCTGCAGGTGTGCTTTCATTTTAATTGTTGGCCATTTTAATGGGGCGCTGAAAGTGTTTCATGTGGTTTCTGCCCTGCTGCTCTGCCAGTAGTTCGCTTTTAATTATATAAACAGTATTTAAGAAATGGGAAATAGAGGAATTCGTTTACACCCCGAAAACAGAGCTGCATTTTCTTACAGAACGGGTCAAATTCAATGGGAAAAACATTTAATTAATACTCAACTGTTACACCAAATTCAACAACATATACAGTAATATTTATTTTTATTGATCAAAAGGTAAGTGGTTTAAACTGAATCAACACTAAGTGGCCACTGTTGGGCCCTTAAACAAGGCCCCTAAACCTTTTCTTCTCCTGAGGTGTCATAATTTATATCATAGTTTATTTCTATTATTATTATCTTTTAGGTGAACACAAAGAGTGTTGTAATTCGATGTTATCTGTATAGAGCAGATTCGTTGGTAGTGGCTAAAAACTGGAAAGATGGCGGTTTGGTTGGTTTGTTAATTGATTGGTTGGTTGATTTGTTATCCAGCTGGTTGTTTCCATCTATCCTATCTTCTTGCTTCCTTAAATATGGTCCTACAAACAATAAAAACAAAAGAGTGTTGTAATTCAATGTGATCTGTTAGCTCTCCAATGAAGCATATTTGAGCTGTGCCCAGATAATACCAAGATGGCAAAAACTGGAAGGTTGGTTTGTTGGTTGGTTGGTTGGTTGGTTGATTAAGTGGTTCTTTCCTCCCTTCCTTCCTTCCTTCCTTCCTTCCTTCCTTCCTTCCTTCCTTCCTTCCTTCCTTCCCTCCCTATCCCCCCCTCCTTCATTGAATATGCTCCCACAGACAGTAAAAAAAAACCCATTTCAAAATAAACTAAGGGTAGAAGTGTCAACATTGTCAGCACTGAGGTTATAATTCCAGTATCCAGTAGAATATCAGAAGGTTTCTACAATATCTTAAGATTTCTTTCCTATAAGTTTTCAAGTAGTTTCAACATTTTTTTTTTTATTGAGATCATATTTTCCACAAAGCTGCTTATTTACAATGAGAAATCTTCAGTCTGACGTTTACTGCAAGTCCAAAAGTTCTGTCAATATTTACAAGGGAGAATTTGTGTATTCCGAATCTGATTACACGCATGCTGGGCGCCAATATTTTGGGCTTCACAATTAGATTTTTAAAATAACCTGAGCGTAGCTTGCATCTCGGTTGATGCCGTGAGCAAGTCGTCTCCTTCGACAGCATTTTGATCACCATTTTAAAACACACGTACTTGTTTTTAAGCCAGTCATTCATTACGCGTACAATTTAAAGAAACCAAATACAACAAATCATGGCCATGAAAACGAAATGTGTGCGAGATGTGGACATGCTTTGTCATGCTTATGTCAATGAAATAATGCTTAATTCAATGCGCTTGAGTGTAAAGAAAAAAAAAAAAAACTCCCCTAAGGTTAAAGGATTAGCTGGACTGAATTTAAAATCTATCCCGAGCCAATGGCTATAGAAGTATCTGCTTTCTAGCAAGGAACCTACACCTTACCTACCACGTTACCACATTCACAGTGACCAAGCATTTAAAACCGAATGCCCGTATAATCCCTGTAATTATATCACACTCTTTACAGTTCTCATAAAAAGACCATGTAATTGAAGTATCTCATTTCGTGGAATAAAATATAGTGCGTCCCGATTTGCTCTCCGCTCAATGAGGCCATGCAGCCTTAAACACCAGGCGACCACTGTAATTAATTCTAAACAGCTACAACAGTGTAACCTAGCCATGAAAGAACTTTTATTTCATTTAGAAAGGCACTATGGGCTGAATAGGGCACCGCCGAGCGAGCTGCCTCCCACTCTAACACACAAAATGGCATGTTATGCAACCCCTGGCTGCTAATTGCATGTGACACTTTGGAGAATGTGTCCCGCGAAATGATTCATCAACACAAGTGTCAGATCTCGATATTTGGCAGGCCATCTTTTGTAATTCAAATCAGACGTCCTAAAGCCTCAAAACAGGAATTGATAGAGCTGGCAGGCTAGTTTATGGTAGCGCAACGAGCGAGGCTATGAGCAGGATTGTAAAAACGGTTCATATGTACATTGACCGTGTGGTGCGTTTGGAAAACCGGAGCACACCACTGCTAACGTCAGCTTTTATTGTCATTGTCATTGTATAATGCATAATAAAAAGGAGCTACACTCTGTTCACTTTGGAAATGCAATATTCATATTGTGTCTATGTAAAGGATAACGCAAGATTGCAGACGAAATTAAAAAGGCAATAGATGTGCACATAGAGAGCAAACAGTGGTGAGGACGCAGGAATAGAGTTCCAGGTCGGAAAGTTCTGAAGTAAAAGTGCTTCCTTATTGAGTCATAAATGCAATAATATCAAATGCAACTTATATACGTTTATTTTTAATTGGCTTTTTGTTTCCAGATCCATAGAACTTGCGAAAGTAGCTAACCTAATTAACATTGTGATTCAGATGTCAACACTCGCATGCGGCATATAAATGTTATGTACATTTAATTTATTATTCATTCTTCTTTAATAACAGCTGTGGCCGTGGCTCTGAAGCGGGAATACCCCCTGAATAGGACACCATGCACACGCATTCATACACTCATTCACATTGTGACAGTTTTAACGTAATCCTTTACAGATACAGGTAGTCCCCGACTTACGATGGAGATGTGTTCTGATGACCCCATCGTAAACTTAATAATACAGAGACTTGGCCTACACAGGAGGCTTAAAGAATAGTGATCAGTATGGGGTAGTATACTGTAATTTTTTATTAATTCAATAAATTTGAGTATATGGGTTCTATTCCCGGTCAGGGAACCAACCCCAGCCATTAGAGTTGCACAAGTCAGTGCACTCTTAGTGCCGGTCCCAAGCCCGGATAAATAGGGAGGGTTGCGCTAGGAAGGGCATCCAGCGTAAAATAACGTGCCAAATCAATCATGCGGATCATGAATATGGATGATCCGCTGTGGCAACCGCTAATGGGAGACGCCGAAAGAAAGTTATAAATAAATTAGAGTATATAATTTAGCAAAATAGAGAAATTGCTAGTACCATAGTGTATAAACTATACAATATATGTATATAGCGGGTGGAGGGAGGAGAATATGCTGCCACGTTTGCCTACCTCACGAAATGTACAATATTTTTGCAATATTCTTGTATCGCTATCGTTGACGTGAGATCGGAATACCGTAACCATCGTAACTCAGGGACCATCTGTGAAACTGAGAAATCAAAGAAATCCCTGACAAACATGTATATCTGCTATTGGATTGATCAGTAATTACTGCTTTACATTTACAGCATTTGGCAGAAGCCCAGTGGAGACTTGCTGATGCTTGGATTTGAACTCCTATGCCCACCACCTCCTATGCTTATCTCCTTATCACATGTCCAGGTTTTTCAGATCCTCCCTATCCCCCAAAAAAATAAGCTAGTCAACTGAAAACATACACAAAAAACAGGTGCCTGGACGAGTGATTTGTTCACC
Source organism: Silurus aristotelis (assembly GCF_946808225.1). Taxonomy (NCBI): domain Eukaryota; kingdom Metazoa; phylum Chordata; class Actinopteri; order Siluriformes; family Siluridae; genus Silurus; species Silurus aristotelis. Next base: position 31,228,447 of record NC_139577.1, on the reverse strand, counting down.
CCTGTAGGTTCACCATAGAAATAATAAGCATTATTAGTGCATGGTTGAAGCAGTGCTAAATCAAAGCATGTCACATGACTTTTCGTCCTCTTAGCCATACTGTATTTACTTGTGACAATACAAAGTAGAACGAAACAATGTTCCTCTGGGACCAAATTGTTACATCATTACATACAACATTAATTCATGCTCGATAACACAAAACTAAGCAAACTCACAGGTCTAAAAAAAGGGCAGATGTGCAAATGTGTGCAAACACTGTTGCACAAACAACACAACGCAATACAAATAAGAACAACAGCGCAGTCACAGGGCAGCACCAACTAGCACACTTAATGCGGGATAAAGTGCAAAGGCATTGCTCATGTAATTTAGTGCAGAGTTGGAAAATAAATGTTTAATGCTCAATGAGCACAATTTGTGTGTGTGTGTGTGTGTGTGTGTGTGTGTGTGTGTGTGTGTGTGTGTGTACAGTCCAGTGTCTTTGTAATAAGAAGTCTAATATGTATCATCAACTTATAAGAACAATTATAACAGTACATAAATCTCTATGGTCTTGACAATGAAATTTCAATAGTCATGCTGAGTGTTTCCACAGGTATCTTCACACAAACAGACACAAGTTAGGTGACATTTTTTTTCTTCATAATCACTGTAAAATAATGTTTGTTTTTTTTTATTTGGTTCCATGAAAAAGCTTTGGAAATGATCACAAGCAAATAATAGCTGCTCCTCCATTGTAACTAGAGAGGTGCATCCTTGCTGTACAGCATGAAGGCTTGTCTGATTGGTTGCTCTTTGAAAAGGTTACTGTAAACTGGGCCAAAGTTGAGTTTGAGGGAAATTTCAGCAGAATGCCAAGGTTTTAAATCCCATGCAGTAGTGCTCTTTCTTTCTTTTTCACTTCGTCTATCTTTGTCTATCTATCAAACGATGGGTTCACCAGTGCAAAGCATCGCTGAACATCTAGATCAGTATATCCATTAGTAAAAATAGTTGTATCTGCTTGGAATTTCGGGGGGGGTCAAAGCGTTTACCTTTGACTCCCAAAGCTTTTTATCTCTGAATGCATATCTTAAAAATGACACATTGGTCAACTAGAAACATTCCAATCTCTCAAACTACCCATTTGTACACTCTTACAGAATGAGAGAATATAAGACTTTGCAGTATATATAATATCAGATATAATATCAGACACAAGCACAATCATTAGGACATTATTTGTATATAAACTGTGCATTATTTGTAATTTTAAAGGGGAAAAAAATGTCATTATGAAATTGAGGGCCACAAACAGGTCTCAATAATATTGGGACAGGGCCACATTTACCACTGTGTAGCATCACGTCTTCTGTCCACATGCAGTACATCCGGGAACTGAGAAGACCTGTTGCTAAAGGTTTACAAGGAATGTTGTCCCATATGTGTCTGATTCAGGATCGTAGCTGCTCAACAGTTCTGTGTGTCCTTTTGTTTTATTTTTCATTTTATGATGTGAAAATGGATGACCATGGATGACCACATGAAGCCACTGAAGCATAGCCAGGAGCATGGAAGCACAGGGAACAAGAGCGGTACGAAGTCTGGGTGATCTATGGTCGTAACTAGTAGATCGATCGGTGAGTAAAGGGTTATAAAGGGGACGGGTGAATGGAAGACAGGTGTAGGTGATTAGACAGGTCTAGGTGATTAGACAGGTGTAGGTGATAAGACAGGTGTAGATGATTTGTAGGAGGGAGAGGCTGAGCGAGATTTTGAGTGAAGGCGGGAGGCGTGGCTGGTGACTCACGGACAGTGTGTTGCGTTTAATGTATTTATTTTTATTTTGTATTTTGTATTTATTTATTAACGTTTTATTAAAATAGTCAAATAGAAATGAGCTCCATTAATAAAATTAGTGGGGTTAAAATGGGTTTGCGTTAACACGTTATCAACACGTTTTCAACAAAATGTTTGACATTAATGTTTGACAATGTTTGTCTTAATTTATCTAAATTAATAAACATGTAACTTTTTTTTATGATCTGTATTTACAGATATATTTTATATTCAGGTAGATGCTGACCTGCATTCTGTTGCTTTGTACCTGTACTATATACAAAGACAATAAAGTTATATCGACTTCATCTCGATCTGTAATGGTGGCCTTCAAACCAATGTATTTATTTTTTTATAGTTTTTTCACAGTTTATTTTGTAAATATTTAAAGAGGTCATACGAGTTTAGTGTCCTGATCTGCCCTCCTTTTTCGAACAGTAACGAGTGAACTCGCTGCACTCTACATGTACATATCGTCATCAAATACAGGTTTTATGACGGGTGAATGTGATCTAATGAAGGGAGGAAATTAAAAAAACAAAGACTGAAACCCGCTCGTCCATTTGTAGGATCTTATTAAGCCCGACTTGAACCAGAATTTCTCGAAAGAAACATATCTCGAAAGCAAAGTCTGGATTGTGCGTGATTTTTTAAGTCCTTTCAGTGCACCCGCTCGGATTCCAAGCCATTTAATCTGATGATTACTAAAAAACAAAACAAAAAAAAGAAACCGGATCGCTATGAAGACAAATGGGCTGTAAAACAGAAAGGAACTGCAATTTCGTGGGAATTGTTCACCGGTGTCAGTAACACGCTTTGCGACTTTGTTTTGCCGAAACAGGCTTCTTACGAAAAATCCCTCCCGTTTGGGAGGGATTTTTCAACATCCTACCATGTTGACTCAGAGCTATTGTGGCCATGTGTGTGAGCTGTGGGATTAATATACACTGTTGCCAGGAAGGAAGTCTCAGTCTATCTACTTTTTCTTTCTGGTTAGATGACTTAGAGCCGTCAGACTGGTTTGGGTAGATGTCAGGTTCACTAGTGGTGTAAAGTGACACATCTTGACAAGAATGAGGATGCACACGGCACTCAGGCACTCATTCTTCATATTTGATACAACCAGGCTATTGGTTTATTTATTTCAATCACTTTTCATGACAATAAATGCCAGAAATCGTTTAACTCATTTAAATCGCATAATCATTTATTGCTCTTATTAGTTTTCCCCTAAATTGAACAAATTGCATAACATTTTGTTCCGTTATTGTTCTTCTTCTATTTATACAACAGCTATTTTCAACTTTTTATTCTGATGGGTCAAAATCATTAGTAACCAGCAAGTCACAAGAACTTGTATAACAAGATGCCACACAGAATTTAGGGCTGAAAATAAACAGATTACTGGGTAGTTATTTTTGAAACATAAACATAGATTTCTACTTCAGAAGGTCCTCCAGGTTCAGTGCCTTGTTGTAAATTTGGAGTTTTAACTTTACATTTTTTTATATATTTCTCTAAATAATTGTACGAAAAACAATTTGTTATTTTGGCCACCTTGAAACTTATACATATACACACTTTAAAGTCTAGTATATACAGTACCAGGTAAAAGTTTCCTGATGGTCTAGTGGTTAGGATGCGGCGCTCTCACTGCTGCGGCCCGGGTTTGATCCCCGGTCAGGGAACCGACCCCAGCCATTAGGGTTGCACAAGCCTTAGTGCCGGTCCCAAGCCCGGATAAATGGGGAGGGTTGCGTTAGGAAGGGCATCCAGCATTAAAACATGTGCCAAATCAAACATGCGGATGATCTGCTGTGGCGCCCCCTAATGGGAGAAGCTGAAAGAAAGTTTATATACAGTACCAGGAAAAGTTTGGATGCACCTTCTTATTTAGTGGGTTTTCTTTGTTTTGATTGTTTTCAACACTGTGTATTAATATTGAAGAAATTATAACAGAAGAAATGTGCAATTTTGTAGTCAACAAAAACATGTTAATAACAAAGAATATGTTTTATATTGAATGTATTTATATTTTGATTCTACAAAGTTGCCACCTTTTACTTTGATCACTCTTGGCATTCTTTTAGTCAACCTCATGAACAATGTTTTTGGAATGTCTGGAATGGGTTTTTAACCATTTGAAAGGAGTTCCCAGGTGTGTTGAGTACTTGTTGGCTGTTTTTCCTTCTTTCTCTAAAACGAATGGTGCTAACTGGTGTTATTCTGGCCATGTACTTTCCCACGTCTGCGATTTCATCACAGACAGCAAATAAGAACAAAGAGCAAACGTAAAGTTCTGTGTGAAACTGGGCACATTGCTACAGAGATGTTTGACATGACATACATTTTGCATACATGCTGCAATGAGTCATTCGGGGTGTTTTGAATGGTGTGAGGAAGGACATCAATGGAAGATGACGTGAGATCAGAAAGACCTCAGAAAATGTCACATCCACATGATCTTGCTTCAGCACCCACCCTACTCGCCAGATTTGGCTCCTATTAACTTCTCACTCTTCATTTTGACACCATTGTGGAGATCCAGCACAAATCGCAGAAGGTGCTTGACACATCGCAAAAAGAAGACTTCCAGGAAAGATTACACATGGCAGGAACGCTGGGGGCGTGCAAGGGGACTGTTTTAAAGGTGATAGTGTGAAAATGTAGATTAATAAAGTACTTTCTTGTAAACAGAGCTGGTCTCAAAACCTTTTTATACCACATATGTTAAAGGCGATACCACCTCTTTTATATATATAGAACTTTCTTTCGGCTTCTCCCGTTAGGGGTCGCCACAGCGGATCCTCCGCACGTTTGATTTGGCACATGTTTTACGCTGGATGCCCTTCCTAATGCAACCCTCCCTAATTTATCCGGGCTTGGGACCGGCACTGAGAGTGGCTGGGGATGGTTCCCTGACCGGGGATCGAACCCGGGTCGCAGCGGTGAGAGCGCTGCATCTTAACCACTAGACCACCAGGGGATATATATATATATATATATATATGTATATATACACCTAAAAAAAAAAACTAAGTGATGTGGGGGTTAAAAAGTAGGAATGCAGGGTACATATTCCACAGTTGAGACAAAGATTGGGATAAAACTCGTAAATCTGTTTGACAGAATACTTCATGAATAGAAAGATCATTTCATAATATCATTCATAATCAGTAAGCAGCTCATCTTGAGCAAGGTTATCATGGCTCTCGAGCATATCCTAGGAATCTTGTGTAAAAGGCAGATATGTACAGGAGGCTTCACTGCACACAATAGGCGCAATTTATCTCAGCCAATTAATCCACTGTCAAGTTTTTGAGAAGTGGGAGAAAATGTGAGGAAAAAAAAGAGAATATGGTGAACCTGCGAAATTCCATACAGACGGCAACCTGAACTGACCGGAATTTAACCTGAGGATTGGACCAGGGCCATTAAATGAATTCTACAAATTCTCCTACTAGCTTTATCTAATGGTTGTCTCGGGCTGATGGAACAAATTCGCAGCAGAGCAACAGATGTAATCAATCAATAAAGAACATCGACGAATTGATGCTCCACAGGAAGCATCAATAAAAATAGACTACAAGTCTGTTTCATTTAGACATAAAGGAAAATTTGAGGCGAGGAAAGACACGGAGCCTCTGAGCGGGAAGCACAGAGCTGAGAAGGAGACAAAAAGATTGGTAGAGAAAGTATTTGATATAATCCTGTCTGCCTCTTGGCAACCTGACCGTTACATCAATGTCTGACTGACCTGCTTCACCTGCAACACCAACACCAGACTATAATATTTGTGTGTATGTGTGTATGGTTGCCAGGTATAAATTCTTTGCTCCGCGTAGGTGGATATTGGCTTGGACTATGAAGAATGATTAAGAAATCAATGAGGCGGCATTTGCATGGGGATGTATCACAGTCGTTATCTTGTCCTGTAGCCATGTCCTCAGATGCTCTGTTAGGACGTGACACAGAAAGAGTACAGCAAGTAAAACCAAAGCTGAAAAATATATATATATATAACCTGCATTCTGTGTTATGTACCTGGGAGTATTTTGGGCCGCAGTTGCGCTCCGAGTGCTGCTGTTTTCTGGTTGTAATGCGCTTGCCTGGCATCTGGAACAGAATGTATGTGAGGAAACACGTCGCATATTAATCCGTAATCTACTTGACACAATTTCGGTAAACATCACATTATTCCATGATGAAGACAGGAACGATAATGCACCGATCCGGAGTCAGGGCCGCATCTCATATTTGGTGTTCCTGCTGAATATGTATCATGGGCATAATGGGATAAACACATTATTCAATCTGCCTGTTCTGGTGTACCTGGAGTTCTCTATTTAGTCATGCAAAACCATGTTCTAGCTTTTGAGTTGTTTATAAAGGGCTGACGATTTAGCCTCAATCTACAAACCACAGACATGACCGTAACAAGAGGTGATCATGGCGGACATCATCTGGAATTTAGTGCTTTTGAAGGTACTGATGCTGAGGGTCATCCCGGGGAATCTTTATCAGATTTAAACTGACTATGTATGCATGAAGTAAGTAATAAATGACTGATGAAATTCTTTCAGGACAGCACGTTCAGAATTCTTTTATTCATCTTATACCACAACAGTTTGCCACTGATTACAGTTTTTCTGTAAACTTAAGAAACATGTCAAAATTGTTATCCATTTATAGTTAGAGTATATGTACAAAAGTAGTTTTTTAAGATCGTATCCCACGTTTAGTCTCCATTGGCTCTTATAATAACCTTCACTTTTAAAAAGATGTTCCGTTAGCTTTTGGAGTGTTTCTGCAGAAATGTGTGCTCATTCAGATACAAGGGCGTGTATTAAGTCAGGTATGATGTAGGTGAGGTGAGGAGGCCTGGGGTGCAGTCAGCATTGTAATTCTTCCCAAAGGTGTTCAATAGGGTTGAGGTCAGAGCTCTATAGCAGGAGATCTTCCACTCCAGCCCATGTAAACCATATCTTCATGGAGCTTGCTTTGTGCCCTTTGTGTCATGTTAAAAAAGGTTTGGTTCTCCTAGTTTAAGTGAAGGGAAAATAGAATGCTACCACATCCAAGGAATTGTATGGGACATACAATTGTTTGCCTCCAAATTTGTGGTAGCAGTTTGTGAAAGATGACTAGAAGTCAGTTGTCCCAATATTTTTGTCCATATAGTATAGATATGTGCAGAAAAAGCATGAAGGTGAGTTAAGCTAAGATGTTTTTTTTCTTCTTTTTTTATCTATCTTATCTTATATTTAGTATTCGATTATATTCATTTTTGAATATAATCAATATTATTAATATTTATTATATATTTATAATATAAAAAATATAGCAATATATATTTCATATTTAATTGGAATGTTTTTTATTTACAATTAAAATAAAATACATTGCATTTATTTTTCCTTATCTATCATTTTTATTGAGTGTTTTTGCATGTTTTTTTTTTACTGCATTTAAACTGCAATATATTAAGATATAAATTAATAACAAGTCTCTAATTATAGTAATTGCTAATGATCCTCAAAAAAACCTAGACAATTTCTACTACCAGAAAACCTTCAACTTTACCGTTGACTCTTACAAAGCACTAAACCTGGAGACTCCTTTTATAAATGTTAAATAAATGTGTGTCCTCACAGAAAACATATTAACATGAATAGAATTTTTCTCATCACGACACAACACGCCTAAAATAACATGAACACTAAGTACACTAAGTTGTTACTAAAGAATTCATAAAGTATGCTTTGAATTACAGCCTGAACTACCCATATTTGTGATTTCAACTATTCCATTCCATTCATATAAATTTCATAGAACTTTTAACAAGGGACATTGTCCCAAAGTGGCTTTACAAAAATAAATACAACCCCAATTCCAAAAAAGTTTGGACACTGTGTAAAATATAAATTAATACAGAATGCAATGATTTGCAAAAAAATTTTTTCTTATTCACAATACAACAGAAAGCATATCAAACGTTTAAACTGAGGAAATTTGTCAATAACAATGTTCACCATTAAAAAATATTTGGTGCATCATGAAAGGAAAAATACAACAAAGAACACCCAGAACTGTTGAGCAGCTAGAATCCTATATCAGACACATACTGTATGGGACTACATTCCTCTCCCAAAACTCCAGCAGCTGGTCTCTTCAGTTCCCAGATGTATATGGACAGAAGACATGATGCTGCACAGTGGTAAACATGGCAGTGTCCCAACTTATTTGAGAGCTGTTGCAGCCATCAAATTCAAAATGACTCTTTTTTTCCCTTTAAAGTGGTATAGCTTCTCATTTTAAACATTTGATATGTTTTTTTTGTTTGTTAGTTTTCTTTCGGCTTCTCCCATTAGGGGACGCAACAGCGGACCATCTGCATGTTTGATTTGGCACATGTTTTTGCGCTGGATGCCCTTCCTAAAGCAACCCTCCTTATTTACCCGGGCTTGGGACCGGCACTAAGGTTTGTGAAACCCTAATGGCTGGGGTTGGTTCCCTGACCGGAGATCGAACCCGGGCCGCAGCGGTGAGAGCGCCGCATCCTAACCACTAGACCACTAGGAAACTTTTTCCTGGTACTGTATATACAAGACTTTAAAGTGTGTATATGTATAAGTTTCAAGGTGGCCAAAATAACAAATTGTTTTTCGTACAATTATTTAGAGAAATATATAAAAAAAATTAAAGTTAAGAGAGAGCGCCGCATCCTAACCACTAGACCACCAGGGAACCTTATTTGTTAGTTTTAAATATTGTAATTATTAAATATATTGTAAATATTGAATTTTTTTTATGAGATTTGCAATTCATTCTGCTTCACATTTTGCACAGTATCCCAACTTTTTTGGAATTGGGGTTGAACATTAAAAATATAAATAGTGCATCATATATTAGTCCCTATAAGTTTATCCATTATGAGCGAGCCAGTGGCAAGAAAAACTCCCTAAAATGGTATTAGGAGGAACCAGACTTAAAGAGAACCCATCCTCATTTGGGTGATTCTAGCTGTCCATTCATTCAGTTCCATCATTGTTGAGCTTATCAACTGTTCACTAATGGATACTTGAACTGCAAAATTGTTCATGCCAACTGTAGCCCTAAAACACTGTAGCAGACGGTTGAAGTTGATTACAGTCCAAATACATCTTCATGGTTCTTGAGTTAATCCTCCACAATAACCTCATAGATGTTTAGGCTGTTCATGTGGAACCATCCTCAGCTGCAGGGAGTGGTTTCCAAATAAACAGAACTCCCTCCAGAAGAAGCTCATAAGGATGAATCGGTCAGGTAAGAAAAGAGAAGAGGATAAAATGTGTGTGTAGCTCAACAGAAAGAATTATGGCACATTTAAATGCAATAAATGATTAATTCACAGGAAACAGGAAGCATGAACTGAGGAAAAAAAAAAAAAAAAAAAAAACAGGAAGACAACTGAAAGGCACATATGAGGTTTCCGGGCATTGCTTAAGATCGCCATTTATGTTTTGATAAAGTGGAGGTCAGATATCAGTGAACAGGATGAACATTTTATGGCTGAAGGAATAACTGCACTAAAGTCACTTGTATCCTGGCATCACCATGTTGAAAAAAAAAACAATACAAAACATTCCACAAATTCTACTGGATTCCATAAAAAAAAAATCATGACACATCATAATCTGTTTCAGTTTTCTATATATATATTTTACTTTGTCTGTATTGAAATCTGGTGGTCCATTTGGTGTCTACACCAATCTATGATCTACAAGTACCAAAAGGTGTTCGTCTCCTTAATGATATCAAATATAAAATGCCACCAGTTAAGACTAACAGGAGCGATTCGAGGGTCCATTCAATCCAATACAATTTCTATTATAGCTATTGATAATACTATTAGGTTTCTATTGGTTTTTTTTTTTGTTTTGTTTTGTTTTTTTTTTGTTTTTTTTTTAGGGGGTGTTGCTGGGGTTTCTGCAGCTTGCTTTTCTTAAGCCACCAGTTCATTACCAAACCCATCATGATGTTGATGTTGAACAGAATTGACAAAGCAAGAAACACCAAAAACATGAGAACGTGCACGTAAACCCTTGATTCTCTGTAAAAATGAATTGCTACATGGATAAAAGATCCACAAGATTAGTATGTTTCACATTTATTCTCCATTTTCTGGTATAAGAACCTCCACTCTTCTGGGAAGATGTTCCACTAGATAGAGTGTGTTTGTAGAGATTTGTGCTTATTCAGTAAGTAAATTCAGTCTAATAAATCCCATAGTTGAGGTCAGATCTCTATTGCAGGAGATCTTCCACTCCAACTCATGTAAAGCATTTCTTCATTGAGTCTTTTTGCATTATCATAGGTCATAAGTCAAGTAAAGGTCAAATGTAATGCTATGACCACCAAAGACTTCCTATTTAATTGTCTGCCTCCAATCTTTTTGGTAACAGTTTGGGGACGAACCCCATATGGCTGGAAAGGACAGGTTTCCCAATACTTTTGTTCATACAATGTATTCTACAGTTTCTTGTCTATCTATCTATCTATCTATCTATCTATCTATCTATCTATCTATCTATCTATCTATCTATCTATCTATCTATCTATCTATCTATCTATCTATCTATCTATCTATCTATCTATCATCTATCATCTATCTATCAATGGATAATTTAATCATTCATTCGTTTATAATATGCTTAATGTTTGCTTTAAATTTTATAGTTTTTGTATAAATTTTTTTTTTTTTTACTCCATTTGTTCATTTATCCATTAATTTGTTTATTTTTTCACGTTTAATACTTTTCTTACAACTTGTACATTGCATTATTAAGCAGCATAGAAGTTAAAACACTGGACTTTCATTTAGAAGGTCATGAGTTCAAACCCCACCAACAAGCTGCTGCTGTTGGGCCCTTGAGCAAGGCCCTTAACCCTCAACTGCTCAGCTGTATGAGCATAATAATTAAAAGTTGCTTTAAATAGGGGTTTCTGCCTTAAATATTAGCTTTTTTTTTTTGCGTCACATATTGTATTGTTGTGCATTTGAGTTTTGTATTGTTGCTACTAAACAAAAGTACGTTGTTTTTTTTGCCACTGAAGAATCACAGATCTTCTGCATAAGTGTCTGCTACCGTTTAACCTTGATTCGGTTATCGAACATTTTCCAAGAATGAAATCAATGAACTGAATTAGTAATTTCCATGGAATAGCAGAGCTCAAACACAAGTTGATTCACTTTTAATAACGACCTACTTGAAAAAGTCTGCTCTCAGAAATGACGAAACTGATGTTCCCCAACACCCAAACGTCACCTGTGAGTCAATAGTTCCGCTTCTCATTAGAAATTCTTACGCGATGGATCTGTGAGGGAGGAATATTCAGAATATTCAGCACTGCTGCAGAGGAACCAGGATTCCACTCTCGTTAACCAAAGTGGGTTATATTCTACTGTTTGACACTGCATTTATTGTAAATAAATGTTCATAAAAAGACTGTCCAGTATCATTTTTACTTTCTTCAACTCTCCTGCTAATGGAAGTGGTAGCTCAGAGGTTAAGGCTCTAGTTTACTAATTTGGAAGGTCAGGGGTTGAACCCCCAGTATCGCCAAGCAACATATCTTTGGCCCTTAAGCAAGGCTCTTAACCCTCTGTGCTCCATGTGTGCTGTCTGTTGTCTGACCCGAGCTTCCTACTGTTTCATAGCTGGGATATGTGAACAAAATAATTTCAGTGTCCTGTAATGAGCATGTGACAATAAAAAAAATAAAAAAAACTTTAATGTAGTAAAATATTTCATGTGTAATATAATTGGATTTGCAGTCTAATCTAAATTCCTTAAAAGTTTCAAAAGACAGTGTTGATGCTAGTTTTGATCTTTTTTTAACAATGGAAATCTTCAACCAATGTTTTCTACAGAAAGGTGTTTTTGACTTTAAATTTTATTCAGACCCAAAGAATTTTCCCTTCACTGTTGTGCACGAATGATTGGAAAAGGTGTGTCCGACATTTTTTTGGGTCATCAATTGGTAAACTGTTGTGTGGGGCGTGGACCATTTTAATTTGAAAAGAAAACCTGACATTGCAGGGATGATAAACCTATGAAACGGCAATGATTCAGTAACCCTAGTGTTTTAAGCATGAATCATCAGGGCTTGTGGAGCAGATCTGTTGTGGTTTAGTCAAGAGAAGAACATTAATCCAGAACATGTACAAGGCTAAACACTTTATCGTAGAATGAGGGAGTTTTCACTGAATACTAAATGAATACTGAAATAAAATAATTCACCATATTGTGAATTGCATTCAAATTGCAGCCCACCACAACCTGTCTTGTCCTAAAGCCCATAGATCTTTGGATGAGAATGAAAGCATTACTTTAGTATGTAGAAAAGGGCAGATGGTTCTTTTTTTTCAGTGTGATTTATAAACAGATTTTTACCTTGTTCGAAAGAATGGTGATCAAAATCGGGAAGAAATAATGGAGTAAAAATAAAATAAAGGTGCTTTTTACTTATCACATGTACTTTACAGCAGAGTGATGGTTAAGGGTCTTTCTCAAGCACCCAAGAGTAGCATCTTAGCAATACTGGTGTTTGAACCCCTGATCTTCTGAGCAGTAACCCATAGCCCTAACCACTGAGCACCACTTTACAGCCTAGTGAAAATCTTTTATGATATGATATGGTCGCACTGCACCACGCTGTCTGAGATCCTCCAGCACTGCTCGACTGGTACCACCTTCTCTCAGAATGAGAGGTAAGTACACTTCAAGGCTCTTCTCTGTTCTGGCACCAAGGTGGTGGAATGAACTTTCCCTAGATGTCCATACAGCGAAGTCCCTGATTATCTTCATGCAATGACTGAAGACATACCTCTTCCTGAAACACTTAAATTAGCACTTTCCAAGTTTGTAGAATTCTAGGGTTATATTTATATTAAGTTTGTAATCTTGCGTACCAGTGTAGATTTATTCATTACTAGAGACTCAAAGCATCTAAGGGTGTCTGCTAAATGCCGCAAATGTAAATGTAAATATGGTGCCCCAGGAGCAGAGACTTCTGAAGGCCTTTCTTAAGTGCCCAACAATTGCAGAATGGCAGTGCTGGGGCTTGAACCTCTGACCTTCTGATCAGTAACCCAGAGCCGTCTTAACCATTGGGCTTTGGTGATGAAAACAAAGCAGTTGGATGGAGAAGTCTTCATTTAATGACTCTCTTATTTGTTGCCTTTTAAAACATAATCACTATTACAAAACAGAAACTCGAGCCATGAACTATGACATCACTACTAATTGAACATCTTCTTCTTCTTCTTCTTTCGGCTTCTTCCATTAGGGGTCGCCACAGCGGATCATCCATCTCCATCCCACCCTGTCCTCTACATCTGCCTCTTTCACACCAACTACCTGCATGTCTTCCCTCACCACATCCATAAACCTCCTCCTTGTTCTTCCTCTTTTCCTCCTACCTGGTGGCTCCATCCTCAGCATTCTTCTACCAATATAATTCATGTCCCTCCTCTGCACATGTCCAAACCATCTCAATCTCGCCTCCCTCACCTTGTCACCAAAACGTCCTACATGCGCTGTCGCTCTGATAAACTCATTTCTAATCCTGTCCATCGTCGTCACTCCCAACGAAAACCTCAACATCTTCAGCACTGCTACCTCCAGCTCCACCTCCTGTCTTTTACTCAATGCCACTGTCTCTAATCCATACAACACTACTAATTGAACATGACACGGTATATTTTCTCACTGTCAAGTGGTAAGAATATATTTTCAGTGCAAATTTTTGTGCAATATCTCTGAATGAAGGTCTTCTGAAGTAGGTTCCCCATTCCTCCACAATCAGAACTCTAGTACCGCCTGCTGGTAAAACCCACTGTTCAATTCCAGTTTAGTCGCTCAACTAGCATCTGAAATAACAACTAACTAATGCATTAACACTATTTTAAGATATAGGCCAGCAATATAGACTCATCTAGCCCAACCACACCCCTGCACCACACTCAAACCCCACTTCATCTAGTCCTCTTTCTTTCCCTCTGTCTATCTCTCTCACACACACACACACACACACACACACACACACACACACACACACACACACACACACTTACATTAGCTTGGTGTTTTCAGTGTTCTGTCAGTGAGCAGCTGTGAGCGGAGCAGGTTTCTGGGTGGGAAAACTATGCGTTTGCCTGTAAACCCCTGCAGCTATGACCTGACCAGCAGGGCTCGGGGTAAAAACAGCCAGATAAATGGCTCAGCCAAAAAGACTCCTGACTAAAGGCCTGAATTTAAAGCTACAGTCCTCCTCTAAGCTCATTCAATCTTACAACCTAAATACAAAATGCATAACACTCACGTTTCTGCCTCTTTTTTAGGCAGATGAACAGCCAGCTTTATTCAGTACATAACGAATGACAAAGCATTGAATCTATCCAGGAGAAAGTCAGTACATTATGACGATATGTTCTTGTGAAACCATGCTAATCGGTGCATTCAGCTTCATCTGCCGAACGTGCCGTGCTTATTTTATACTTAGAACGATGATCAAATTTTATTTTCACAAACTGGAGATTTGAAAGAGAAAGTTAGTGCAGAAAAAAGCGGGGGTTTTTTTATGCAGTTGAATTGGGACACAAAATTAATGTCTTAATTGCTCATTAAGACATTAATTTTGTGTCCCAATTAAACTGCATAAAAAAACCCCCGCTTTTTCTTGAACTAACTTTCTCTTTCAAATCTCCAGTTTGTGAAAATAAAATTTGATCATCGTTCTAAGATCATCGTTTCATTCATTGAAATATAAATGGATTATTATATGGTATATTGACATTTGAATGGTTGATGATTTGAATTTATTATTATTTTACTCTTTTTAAATGAAAAAGAAATACATGATGATGCTAAATTTAGATTAATATAAATGTAGCACTTCACTTTTTAAAACTGTTTCTGACGTATATAATGCTAAATGCCTAAATAACGCATTTGTAATTTTATATGTAATAATTTTGCAAACATGCTACAATGTAAATCACTTATGAGTAAATATTAGACTTTTTAGACAGCTGTTCATTATGGGTTGAAACTTTGATTATTAATCATTATGTAAATATATGGATGCATATAATTATGTTATTTTAAATACGAGGAAATACACTGTGTTGTTATGGTCATTTTTAACTGGATAGTAATGAAAAAAATCAGTACCTAAATGGTTCAAGGAAAGCTTATATTGATTGATGAAAACATCACACAATCATGAATGTAATCACTTCTATAACAGTTCTATAATCCAGATATGAATATTTAACGGGTGACATTCCAGGCACAATGTGAGCAAATGTTTAAGTTTCTAGCTCTCTAACTAGAGGGGCTTTCAATGAAACTGGCTTCCTTGTTTTCTGTTCATCTTTCCCTGACATACTTTATATTATTTTTTATATTTTATATACTTTATATTATTTACATTTTGTCTAAAGGTATATTCCTGAACACTATAATTTGCTAATTACGTCACTAATAGTTGCTGATTTAGTCTAAGTTGTGGCATATATTACGCTGCAAACACAGAAGAGTGAAGCGATGCACACTGAATCATCCCCGTGCATCACTGGCCTTCGCTCGACCAATCAAATTAGTGCCACTAGACTAATTACTAGTTTCATGGCCTGCTTTCTCATATTTCATGACAAATTAAAGAGATAAAATGTCTGGAATTGATTCCAAATATTGAATTAGCACTTCGTATATATATATATATATATATATATATATATATATATATATATATATATATATATATATATATAGAGAGAGAGAGAGAGAGAGAGAGAGAGAGAGAGAGAGAGAGAGAAAAAGAGAGAGAGAGCAAAAGGGAAGGGTGTAATCAATAATTTGGCGCATTTTTAGAAAGCGGGAACGAACTGCTCAGCAGTGCTATTGATGCATTTTTATTAAAAATATTAATGAATGAATGAATAAATAAATAAATAAATAAATAAATAAATAAATAAATAAATAAATAGATTTTAAAGATGCGAAATTAAAACTTTCGACACATTTATTTACAATGTCCTTTCTTTACTTATAAAAATTATATATATAAAAACTCCACAAAAAAAATCATAAAAGCATCCATGTGGAAGTTCAGTTTGATGTCATAATGATTTAAGTAATAAAAAAATTAATAAAACGACATAAATACTTTTTAATTCTACATTTACAAGAATATTTTGTCTTCATGCTCTATGTTGAGTTTGGTTTCACTAATAGTAAACATAAATAGCATCAATATTTGTGCAAGTCCATGTTGATTAAATTATCAAAAACTTAAAAAAAAAAGAATGAATTTAAGGTACATTTAGGACAAATAAATGTGCAAAAATTGCGATTAATCACGATTTCACTCATGACAATTATGCAATTAATCGCAAATGAATATTTTAATCGATTAACAGCCCCAACACACACACACACACACACACACACACAGTATCTCTCAAACTAAACTTGCATTGCCCTACTTCTCTGGGGCGCGCATGCGCACTTCCTCCCTCCCAGCCTCCTTATGTCCCTCCTACCTCAGGCGCGCGCAGAAGGTGGGCGGGGCCCTGTGTGTGTGTGTGTGTGTGTGTGTGTGTGTGTGTGTGTGTGTGTGTGTGTGTGTGTGCTCGCGCTCGCGCTCGCTCGTCCCCGTGACTTCGGCGTTCGGCAAGTCCGCGCGAGCACTGTGCGTGCAGTTTTGTGCGCTATCTTTCTCTCGCTCGCTCGCGCTGTCGGTTTTCTCCTCCGTCCCCCTCCTCCTTTATCAGAGCGTTTCGGTTTCCGTCTTCTTCATCATCTGCTTCTCCGGTTCTTTGCGCAACCCGCGTGCACGGAGCGTCCGAACTGTACATTTTGCAAGAAAGAAAAAAAAAAAAAAGAAAAGAAGAAAAAAGAGTCACCATTCAACAAAAATCAACAAAAGAGTCAACAAAAAGTCCAAAAAAGATCTTAAGCATTTTTTTATATTTCTTTTTTTTTTTCCTTCCAAAACCGGACCGGCGCGCGCTTATCGTATGGGGATTTAACGCGCGCGAGCTGTCAAGAACTGGAAGTGGAGAGGCGCGCGGCGACCGCAAAACAACACCGGGGACGCGCGCGCGCGCGCGCACACACACACACTCACACGCTCACACACAGACACACGCAGAGAGAGATTTTACAGCATAAAAGCTTACCCAAGGATAGAACTGTTTCTTTATAGGTCTTGTCCCTTCTCTCTCTCTTTCTCTCTCTCTCTCTCTTTCTCTCTCTCTCTCTCTCTCTCTCTCTCTCTCTCTCGCTCTCTTTTATTGGATTACCGGTTGCACAGCAACGGAGCCCCCGGGATAAATCTGGATGTCGTAGTTAAGGTAAGGTCACATCGCAGCTGTAAATAAAAGATTAAATCCGAGCTCGAGATCTGTTTTTACTTATAGCAGGTTTATTCTTGTAGGTGCATCAACAAGAACACGCTCATGTGCACGCGCATCTTCTCTATAGTGCATGCATATAGTGATAGAACATCTAAAGTCTTTCTCCTAATTACAATATCATGTAAAGTTTGTAACTTTGGGTCTCGTCCCGAATACAAAGTGTTTTGGCGTCAATTTGAAGTGGCAACAAAACTAAGACCTCCAGGAGCCCCACTGATCGGGAGAGCTGATGGGTAAATCGAAACGGACAAAAATACAATTAATTAATATTTAAATAAAATGCAAATTAACATAATGTTTTTTTAAAAAGACATTATTTCCCACGAAACCCGGTTTGGACTTTGCGACTTGACGCTGATATTCGCACCTCACTTTTTTTTTTTTACTCCTTATTTAGCGCATGTTTTGCGTCAATCCGCGCTCAGATCCGACGTCGCTCGAGTCGCTTCTCAAGCGTCTCTCTGGTGCGACTCTGTTCTCTGGGTATTAAGAACTGCGTCACTGTCTTGGTTTGAGGTGGATGGAGGACCATGTGAGCGCTTTTGGACCAGAGCAAAGTTTTTCTTTTTTTTTCTCCAAAAATTTCCATTTGGATTCATATTTCGTTGATAGAGAACAGAATGAAAGAGGGTGTGTGTGAACGTTCTGGTCTTTGTGTGTTGTTCTTTAGTCCTATAGTCCCATGTAAAAAATAAAAAAAAAGGGAAAAGAAATTAAAAAAAGGAAAAAGTCGCATATCCCTTCTTCACTGAGTCGTGTCTATGCTGGACTTGTTGGTGTGTATGCATGCACAAATTTAGCTTTTTTAATTTTCTTTTTTGCAGCTGTTTTAAACCCATACCCCACTGTTGCGCAAAAAGAAAGCAAATTCTTTATCTTGTTTTTCTTTTTTCTTTTTTGGCTCGCGCGTACAGTATTGTTGCGCACATGATGAATGGAGCTGAAGTCTGATCGCGATTTAAAAGCTCATTTGTGTTCAAAAGAAGAAATGCTCCAAACCCTGCTTTCATCCAGGGCAGTGGAAACTTATGAAGATTTTAAAAAGAGAAAGAGAAAGAGAGAGAGAGAGAGAGAGAGAGAGAGAGAGAGAGAGAGAGAGAGAGAGAGAGAGAGAGAGAGAGAGAGAGAGAGAAAACTCTGCATTATTGACTTTTTCAAAGTTTTTAAAGCGTGCAAGTCTTCCTTCCTTTTGGATGTGACTGATCTCTGGTGTAGATCTGATGTCACAGTGAGGTCTGGGGAACTTTTTTTTAGCCTTTCTGGAAATCATAATACACAAATATGAAATTAATTATAAAAATTATTGATGATTTCTTTCTAGTCATTAGAAGGTCAGTCACATAAATTACACTGGACTGCTTCAGGATACAATATTTCGGAACAAATAGTGTTTGGCAGAAAGTCCAGTGAATTACAATTATCCCATTCATAAGGCTGAGCAGTTGAGGGGTTTAGGGCAGGGGTCACCAACGTGGTGCCCGCGGGCACCAGGTCGTCCGCAAGGACCACATGAGTAGCCCGTGGGCTAAAAAATAGCTGTTTCGTACTTTGTTAAATCATTGATGATAATTATTATGAGAAATCATTAACATGATCAGCGTCTTCACATAGATGAATATCATTAATTATTAATAATAACATAATAAAAGGTAAATTAAGCAAATGTGTTATTTTAGATCAAACTGAAAACTGTGTGTATCAAACTGGTAGCCATTCACATTAATCAGTACTACAAGAAGTAGCTCTCAGTTTAAAAAAGGTTGGTGACCCCTGGTTTAGGGTCTTGCAGTGGCAGCTTAGTGGTGGTGGGATTTGAACTCAAAACCTTTAACTCAGAAATCTAACATCTGAACTACTCTAATACCCTATTTAAAGACTAAATAACCCAATATTATCAGTTACATTCAAACTGTACAAACTCGAAAACTAATAGATTACAACACTCTGACTGTTGTTGTGGCCCAACTTGTGACAGGTTCGACTGTGTTCAGAAGATTCCCCTAAAATATTTTTGAGTTTCGGAATTCTCCATCTTTTATAATGCTCCAAGGTGCACAAGGATGAGATGACACACTATTTTTAAAACAACCTTTCATAGCTTGGAGCACCTTTTTACAACAAACTGTACTGATCTGATTAACCGAGTGACTCCCTTCAAGCTTCGGGTGCCAAGTTGTGTGACACACGGCAGGTGCGATGACAACCCGATGAAAAACAATTTGTTTTGCAATTCGCAGTGTGTTCACATGCATGATCTGTGTCGTGTCTGTCAACATAATGTGCATGCAGGGCATAAAATATGTACGATCCAACATGACACAGATAGAACGTTACAGGCCATTATAATCATGCTCTGGATTTGATCTGTAAATAAGAATATTGTTTTGTTGTAGATACTAGTTTATAAAAAGAAATCAGCAATAGACTGTTGTAGCCATGAATAGACTGCGTTGGTCAAACATTTTTTTTCAGACAAGGAAACAAAACTCAGTTTTTATGCCTTAAACATGTGTAAAAATGTTAACCAAGAAAAATTGCATTAAGTACCGGATTGCACATGGTGACAAGTTTTTAACTTTTGATCTACCTTTATTGTGTGTATCAATGTAAATGCATTTTTTTGTGTATTTAATACAGAATAATATCATTGATTATAAAAAAAAAGATGCTCCTTCCACCTTAAGTGATTTCCTTTTGTTCACCTTTCTAACACCCACCAGGTTTATCAAATGATCCAGGCATGGAGTCCAAAAGATACCAAAGTATTTACAAAGGTACAGACCGAGAAAACAAATGGGCCCAGATACCGGGATCTATGGAGCAGTGCTGCACAACAGAGGAGGAGGGCGCTCTGATTAACAGCGATGTCCTGATGAACATTGTAAATGCAAGCAATGCATCTGGCATCCCAGCTCCAAAGTGCAAGGAAAGTGGAGTAAAGAAGGCAGAGATGCTGATGCCCCAGGTCAATCCTGAGCAGCAGCTCAGCTTCCCTGCTTACAACTCATCCATCCATGGGCGCAGACCTGAAGACTCTAAAGAGCTCTCTAAAACAGTTGCTGAATCAATGGGCTTGTATATGAATGCTGCCAGAGAGGCCGAATTTGCATTCGGCCAGCAGGGACCACCTGCCAGATGCCAGGGTAGCCCTAGGAAACTGTACAATCCAGGGGCAACTGGGAGCCCCAACATGAAAGCTCCTCCAACATCATTTCCAGCCATATCCCAGTTACCAAATGGTAGTCTTGGCGAGTGTGGCGTGGGCACCATGCCAACACCTTCAACCCTGGCCACGGTTCTGTCGAACAAAGCTGAAGACTCCAGCAGCATTTCCAGTCCAAGTGGAAACAACATTGTTACTTCCACCACCAGTCCCACCTACTTTGGCACTAGCCACCCTTCCCTAAGCAGTCCAGCAAGTCTGGGTACAGTTGGTTCAGCCCTGGCACTGACTCACCATGTCAACTCGAGCACCTGCAGCCCAGCAGAGTCCAGCACTATGGGTACTCCGCCACTAGCAAGCCCCTTTAACGTGATGAAGTCACCTATCTCAAGCCCCCAGAGCATGGGAAGTGTGAGGACACCACCATCCTGCAACACTAACATGAGGTCGTCTGTGTCCAGTCCTACAGGAAGTGGTGGCAACTTGAGGCCTTCTGGGTCAAGTCCGCCCACAGCCGGTTCAAAGGCCATGTCCAGTCCCAGGAATCCCACCAGGACCTTTTCCGTGTCAAGCCCTCCCAGCAGTCTCGGCCTGGTTCAGAATGACATCCACAGCCCTGATGGCCAAGAGCATGACTTCAAAGGCTTCAAGTTCCCCAAGGTGGAGAGTGTGGATGGGGAAATATTTAATGTTGGCCTGGATTCCATGGGGATAGTCAAGTACATAAAAAATGAGCCAGACACTGATTACAGGAGTATGTGTCTGGGTAGCAGCAATGGCAATGTTCCACCTTCCCCATTTGTATCTCATATTAAGACCGAACCCAACAGTGAAGCAACTTGCACGAATGCACACTATGGGGATTCTCAGCAGCCCATGGGACTCTTTCCAGCTTCAGAGACTACATATTTGTCCTTAAGGGATAATATTGATGAATACAGTCTGTCCGGGATCTTGGGACCTCCCATTTCTTCTCTGAATGGCAACTATGAATTCGGTGTGTTTTCAAACAATGACATGCCCAAGGGAATTAAACAGGAGACCAATGATGGCAGCTATTACCAAGAGAATAATATTGTGCCCACGTCAGCTATTGTCGGCGTTAATTCAGGTGGACATTCATTTCATTACCAGATTGGAGCGCAAGGAACAATGTCGTTTTCGCGGCATGACATGCGGGACCAGACGAACCCCTTGTTGAATCTAATTTCTCCAGTTACTGCACTAATGGAGACATGGAAAACACGCCCAGGCCTGTCTCAGGCTCCACTTTCCGCCTGTGGGGAGGGTTACCCAGCCCCAGGCTGCATCTCTGACACAATGACAAGGTAGGAGAGTGAAAATGCATGGCTGATGATTAAGTAAATAGTTGACAAACTATTCTAAACCAGTATGTGATTTATTGCTGCACTACCACCACTGAAATAGTTTTGAAATGTTCAGATTTTATTGGATGAATGGAAAGGGTTTTTGTCGGACTTCACATTTTCAAGTGAGATTTTCACTGGAAATAATAGGGAAGTCCGCAGGTTATTTTTGTGAGAGAACAAGAGAGAGACAACTTGGAAAATGAGTCGCAGCAAACCTCGTGTAAAAACGAGCCCAAAGAATGTTAGTGTTTAGATTTGAACTGGGATCGAATTTCTCATTCAGCTCAATCTAGCACCCAAAGTTTGAGCTATTATTAGCTTTTTCAGAACGAAATTATTGAGAAGGCCATTCGATTTACCGACTTCTTGTTAAACGCTACACTTGATACTCACTGGTTGTAAATATAAATGAGGAGGCAAAGTTTGGTTCTTATCTGTTTTCCATTTGTGCGTTCAGTGTGCGTCCAGTGTGCTGTTATCAAGCTTCCCTTTCCAGAAACTCTGTGCCATAGAAATGACATGTCTTTAGGGGTTTATGGGGTCCTGCTCTTATGTATCTACATGGTAAATAATTAACATCAGCTCGCACAGGTTTTTTTTTATGCTATACAGGGACAATGGCATAAACAGTCAGGGTGGAGTGACCTAATAAAAACAAACAATGGACGGGAGGGAGCAAGTTAAACATGTGTGTCAACAAACTTTGGTGGAAGCTTAACGCTACACACCTCTTACACTGGCACAGCTGTTAATCCAACTTCAGAGGTCAGCCGTTATGAAACGCCGGACAAGAATCCAGGAAAATAAAACAAAATAGTGCAGCTGCAAAGAAGCTTGCGTTTTGGGCCTCCAGGGTTTATTTACACTGAATCCAGAGATAAGGTGCCAGTCTGAGGCCTATGCAGTACTGGCTGCACTGTTTTATGCAGTACGCTGATCCGATACAATATCTGCTGATTATGGGAGTCATAAACATATGGGCAGAATACACCTGGTTGCTTCATTCTTTTCCTAAAAGTTTGCGAAATAAGAGGAAATCCTAACCAGTTGTCTAATTCCTGGGAAATTAGGCAGGGTTTGGAGGGCAGTCTTGTACTTTTTTACAAACCCCTCCCTGAAACTGGTGTTTACAGGATTTTGAAATGTTTGTAAAGTGTTTAGAGCTTCTTGGGCTAATCCCTTCAGAATTTCCATTATTCCTGGGAGAGGTTAGTAGGTGTTAGGGGCACTGATGTCAGAAAGTGTCATTGGTGTCACTGCTAGTGTAGTTACAATAGTATAAGCAAGAAATGAATCCAACACACGATTCCAGCAATGTATACACTGCAAAAACTCCTCATCTAGTGAAGAGTTACAATCTTATTTATATCTTATTTTAAGACTATTAGATTGTTTTAAGATTTTTTTTATTTTTTTGCTTAGTAAAGTTTAAAGTTAGTTATTTTACCTGCAATTTCTGCTTAATTACCATCATCATTTGAGGCCTTGCATGTTTTAAAGCTTAATTTTCACTGTAAAAACTGTTTAGTTTTTTCTAACCCAGTAAACCAATGCTCAATAATCGCACTTAGGAAATATTTATTCCAAATGCTTATGTCGACACCAGCCCATTTATTCACAACCTAATAACAAATTCTCAGACTCTACAATATTAAGTCACGACACTCGTTCCAAACATTATCCATTATATTTATAATTCTTTGGAACTTTGTTCTTTATACAAAGTACTTTTATTTTACTAGCTTTTTATTAAGTCATTCTGTATATTGATTTCAGTTGCTCATGCTGAATATCTTTGTGTTAAGTAATGACAAAATACATTCAATAATGTTTTGGAATTTGATAAGCAGCAAGTAATGATTTTGTCTTTTTTTTGCAAGGTAACTACTAACTTTATTTAAATAAATAGTTGTTGACATTACAATAATTATCCTGTTTAGTAGCTCTGGTTTTAAGATCCTTTCACAAAAATTGAGAAAAGCAAACTGTTAAAAAAAATTAACGAGCTAGTTTTAAGTTGATTAGACTAAATCGACTGTTCAGCATAAACGTTTTAATGCTTATTTTAAGACATTTTTTTTTTCTTTTCTAAAGCCAGGATAAGTTTTTTGATTTCAAGAAATCCAACCAAGTGTAATTATCTTCCTGCACTGGCAGATCATTTAACTTGTTTCTAGTCTTCTTAAATCATGCATTCATTTTTTTAATATTTAGACTGTTATTTTTTTACACTGTAACATATTAATGACAAATTCGACATAGAAATACTGGAAACAATAGTGAAATTGGTCGATTTGAGAAAGCAATGCAGCAGTACAGTCTCAGTGCCTTCAATCCCAGAAGGCAATGCAGCAGTACAGTACAATGTACTATGGTCGAGACTTTTTGGCTCGGCTAGTTAGTGATATATGAGATGACGGGTGCAGTGGCATTAACATGGAAGTTGAAGCTGATCTGTTTAAGCAGAGTGTATAAATGTGAAAGTGAGAGAGAGCTGAACAGAATAAAGGAAAAAGTACCAATGCATCAGTTTCTTTAGGTAGTGAGGGCTAAATCATGCTAGTACCACTATCAGCTGATAGTCGAATAGGCTTGTGGGGAATGTAGGAATCCAGTTTACTAAGGAATAATGAGTGTATAGTAAACTATAAAACATATATTTTGCCCAACTGAAGATTGTGTAATGATAGTGGAATACCAGTTGTTCAATATGTTTTTGTTTGGTGTCAGCTACATGTTAAAATGGCCCCAGCCCAAGAGTAAATGCAGAAGAAATGGCAGCTCTGGTGCAAGAAAAACAAACCTGAACTTTTAGCCGTCATGCCTGCAAGGCTAACCAAGGACTAAGACTGAACATGTGATGGATTTAGTGACTTCTGGAATCTTTAATGCTATTGTGGCAAATGGTCCACTGCATTTCAACTAAGCTTGCTAACTTAAATGCTTCCCAAACAGTTTATGTTTGTATGCATTGCAGCCCTGTGATAAACTTGTACTCTATCCAGGATGCATTAGCATTGTATGCTCCATGTTTTCAGGATATGCTGCATACTTGATCAGAATAAATTGCTTTCTAAGATAGAGGACATAATTGGCCCAATGTTACTTAGATATTTCTAACCAGTGACACTTTTCCATACAAATGAAAGTAGAATTAAAGAGTAATGTAAATGATTTTCACCCATCCAGATTAGGTCTTCGCAATTATCCCCCTTTTTTTCTAACCAATTTTGGTCTTGCTGAGCAAGTCGGATCCATGTTTGAGAGGAAGAAAAAAATTGCTGAGGTGTGATAAAACAAAATCCATTGACTTACACTCAAGGCACTAACAATGAGAATAATTAGCCCCAGAGTTTAGAATATAATGAATTCGACGGCCGCATGACCTTACAGAGTTTAAGTCAATAGCCATGACAATGTGAGCAAAATGTAGCACTAGGAAATGTGTGCCAGAGGTAAAACCTGAGATAAGCACTGTATTCGTGGTCTGAATTGCCGTAGATATTGCTACTTTCTTCGGTTCTGCTCTGTGGCCAGTTCTATGTTAGTTTAGTGCAGCTCCTTTATGCTTGATCTATTCAGGATCAGAATTAGGTCAGTGTTCCTGATCCCAGATCTGTGTTAAAAATGCCCAATCGCAAATGGCCTTAGTGTCGAAAGACTCCAGCTGATAAAGCCTGGCCATGTGTAACTACTTCAACAATGCAAATTGTTGAAATAGAAATGAGAGTTGGACATGTGCGGGTGGATGTGGCATTGACTCAACAATTCCTAAGCAATACTTCAAAATGTTTGACCTATATTCAGAAGTTGCTCAAAAATGTGTTAGGGTGGTTATATTTACAATCCCTGAGGTGCTTTTAGAGTTCGAGATAACCCGAAAATTACATTCCATTGATTTTCTAATGGCAAGATTTGATTCAAAAAAAAGCATAGAAAACAGTTTTTCAGTACCATAAGTTTAAATTAGTTTATGGATAATTAACACTTATTGTTAATTACCATTGCTCAGTAATTTACACCATATGATCAGAGAAATGTGAATGCTTATATGCGCCCATTCCAAAACCATAGACATTGACACGGATTTGATTTCCCCCTCTGCTGCTATAACAGCCTCTTCGCTGTGGGGATATGTGCTCATTCAGCCACGAGGGCATTAGTAATGTGAGGTATTGATGCTCTGGCCACTCAAGTTTTTCCAATCCAACCTCGCAAACACTGTCTTTGTGGACCTCGTACAGTGCACAGAAGCATTGTAATGATGGAACAGGTTTGCTCACTTGGTTCCAGTTAAAGGAAGTATAAATGACATAGCATACAAAAACATCCTAGACCAGATTATGACTTTTTTCTGTGAGGGCCACATCATTTCTTTTTCTTATGTATTTATATACTTTACTGTATATATATCTACCGGGTCTTTATATTTGCAAATGTTTTTGCTGCTGTAACATGGAAATTTCCCCACTGTGGGATTAATGAAGGTATATCTTATCCTATCTTATCTTATTAGTGTGGTGATTCTATTATTATTTTAAATGTATTTATTATGCCTCCTTATGTTAGATTAGTTTATTATTTTGTTATGTATCATACAGACAAATGAGCATTACTTTTTAAGAAATGTATAGTCCAACATTTGTTTTACGTTATGTTAAATGTACGGTTCTGTTGGTTGTTGGGTGAATTTAACAAATAATTAGGCCACGTTAATGACTAAGGGAAATTTTATTATCAAATACAAATTTAATATGACTAAAACTTATATTTAAAATAAAAATTTCTAAATATGTCTCTCGCTTAGTTCAGAAATGTTGTTCTAAATGTGGGTGGCCCATGGGCCGTAGTTTGGGGACCTCTGTTCTAGACAACTGTGAGCTTTTATTTTTGTGGCAACAGTTTGGAGAAGAACCACATATATAAGTATGAAGGTCAAGGGTCCATGGACATTTGTCCAAACAGTCTGTGTATTGGCTACACAAATAGTATTCTAGCTGTTGCTTTAGATGATGGCTCAAGCTATCTCCATTCCTACACCAAGACTTTGAAGCATTTTATAATGATCCTCCATTAAGCTTGTGATTCAAAAACCCCACTGTAGAAACATTGAGGTGTTGTTTCATGTTCATTTGAATGGAATTATATAGATGAAGGTAAAAAGGCAGATACAGACGGTACAATATTAGGAGTGTGGCAGTCAACTGGATGACAAAGTCCTGGTTCTTTAAGAGGTGTAAAGTGCCAGGCGATGCTTTTGGACATTGAACACATTTGTTGCCAAGAGCATGTCCTCAGCATTAGTAGAAAGGTTTCCTCAAGGGTGCGAGTTTTGAATTCTTAAATGCTTCTCAAAGGAATCTTTTTTGGCAAGGGGAACACTCTTGGGCTGTGCATAGAATCTTACTAGCTCCAGAGATTGTTATTCCGATGCCAAGGATTGTTCAAGTCTTTAATAATAGTACCATCTTCCTTAGTAAGATAAACATTTTCTGCTCGATATCTAACCATGATGTCAAAATGCTCCAATCTGCTATTGTTTCATGTTATTTTGAATCCAAATATGGCCAATGAGTTGATGTACTTGTAGCAGTGTGGAAGCCAATTGAGTCAGTTGAGGTAGCTGAGAGACAGAGTTGTGGTGGTGTAATGTGTGGAAAGCATTAGCCAACACTTTCTGACATTGAAGGTATACAGTATGTTGCTAAGAACAGGAAGAAGATTTTAAACTAAAGGTTTCCCCAATGGATAGTTAATGGTTTCTCAGTTGGGTTTACTCTGGATCATTTTAGAAAGTTAACTGCACTATTGCAGCGTTCTGCCTTGAATTTTTGAACCAGAAGGTTAACCTTAAGTTTGGAACACTTTATCACAATTTAGCATCTTCTCTAAAACTGTGTAGTACTTCGTCACATTTGATTTAACGTCCACAAAGTACAACCCACGGTCCAAATACGGCCCACCCCCACATTTGGAACGGCCCTATGAACAACAGCAGAGTCATAGAACAAAGAAATAAACGAATCTAGCATTTCGAGGTATAATAAATACATTTAAAATCAGAGTAACATCACAATAATAGAAAGGTTTTTAAAAAAAGGCTGATCTAAAGGACTGGATAAGAAAATGGCATCTGCTAAATATGGTGATTGTAAGTCAAAAGATTTAACTGACATGTTGTATTGCCATGCTGTATTTCACATGTTTTGAAGGCTCTTTGGCTGCTTACAATCTTTGGATCTTTGTTCTGCATCAAAAGTTTGGAGTTTTAACAGAGGCTTTTCTAATCAGACAGGTCACCAAGTAGAAGCTCTGCATTAGAAAGCAAGGAGTGCTTAGTATCTTTTAGGCGAGATAGCCCTGCAAACATATCAACATTTATACCATAGGTGATGGCGTGTTTATTTCCCTCTAATGGTTACAAAGTGCAAATCAGCGGTGACTAATTCCAGGAATACCAACGTAATCATTTAAATAAAACTTTTTTTAATCCATTTATGTTGAGCATCAACTGTATACAGAAGATCCATGTGAAATTCCTGGTATTATAGAAATAATAGCGTATTACAACAAGAACAATGATTGGATTTGTTTAGAAGAAATAAACATCTTCTGACCAATCAGAATCGAGATTTCAGTAAAACCGCCTCCTTTGGGACGTAAATTGTTATACAACGTCCGCCTCTGAAACCGCTCTGAACTCTGCACCCTTCTGTTCGTGCTCTCTTTGTTTCTGTCTCTTGTCTAAATCGTCACTTTTTTCCTCGCTCACAATTCCCTTTAGCATTTTTCCTTTGTGGATTTAAAAATAATACCAAAAAAAAAAAAAAAAAAAAACCCAACAATACAGTTCAGCAGATCTCTCCTGATTTGCCCCCTTTCTTCCCTAATCTCCTCCCACATCCCCTACTCAGCGGCCATTTGATGTTTAACAGAAGCCTTTTGTTGCTTATACAGATCTCTGATATCCACATGTACACACTGGCCATTACAGAATCAGTCACAAGTTATGTAATAGCTCAGGAAAAAAAAAAAAAAAAAAAAGGGTCAGGCAGGGACAGCGAGAGGAAAAGAGAGAGAGAGAGAAAGAGAGAGAGAGAGAGAAAGGCAGAATGAGGTACAGAGAGATGAAACGAGATAACAGAGTGCGAGAGGAACACATTCATGCATTGAATCGGTTTATTTATCGTCCCACAAGTTCATTTCTAGTGAGGTATTTTTTTCTCTTATTAACTTACAACAACTTGTATATTTGGGATGATTTGGAAATGGTGAGGAGAATGTGAATGAAGGTGGATTTACATCATTTGATTGGCAACGCAGCGCAAGCTACAGCATGTCTGATATTGCAGATATCTTCTGTATGCTACTTCCTGTAGAGAAACACAACCACATTTTAGTCCTGGCATAGTCTTTGAAATTGTCAAGCGAAGGTAAAGGTTTTTCTACGTGTTTTTTTTTTTGCTTTATGTAGCGAGTATGACATTTTCAAGAGCAACGCCGGGCAATTAGTCCGGAATCCACAAAGAATACGCTTTAATCTTATTTTTCCCTGATCAGCTTACAAGCGAAAGCTTTTTAATTAAAAGTTAAATAAAAGGGCTCTTCAGAAGACTGATCCAATGTGAAAACGCTTCAAAATAAAGAGGAATTTTGTTATTTATGAATATGAATGTTTCCAAAAAACCCCTTTGGATTCCCTTTTCTAACGTCGGACGCACACTGTGGGATTTTTAACAGCTTTTCGCGATTGTTGCAAGTCAGACTGTATGTATGAACGTGACATAAACTCACGTCAAAAACTGCCGCACACAAGAAAAACCATCGTCCGAATTTCGTCCATCCGTCATTCAGATTTGCGTTCTCTCGCTATTGGTAGCGAGAAGCAAACAGAAACAGTCTGTAGAGTTAATTTTATTCACGACATGCCTCGAGAATAAAAACGTCATACAAACACACAACTTTTCCCTCCTTTTGTCCACCTGACTCGTTCAGACGTTTTCCCTGAGCTGCTTTAAAGTTAATTGCATCATCTGGTTCAGCGCTCCTATTGGTTCTTGGTTGGACGGCCGTCGTAGGAGAAGTCACACTGCAGGAAAGTCTGTAATTTCTTGCCAGAATTTCATTCGAGGAAATAAAATATCGTAGCGCCCATTAATCGGCTGTTGGCGAACAAGTCAAACCAGCGACCGAAAACTAGATTTTAACCGAGGACTCTTTTAGGATTTTCACGTTTTGTTGACCAAACCGTTGCCAAAATCGCACGGCTTAATCGAACCTGTTTACTTTGCATAAAAGTCTAATTATTATTATTATTTATATTATTATTAGATAAAAAAAAAAAAAAGAGTGTAAGAGGAACGTAGTAATGCGTTGAATTCTTTTATCGTAAGTTAATTTCAAGTGAGTTTTTATTCAATTATGATTAAACAAGCATAGCTTACAACAGCTTGTATATTTGGGATGATTTGGAAATTGTGAGGCGAATGTAAATGGAGGGGGATTTACATCATTAGATTGGCAACGCAGCACAAGCTACAGCATGTCTGATATTGCAGATATCTTCTGTATGCTACTTCCTGTAGAGAAACACTTTTTTTTTTAGTCCTGTCCTAATTAAACCTATTTACTTTGCATATACTGTAAGTCTGATGATTTTTTTTTTTATATTATTATTATTTTGTCCTGATCCATGTTTTAAAAACTAACCTTTCAACAGCACCAACCAAAACAATGATATTTCTGCCTTTCCTATATATTATTACCTTTGTAAGGATTATAAGGTCGTTTCCCGTTTGAAAGCTCCTTCCTATCTGCTTCAGCCCGTTTTCATTGTTCTTTTTTTTTATGGGGCATTCAGGATGTTATGCGTAACCTAGAGTTCATGTTGATGACACCTTTGAGAAGGAAGTCAGCTAATACCGGACATGAAACATCATGAACCTTGTTAACTACTTAAAGAGACAGTTCCAGTTGACGCAGTCAGTGTCATATTTAAAACTCATTTCATATTAAACCCAGAGTGGGTCTGATTCAGTGCTCAGTTACTTACACTTATAAAGATATACACCATTTATATAAATATAATAGTCCTGTGTGCTTTTTTGAACATCACGGCTCATATTTATTCCCCATTTGCTGTTATAATCACCTCCATAGTTTTAGATTTTGTGAAGATTTGTGCTCATACAGTAACAAAGGTGTGAGTAAAGTCAGGTACTAATGTAGGTGAGGTGAGGAGGCCTGGGGTGCATATATCAGTCAACATATATCTCAACCATATCTTCATGAAACTGGCTTTGTGCACGTGATCATTGTCAGGTTGAAACAGGTTTGGGTCCACAGTTTAAGTAAAGGGGAAATGTAATACTATTAGAATTATGTGCCTCCACTTTGTGGTAAAAGCTCGTGAAGGACCCTTATATGAGTGGAAAGTCAGGTGTCCCTATACTTTTGCTCATATGGTGTGACTTGTGAACAGATGACAAAAACTGATCTCAATCTGGCTGGCTGATTAAATTTAAACATCTCATTAAATTTTTGCAAATAGCTGAGGTGAAAGTTGAGTTTTTATTAGATAAGATAGTTTGCATAGTCTTATTTAGCCAAAATGTGCATTAGCAAAGTTTCAGTTCAAAACGTGCAGAAAAAAAGAAAAACTATTTTAACACATTAAACTTCTGGACATGAACTACTGCATTTACTCACAAGAGATTTGAAAGAAAAGCCTCTGCTTTTCAGGTGGTATAAAAAATAGGGCTGGCTAGTTCAGTAGCTAATAGCTAATAGCTAGTCAGTGCTTTGTACTGTATTTGAAATCCTTTGCTAACATTAAAACAATTAACCTTGGTGTGTGGGTGATATTTTTGGCCTCTTTTTGAACCTAAAAAATATGAATACAGCCAAATAGAATATTTAATGATCAAAAAGTGGTTAAAAAACAGTATCTAAGAAAAACATTTTACCCATTGTCTGTATGAAAAATTATTTTTATATAGAGCAACGGGCTGAAATCTATTCATTTCTCTTATAGCTAAAACTTAGAATTTGTATAACAGCCTTTCAAGTGCCATAACAGCAGCAGTTCATAAATCACTTCCTTTTAGATATTAATGTGGACAAAGGTATTGGGACACTTGACTTTTCCAGTCATATGTGGCTCTTCCCCCAAAACTGTTAGCACGATGTTGGAGGCACGCAATTGTACAAGACGTCTTCGGATGCAGTAGCATGAACAAAAGCCAGCTCCATCAAGATATATACTTTACATTGGTTGAAGTGAAAGAGCTCCTGCTATGGAGCTTTAAACCCTCTTAACCACCTCTGGGGGGGATGTGAACGCTGACTGCACTCCGGGCCTCCTCACTTCACCAACATCAGTACCTGACTTTAATAACACCCTTGTAGCTGAATAAGCATTTCTTCATGCACACTCCGAAATCTAGTGGAACACCTTCCCAGAAGAATAGACTCCATTATAACAGCCGATGGGACTAAATGCAGAGTGGGATTTTAAAAAGCATGTACCAATCTTATTGTACTTATTATTGTATTGGATCGTTTTATGTACTATTGTATTGAACTAATCAAATATGCTGATTCACACCACTGGGATCATTGTCCCATATGTTTATTTTTTTAGCTAATTGACTCAATGAAAGCGTTATGACAGATTTTGAGTTACAGTATGTCAGTTTTTCAATGCATGCAACAGTATTATGGACGTGTATGTTATAAAATAACCATAATTTCTTTTACATTGTTTAGGCTGGCTTACACAGGGGCAGTTCTGGTCAAAGCATATAACGAATCTGAAAGTCATATTAACCTGAACAGTGATTCAAATGACTCAAGTCACATTTTAGAACTAGTTTGTAAAGTTTTAGTAAAGTTTGTAAAGTTGTAGCATTCTACAACTCTCATTGGTGTATAGATTTACAATTTATTCTATTTGGAAATGTCTCAAGTTAGATGAAATACAATATAAAGACAGCTGTTGGAAGAGTAGAGGTTTTGATTAGGGATCTAGCAGTGACCATCTTACAACCCTGGGATTCAACCGTGCAACCTTCTGACAAATAGAACCCAAGTATAACCTGTGAGTTTTTAAAAATCCTCAGCCCACGTCCAAGCATTGTTTTATTTAATCACTCATGCTAATTCAATTTGCTTCATAGGTGCTGCCTGCTCTCCAAAAAACATCATCTAATACTGAAACTAATTCGTTTCAGCTGTTTGAGAAATACTTGTATGAAACAATATATCTAAATAAATCAAAATATTCTGTCCGTGCACTGTTTTCTCAAACCCCACCTTGAAGCGAGTAATATCTGATATCTGGTGCTCTTCGGGGGAGAGTACGCAGGAGAGTTGGAGCGCTCAGGGGCAGATATGTCTAAGGTTATTCCAAACTGAAGTGCTGAAAATCAATTGCTACAAACGGCCCTTTTACAATAACTTCATCATGATTTAAAGGATGAACTGATAAACTTGATGCATAGGCACATTTTTTTTCCTTTTTTTTTTTTTTTTTTTGCATCAGCTTCTAAAAAGATTATTGGTTACCAGAGGTACATATTGCATACAAAAAAAAAAAAACTTTGTGATACTCAAGAAGATAAAACAACCAGAACTAATTGCTTTCAGAGATCAGCTGGTACAGCACAAATATAAAACATAAATAGATAAAGGTGCTATATGCTTGTTACTAACAATTATCTCATTCATGCAAATGAGCAGTTGAGGGTCAAGGGCTTTGCTCAAGGGCCCAGCAGTGGTAGCTTAGTGGTGATGCGATTTGAACTCGTAAACTTCTGATCAGAAGTCCAACATCACCAATGAGCAAACAAAAAAAAAGATAATATGGAAAGTTATTATCTATGACATAATGGGAAGGGTGCAGAGCAGGGACTAGATGAAAGTGGTGTCACTTCAGAATGGACTACTGCCATTAACTCAATTAGCATGCGCCTCCTGTCCTAGCATATTTCATTGTTTTTCCTGCTCTAGCGCACCCGATCCAGCTAATCAGCTGATTAACAATCCCTGAGTCAAGGTCGGTGAATTAGAGCTGAAAATCCACTGAAATGTGCATTAACCAGGATGCTCGATGACCTGTGTGCTCTTTTGCCAATAAGACCTTGCCTCTGGAGTTTTATACTATACTACACCTATCACTGCGCACCTCCACAATGATGGACCTGTAATGAAGGGACATGCGGTGTTGAGGATTATGACGGGTTCCCTTTTAAGTCTGGTTTCTTTCAAGGTTTCTTCCTAATGCTATCTCAGAGAGCTTTTCCTCACCACTGTCACCACTGGCTCGCTCATTAGGGATAAACGTACAGTTAAAAGAAACACATTTCTAAGACTTACACTCTTTTCTACAATTTTATAGCCGTTTTATCTCTGTAGAGCTGCTTTGTGACAATGTCCATTGTTAGAAGTGCTGCACATATTCAGTAAAAATTCATTTAATTGAATTAAAACTACAGTCACACAGTATGGAGCGACCGCCATAATAAAATCCTTTTCGGATTTTATAACACGTTATGCATTTCCATGTTCTCTACATCAGATGATTATGATGAACACCCTTCAGTCTGGTGCTGAAAATGGACCAGTGTTATCGGTTGCAGTGGCACTCAGTCAGGACCATGTTATACCACTAAGATCATTCATTTTTAATAAAGATTAATACACAATATGGACAAAAGAGTGACTTTTTCAGCCATATGTGGTTCTTTACAAAACTTTTACTACAAAGTTGGAATCACACAATTGTATTGGATATCTTTAGATGTAGTAGTATTACATTTTCCATTGAAATTCACTTGAACTAGGAGACCAGCTCTATTAAAATATGATTGGAAGAGTGGAGGTTATTATAAAAGTAAATTGGGGTTCAATACGGAATGGGATTTTTAAAAAACGCCTCAACAAACCATATAACAAGTTGTCAAAAAACTTTTGCCCGTATACCGTGTTATAATCGTACAATGGAAATCCGCCCCAAGGCGGTTTTGGAAAATAGTCTATCGCGTGTGCTATCTACGTGTTTATAACCCAGCGTACGGTTGAACTCAGATATTGTACATTGCTGTATTCCATATTTATAGCATTCGATGCATGGCATCGGAGTCTATAAATGGCTGTAATGTATTAGCCTATATAAATAGTTCTCCAGAATACTGCAGTTGCAGCTGTGAGCTGCGCACTCGGCTCTGACGCACACGGCTCCGTATGCATTCTGTGCGTTGCTTGCCACTGTGGGCTTCATGAGCCAGAACAGGTTTTGCTCTCCAGGCAAGAGCCGTCCCGGTGCGACCCAACAGTGCTGAGGAAGCACACGGAGGCAGGAGGGAAAGGGAACAGTTTGCACTGTAACCAGGCCAAATTTTCAATGTTCCTCAGTCAGATGAAAGGGCATATCCCTGCGAGAGCACTAATCACTGCGTAATTGTATGTTCTCCTGCAAAATTAATGGACGCCATTGATTTGATTAATACAGACACGGCAGGATGCTAATATCCAATTAAAAGCCAACCTCACGGTACATGACGGTTACGGGCTGGCCTTGTACTGAAGCACAGCACACACATACACACAAACACACACACATTTATCTACTGAAGGCCAAATAATATGGTTTAAACAGGGGTCGTGGTACCTCACTATGGCCTATGGATTGGAAGGTCATGAGTTCAAATCCCAACACTACCAAAATACCACTGCTGCGTCCTTGAGCAAGGCTTTCTTGTACCTTTTGTATTATTAAATGCAATTGTCTATAGAATATTTCATTTATTTTTACTCTGAAGAATTTCCTTCAGGATAAATAAAGTTCTATCATATCATATCTTATCCAACTGAGATATCATGTGGTACTCATTAAAAGATGACAGCAATTAGTGGCTGTGTGAAAGAAAAATATGCTTTCCATCAAGATTTCTTTCTTTCAATAAAGCAGTTGTTATGTACAGAATTTCCTAACTGTCCCCCAAAATCAGTCCGTCTCCACGTCAAAATAATGCCATGCCGTCTTCCTTTTCGGGGCGCAGTCTTAATCCGAATTCTGCATCGCATTTGGTCTTGATGACGCCTACTGTGGCCTGTAGCATCAAAGGCTTTTCCCAGGCCAAACTCATTAATCTCTGAGCGACTGCATCGAAGCACGCGAGTTCAGTTTGTCATGGCGAGATCAAAACCTACTGCAGCGTCAGGCAAGGCAAGATTTACAAGCTGGGAAAGGACTATTTGAGGCACGCCAGCTGATGAACTAATTGCAGTTGCGTGTTTTGCATCAAAACAGGGGAGAAGAATGAACCTTTTGGTTAGGAATGTCGTTCGGTATTTAACACTGAACTACAAGTATAAATAGCAGGGCGATCATGTCATTTATTATATAATTTTATGGCCACCTGCCTAATATTGTGTTGGTTCCCCTTTTCCTGCCCAAACAGTCCTAAATTAGGGGTGCAACGATTCGCAGTCGATCCTGATCGTACGGATTATGACTCACGGTTCGGCATGCACGTGAACCACGGATTAATTGCTCGTTTTTTTAACTTGCGGATTATTCGTATTGTTTTTTACGTTTTTTTCCCTGCCAATACTGCTTTTGAAGTAATTTCGTAACTACACGGAGCATTCGTGTTCACGTGAATGGAACGTGTTCATTAATTCAATTCAATTGTATTTGTATAGGGCTTTAAACAACGAATATTGTCTCAAAGCAGCTTTACACAGAATCCGTCAACATTCGAATCGCATGTTGGAGCATTTTCTTGCTAAAACTTTTCTTGTAATAAATGAAAAGCAAAATTGTCTCCTCCATTTTTTTCTTTTTTTTTTTTTTTCAATGATACAGAAAATAATCCGATCCGTGACTCAAAAAACGTAAAGTGATCCGAACCGTGAGTTTTGCGATCCGTTCTACCACTAGTCCAGCCCCGTCGAGCATTAACAGCATTAACATTTTTAGACATTTGAGCTACAGTACAGGAGCTCGCCTGTTGGATCGGACCGCACGTGCACCCATGACCCTGTCGCCGGTTCACCACTGTTCCTTCATTGGACCACTTTTAATAGATACTGACCACAGCAGACCGGGAACATCCCTGCAGTTTTGGAGATCCTTTAACCCAGTCGTCTAGACGTCACAATCCTTGTCAAACTCGCTCAAATCCTTACACTTGCCCATTCCTTCTAACACGTCAACTTTGAGGACAAAATGTTCACTTGCTGCCTAATAAATCCCACACACTAACAGGTGCCATGATAAAGAGATAATCAGTGTTATTTACTTCACCGCTCATAATGTTAAAATGTCATAATGTTATGACTGGTCGGTGTAACAGACGGTACAAATCCATGTTAAATAAATGCTGGCTGTTTTGGAAATCAAGTGCACCTGTGGAAAAAAATCTCTCTGGCCTTAAACGACTACCCTGAAACTAACAATGACGCAGTGTCACAGTCTCTGGGTGGACACTGCGCATGCTTGCATACACTCACATAGAAACAGCACTGGGTTGGCACACTAATAAAGTGTAGTTCCTGCACGCTAGGGATTCTGCTCTCAGAATGGCTGTCCTCGTTTGAACTTTCCCTCGGTGAAGCTGCGCCAGGTTTCTGCGAGGCACAAGGAGACTCGCTCGCCTCGGTGCCTGCGCTGCCGATCTCGCATGCAGGCCGCGCTTCTCACCTACGAGTTAGCCGAAAAGTTTTTTTTTTTTTTTCTTCTTTCTCGCAGAACATTTTGTTTTTCCCTTTTCTAGTGTAAGGTTTGGAAATGTGCGCTAGGTTGAAGGAGAGATGTCTTCCCCAGTAACACGCTGGAATCTCAGTGTGCCTTTAGTATTACATAATGCATTACATAACAAGAGTTTATTATCCAGCACTGGGTCTGTCTGTCTGTCTGTCTGTCTGTCTGTGGCTGTTCTGGTTTTCAAAAGCATTATTAACAGGGATGTTCATCCAAATATAAAGCTGCGTTTGACGAAACCACATCAGCTACATTAAAAAGAAAAAGGGGAAGTGCGTCCTGTGTGTGAATGAACAAACAAAGCGTACCTCAATCATTCATGTTTAATTGCAGGCTTGCTTTAGCGTTCACGAGGAAGCGCTTCTGTTTCTTCCTGTTTACTGCTAAACGTATTTTACCTCGTCGGTGGATGTGGCTCGGCAAAGCAACCAGCCAAACTCACCCACGCGGTCGGAAACGCCAAGCGTTAATGAAGGGGTGGGGGGGGGGGGGGGGGGGGGAGTTAATTGTTCCGCATGGGTTGTCGGCAAAGTAGGTCAGGCTCAGTATATCTCAATTAAACAAGGTGGGAGGAGGGAGAGCGGAAATCGAGCGAACTTTGCCAGCAGTATTTTATATGCATGCGCAGGCACAAATGCACACATGCAAACTAGTCTGAATTGAGGGACAAAGTGAACAATGTTGCAACACTGAACTCCGAATGTGGCGAGCAGCGGTGGACAGTAGCAAAGTAAATGGAATTCATTACTGTAATAAAGTAGCATTTTCACGTGTCTGTACTTCACTGAAGTATTTTTTCAATTTGCGAGACTTTTATTTTAACTTCACTACATTACATTTGCTTTTACTTTTTTTTTAATCAACTACGTTTTGCAAAATTAGACGCTTCTTATTAACGAGCGAATAAAAACTCTTCAAACACGCAACAATTCACCAATCAGGGTCGAGTGCACGCTCTGTTTTTTGTTTTGATTGCCGCTCGGTGTACAGCAAGCAGACCTTTTAGAGATGAATAAATGATGGAAGAAACTCCAGACTCGAACTCGCCACACCACACGTGACCTTATTTGTGCCCTTTTTTTTAAGTAGTTGAAAAGAAGATTTTGGGCTCATGATCATTGTAATAGAAATCAGTTTTTGACTCATTAATATCATTCTATTAATAGATCAGTGTGCTGAGAGTCACAGAGTCTTTTCACATAAACTCAGTTGATTGAGTAAAAAGTCTTGTGACAAAAATGATAATAGAAACATTAAAGCCGTAAAAAATCATAGTACCTTGGATACTTAAGTACATTTAAAGGCAAATACTTTTTTACTTTTACTCAAGTGAACCTTTAAAAGGAGCGCTCTTACACTTTTACTGAAGTAATATTTTACAAAGTGTATCTGTAATCTGTACTGTAACTTAACAACATGGTTTCTGTAGTTCATGCACCACTGTTAGCAAGAGACATACATGTTTCAGGTAATTAATATGATGAAAATGCTTGTCCGTCTTGCCCAATCCGGTGGTATTGGGTAGTGAGGTCATCAATTAGTGCTGCCAATGACCTTTAGTGAGTGTAACATCTCAGCAGGTAAAAAAACATAGGCAGGTGCCTGAGAAAGCGTCGTAGAGATGACACTGTATAGTGTATAGAGGAGCCTCAGAGAGAAGAAGCTGAAAAGGAAATGCTAGCAGGACACCGGGGTAAGAATGCAGCCAGCATGAGAAAAGTGTGGGGGTAACAGCTGTGCCTGGGATGCAAATGCATCGAGGGGATTTAGGACCCAGGGCAGGTGTGTACTTTTAGTCGTGGTTCAACTTGAATTTTCTTTTTACTTTTTTTTTCTAGAAGTGAGACTATTTTCAGCTACACGTGGTGGTGGAGTTCAGTGATTATGGTTTTGGGCTCGAATCGAAAGGTCACAAGTTCAAATCCAAGCTAAATATTGCAGCTTGTTGGTGTTGAGATCAAAAGTCCAACATCGTATCCACTGAGTTACCCCTTACTGACACCACCAAGCTGCAACTGCTGGGCCTTTGAGCCAGGCCCTTAACACTCAACTGCTCTGTTGTAAGTCGCTCTGGAAAAGATCATCTACAAAATACCACAGACGTAAATGTCAGTTATTCAGCTGAACAGTTAAGGGTCTTGCTCAAGGGCCCAGTGGTGCAGCTTAATGGTGCTGGGATTTGAGCTCATGAGCTTCTGATCAGTATGTCAAAGCCTTAATCAGTGAGCCACCACATCCCGTAGGTTATTACTATCTGTACAAGTTGAAAAACATGGTTGGGTTCTGTTCATCACAATAGTAAAACGGCATTGTTGTGGTGTGTATATACAAAGTAACACGAAGGAATTGAAAATGCAAATGACTGCAGCTTTAAACGTGGTTTTTTTTTCCGGCTCCATTGTTAAAACGCACAGATGCAGAAGTTGCATCTTCATGGCCCCGATTTGATAAACCTAAGTACGGATTAAGGGACGGTATCATTTGTTGTTGTCATCCACATGTAATCCAACAAATTCTGGCAAATTGTGGAAAAGAGATTTTGTTAGAATACAAGAGGTTAAAAAAAATGCATTTTTAAAGCTTCTCAAATTCCACTGTTTTTCAATTGTTTCTATGGTTCTGTACATGATTTGTCAAATGCCTGATTGGTGGAATTTGATTCAGCAATAACTAGGCTTGTATAGTCTTGTGTATAACCAGGCAATTTTGGCAGGAAAGAGCAGAAGCAGTTCTCAATTGGAGCACATACAAGGAAGCACTAAATGGACCAAAATCTGTAATATATATTTAGTAAGGAAAAGACAATAACTTAGGCAAACCAATGAATTGGTCAAGGGTTCAGTCCTGAGTTTGGGTTTCTGCCTATGCACAAATCTTCCTCCTGGTACAGTGAGTAAATTAAACCCTCCAAATGTGCTTTTTACATGAACTGGCTTCTATATAATCATGTGTTTGTGTGCTAGTGTAATGCCCCCTGATGATTTTGGGATCGCCAAACTCGCCAGTTCTCTGAACAGTCACAGTTGATGATGGAATGGAAAATAAACAATAATAAATGATTGTAGTGAATATGCTGCATATGTTATATGATATGGCTGCAAGTGCACAGTAGGGATGGTAAGATTATAATTAATAATGATAAAATCTAGTACAATGTAAACAGTACAGTACTGTGTACATAAATTAGCATTTTTGGGGTGGCGACTGTTTATCGCGGGGGTCTTGGAACTTTACCAATTCGATAAACGAGGGATTACTGTATAATTATATATAATTATTACTAGATGTGCTTGACCTTGATTGATTTCTCCTCACTAAACTAATTCTCGAAACACGTTCTCTCAGCATCGCTGCTGTTACGTGAATATGACGTATCACAACACTACGGAGACCGAGGCGCGGCATTGAATTGAATTGAATTGAATTTCATCATAAAAGAGGTGAATCGTATGCGTTGTATCAGTAGCTGCTTCATACGTCTTGAATCTTTAATGTATTGTATCGTTGGCT
The DNA here is from genome assembly GCF_946808225.1 of Silurus aristotelis. Taxonomy (NCBI): domain Eukaryota; kingdom Metazoa; phylum Chordata; class Actinopteri; order Siluriformes; family Siluridae; genus Silurus; species Silurus aristotelis. Next base: position 31,187,351 of record NC_139577.1, on the reverse strand, counting down.
ATGCATCGAGATGCGATGTAATGGAGACGCTCATCACTAATGCACAGAAAGAATTTGTATGCCAACGACTGTGTAGTTGGAAAGGGAAGGTTGAGTCAAATTGTAGCCACACCAAGCTGCCACTCCCAAACCCCTGAGCAAGGCCCTTAACATAAAATAGCTGTGTTACATCAGACTAGTTCAGATTGAACACACCTCTTTTGCTATTTACTATTTGCATCTCTCTTAGTGATTTCTGAGCCACACTGAGGGTGAGGTGGAGTAACAAATACAACATGAGATAAATAACACGTTCAGGAGAGAATGTGTGAGAGAAAGGCAGGGTTTTGTTTCGTCTGAAACTAGCAGTCAAGTCCTGCACTTCCAGGTGGAATGTCATAGATTGAAATTCTCCTTTGGCTGAGCTAGGACTGGAAAGAAAAACAAAAAGGAGAGGAGGTGAGGTACTGAGTAATTGAGCACATTTGCAAGTTTCTAAACAGCACTAAAATAAAGGAGCTGATCTTTTGACCTCGAGCGACAGCTTCGGGTTTTTGGAAAACAGGAAATGGCCTGCAAAACTGCTATGGAAAAATATCTATTTCCAAAGTCATTAGTTTTTCTATCTTTGTCAAGTCATATAAATGCGAATTATGAGGTATGTTAGAAGGGCCTTCATTGTGGTGCATTAGAGAAAACATTTGTCCAGTCATATGTTGTATTTTGCAAGTTTGAATTCTGGCAATGCCATTGCCACCAATGGCTAAGTTTATAGAGTGATAATGTTAGCCATTGGCACTAGTCATTTATGTTCATCGATGACTTCATTGATGGAGAAGAGAGATGTTTGTGTATTTCTAATGATGGTGTTGCCCTGTGATGTTAGCATGAGAAGCAGTGCCCCCCCCCCCCCCAAAAAAAAGCTATGAAGCTTTGAAAAATGAGTAACTGTTCAGCTGAAATAGAGGACTTAATGCAATAAACCTCCACACCACATAAATCTTACTAATGCAAATGAGCGTTTAATCCATGCTTCAGGCACAGCTCAGGCTAACGTCTGGTGCGCTAATTTGTTACATTATGGCTGACGCGAATAGCTCCAGTAAAGCTTGCAAAAGCCAGCGAGCTCATTTGTGAAAACACAAAAAAAATAAATAAAACCTGAAAACATTGCCTGAAATTAACCAGTTCAAGAGACATTGGGGTCATCTTGGTCTTTTGGGTGACTGCATGTAATCCGTGTCTTAGTTGTTCAGCTTTGCTTAAACCTTCCGTAACGTTCATTAGATCCATTGAAAAGTATAAGAAATGTATAGCTCGGCAAAGCCAGCTTGTCCAATTACCCACTTTAGTGAGGATGTAAGTCAGTTGTTAATGTCTTCACACTCCAGAAATAAAGATTGGGATGTTGCCAGTGGGCTGCACATGGCACATGTTTTTGGCAAAGCTGCCACTTCCAGGTGGAACTAAAAAAAGGAAAAAAAAAAAACGAGGTCTTTCGAGCTTCTCGGAAAGTTTTTCAGGTGTATCGATTCAATCCCACTTGGCGTTTTTGTCTTCATGTGAAAATTCAAAGTCTGACAATGACCTCATTCAGGAAGGGTTTGGAAAATGGCATTTATGGGAAATGGGAAAGGTGGAGAAACACTGGCACTGACAGAGTAGGCTCGGCTCTGCGAGAACTGCTTGAAGAAGTTTGTCCATCCAGTTAGTCCATCATTATACACACACACAGCCACGCCGCCACGCATGCACCCATCAGGACGTGTGAATCTCTTCTCACATGACTCACGGAGGCCCTTTTTCAAAAAAGAAACAAGCACAAGGGTGTTAAAAGCTGTCATGAAACTCCAATCCATAGCCTGCTGTGCATACCAGTTTGGACAGGGGCCACTGTTCCAGCGGCTGCTTCCTTAATTGGTGGGTAAAGGCTGTGAACGGAAGCTGCATTGAGGCCAAAAAGTTTCACTGTATATTCGAAGCGAAGTTTTATCGGCTTCAGTTACCAGAATGGCATGTGGTTTAATTAGCGACGTGCATCTGGTGCGTCCTACTGATTGAGCGATCAAGAGATGCTCGGGATGGAAGGATGGCTGTGGATGTTTGTTGCTGCAATAATGTAAGTGATAACGCGTTTCATAGATTTTGCAGAACAATGAATGTAAGTACAAATGGATGAAAAGGTACAAAGTCGCATTTTTTATGTGTTAAAAGTGCAAACTCTTTGTAAAAACATTTTTTTTGGAGTACAGTATGTGAAATTATGTTTAATACATACAGGTGGCTTACAAAATGTATTCCTTACAATGGAATTGCTATTGAAGTAGCCTGCAGTGGTCATTGGTGGATGAAGTACACAAACTATGTGACCAATATGACTCCAGGAAAAGGAAAAGTGCTCCCTTTACATTTACATTTACATTTGCGGCATTTAGCAGACACCCGTGTCCAGAGCGACGTACAAAAGTGCTTTGAGTCTCTTATAATGAGTATATGTACACTGGTACGCTAGATTACAAACTTAAGATAAATCAGACTACAACTCTTGATTTTTACAAAGCAAACTTGGAAGGTGCTAATTTAAGTGTTTCAGGATAAGACAGAGATAGCGGGGGACTACGCTGTTCGGACATCTACGGGAAGTTCATTCCACCACCTCGGTGCCAGAACAGAGAAGAGCCTTGAAGTATACTTACCTCTCATTCTGTGAGAAGGTGGTACCAGTGGAGCAGTGCTGGAGGATCCCAGACAGCATGGTGCAGTGTGAGGAGTGATCTCTGAGGTAAGATAGGGCTGGTCCATTTTTGGCCTTGTAGGCAAGCATCAGTGTATCTGATACGTGCAGCTACTGGAAGCCAGTGAAGGGAGTGGAGCAATCTATTAATAGACTGATATTAATGACTCAAACACTGATATCTATTCAAATTATCATGAGCCCAAAATCTTAAAAAAATCACGCAAATGAGGCCACAGGTGTTCGAGTCTGGAGTTTCTTCCATCATTTATTCCTCTCTATGTTGGTGATAAGTGGATACACCAAGCGCCAATCAAAACAAGTTCAAAACAGAGCTGATTGGTGGCGTACTAGTGGTGTGTTTGACCAGTAAGAATAACTGATTTCACAAAATGTACTTAAGATATTTGACTTTGAAATGTAGTCAAGTAAAAGTCCCCCCAAACGGAAATACTTCAGTACAGATACGTGAAAAAGCTACATAAGTACATTACCGAATTACAATTACTTCGTTACTGTCCACTGGTAAATACTTCATTTTTTCTGATGTTGTGCATGTTTCATCCAAACAACACACTGGGCCATATTTAAATATTTATGACCTGCCAAACCAGAAATGATGCACTTAGAACCCATTGGAACCATTGTAACTTGCCCGCAGCAGTCATAAAAACGGCTATAGACCTATTAATAAGTCCATTACAATCGCACTCAGTAATCAACCTTCGGAAGTTCTTTTAAAACCCTTGAGTTAGAGATATTAGACAGCTGCTACTAAAAATCATTATTACTACAGTAATTACATTCTTTTGGCAGTTTTTCAATTGTGGTAGGAAAAAACTTTCATCGTTCCTAGCTTTTTTTTTTTTTTTTTTAATAGTCACTTGACTGACAGGATGGTGTTGTTCATTCAAATGTTGTTTGCTAATCAAACAAAACAGCCCTCGAATAAAGCAAATCTCTGCATCTAAAAATAAGACGATTTCCTGTCTTATCTATGTCTTCAATTTCGAACGATTTCTGCAGGTTTATTAGACATGCATGAATGCCGCCGAATACGGCAGGAGCCAGATGTTCATTTCTCTTGATGAAGCAAAAAAAAAAAAAAAAGGGAAGAAAAAAAGGTATCATGTGAACAAGAGGTGTTTCCCCCAAAGAGATTGCACCAGCGTCTCACCACGATCCGACATGCCAGGATCGGCCAGCAAGAAGAAGCGAATAGGAACTTGTGAGAAAAGGGATCAGGTTTTTTTTGGGTTTTTTTTCCCCACACTGTGTATTCAGCTGTTATTCCCGCGAGCGGGCGCAGAGTAAAAAAAAAAAAAGAGAGACGTGCTAAAATAAGAAAGGTTGAGAACGAAACGAAGAGTCGTATCTGCATTATCGACAGGAACGTTCAATGAAAAGAAGGTTGAGCAGCTCAAAGGCAGATCTTTATCAAAAACGTGCTTCGTAGCTCTGGTGGAAATAAACTAAAATAGGGTTCAGGTATGAGGTTGTACCGTATTCCTGTGCCATTATGGCATCTGCGGTGACTGTCACATGTTGGAAAGAATGCCCTTGTGAATACCGCCAGGGCAACCGAGGACGTGCTGAGTCACCGCTTGTGTCGTGGGAGTCGGTTTTCAGCACAGTGGTATCTCCTTCGCTTATGCAGTGCAGCCCTGCTTCAGTTCCCGACTCTGCAGGCAGCGGCGGAGTCACTCAGGAGGGCCGACGGTCCCTTGAGAACCCTCGAGGAGTCTCCGAGGCGCTTCGCGTTGCACTCGAGACTTAACTGCGGCCACGGTCGTTCCCCTGTTTTGTCCTCGCCGTGTTTACAGTTTATAGTGTAATTGTTTTGCAGTCATGTTGTTCCACTCAGGCTCCTGGTGGTTCTACTCTCACCCCCACCAGCGCCAAGCTTGTTTCAGATATTCTAATAATCCATGTGCAGCTGCTTATTTTTCTTTTTTTCTCTGCAGCTTTGTTTTTTTTCTCTTTTTGTTTTTTTCTTTTTTATTATAGAAAACATCTGGGGAACTAACAAAGTAGTGACTCTTCAATTCCCAGTGCTCTCGAAACTATTTTATGAGTCGAAGCTGAAGTCGCTGCTGAAGATAAATGATGATAGAGTGCTAAAGCGAAGCGTGATGATATACTAGTACGGCAGTAAACGGTGATAAAGTCAAAAATAAATTGCAACTTGACTCGCGTTGTAAATATGTGTATATATATATATATATATATATATATATATATATATATATATATATATATATATATATATATATATATATATACATATATCAAAAGCTAGTACACCCCTGACATTTCAGCAACCATTTCAGTATTTCTTCTCAAGGGACAGTACTATAGAAATAAAACTTGGATATATATTTTGAGAAGTCAGTGTGCAGTTTGTATATCAGTACCCATTTACAGTCCTATAACTCAATAATATAACCATTACTGTCTAAATAACTGGCAACCAAAGTGAGTACACCCTAAGCACTGCCTTAATTCTTCTGGGTATGGAATTCACCAGAGCTGCACAGATTGTTGTTGGTATCCTCGTCCACTCCTCCAAAATGACATCACGGAGCTGCTGGATGTTAGACACATGACGCCTTAGGGTTCAGGACAAACTTGGCCACTCTATCACCTTCATCTTTGTTGAAGCCATTTTGGCACCAATTACAGCCTCAAGTCTTTTTGAGAATGGTTCTACAAGCTTGGCACATCTATTTTTGGGCATACCTAAACTTATCTAAGCAACCCTGTGGAGAATATCTCAATACCATATGTTGGTATCTTAGTATACTCAGTATACAGTGAGCTTTGCTCAAAAAACTGAGGTCTTTTTTACAAGCATGGGGCAACCAGGGGGTACTTTGCAAGGTGCCGAATCCAGAGGATACTTTGCAAGGTGCCTTAACCACCTTATCTGGATCGGGAGGCTTTGAGGTTTTTGTCTTGAAAACTGACGTCATTTTGACCAACATTTGTCAATCTTACGCTTGTGTTTACACCAAGATCCTGAGGTACTTCAACTCTTCCACTAGCAGTGTGGTTTCCCTTCCTTCGAGTATCCAACAATTTTCCAGGGTTTTGAACAGCCAAGTCAAGCTTTGGAATGAGAATAGGGTTGGGTGAACTCCAGATAAAAACATGCTAACCTTAATTGTACCAATCACTGGAATCCTATCAGTGTCAATGCATTATGTCAGTTGTATCTTGTCTTCATTTATTCCTGCATGAACACTGAAAGCCAATGATATCAAATGAAATAATGGTGTTGTAACCGTTCATACGTTTTCTGATCGTGTCAGTGATCTTTGTCTGTCTGCCCGCTCTGCAAAATGCTCTATCTCTCAGTGTTGTGTGTGTGTGTGTGTGTGTGTGTGTGTGTGTGTGTGTGTGTGTGTGTGTGTGTGTGTGTATGTGTGTGTTAGTAAGCCTTCTAGCTAAATGAAGGTCAGGCTGTGCTTGGGCAGGACACTGTGCTTGGTTTCTCTGTTTAGGAGGCAGGTGTGATTAATTGCCAGAGTGGCTCCGGCTGTACAGAATTGAATCGTGTCCCCTTTGGGCCAACCATTAAGGTAATTGGCCTTTAGTTTTGCAAAGACCATTGAGAGGCATTTATTCTTGCCATTCAGCCCATAACCTTAGATTACAGCTTGCATCCTCGAGTCTGCGGGACGTGTCTCGGGACAGGGAGATAGTGGCTCGGCTAATTCGGTAAGGAGTAAAAGCAGGGATGCTTAGCACGCACTGAGAATAGATATGCAAAGGATGAGGAGGGCGAGACGGGATAGGAAGGTGTGTATGCATTTCGCTGCCATCATCACGGCAAAAAATATCCTGTCTGCCAAAAGAGTATGTGTTGGGGGAAAAAAAGGAGAGCGCCATCTGCATTTTCTTTACTATGTCAACCTAATTATCACAAAGTTTCAAGGTGTTTGGAGCTGACGGATTGGCTGACAGAGTGGTGAATCGCCCAGGGGGTTAAAAACGGGGGCACTTACTCTCCAATTTCTACTGTGTGATTCCTGTAAATGCAAGAGAGGCTTTTTAAATTTAACACCACACATACAGTTCTACATTATTGATGCTACTGGTTCACAAAGTGGACTCGTCGGGCAACCAGCATCGCCAACGGGTCTGCGATTATTTTAACCCGTAGATCCTGTTTACTTTCTAGAACGATTTTAAACCCGGCCTAGGAAACCAATTATAACAAACCTCTTGATTGGAAATGAAAATTGCTAAACTATTTTAAATCTGTGGGGTTTATTATATAACCATTTATACCATGGTCTGTTTAAATGCTACTTTCTGATTGGCTGAAAAGTGCACAATCCAACCTTGTAGTTCTGATCATTATTCTGAACGAATGCGCTACATTTTAAACAAGTAGTAACATAGTATAGTGACATAGTAACATACAAATTTAATAGCATAGGGGTGACCCCGAATAGTCGAAGATACAATGCTTTGATAGGAGGACCCTGGTTCACCAATCTCACAGTCGAATCTTCACAGAGGTGTTATGAAACGAGGATCATTCTATTTTTGTTATATGGGGCTCAATGTCTAATTTCACATAAAACTACCTGTTTTCTCTCAATAACTTAATATACAGCATTTAAGTACCAGTGACCAGCAATCCTTCCCCTTTCTTCTTTTTAATACAATTTTCAATTCATTTTTATTTGTGGAGCTATTTTAACAAAGGACATTGTCTCAAAGCAGCTTTGCAGAGGTAAAGCGGTGAGACAGTTGTATAAAAGAGTGTATAAGTTTAGTGCCTATAAGTTTGTTACTTATAATTGTAAATTTTATCTCTAATGAGCGAGCCAGTGGCAACTTTGGCAAAGAAAAACTCCGGGAATCCATTCTCATCCGGTTGAGGATGACCATTCATTACAGTTCCATCGTCGTTAAGGTGTTCAGTGAAATGCGCATAAATGCAAAACTGTTCATGCAAACTGTGGCCCTGAGCCATTGTAGTAGACTGTTGATGTTAATTCCAGTCCAAATCCACCCTAAAAAGTTCTTAAGTTGCTCAATAACTTCATGGACCTTTAGGCTGTTGAGGTGGAAACATATTCACCCATACAGAGTGGTCACTTATCCCTAAATAGAACTGTAATAAATGTGCTGAGGATGAGGATGGTTCCTCTAAAGATTTCTCCTTCATACTGATTTACAGTCCTATAACTCAATAATATAACCATTACTGTCTAAATAACTGCCAACAAAAGTGACTACACCCTAAGCACTGCCTTAATTCTTCTGGGTATGAAATTCACCAAAACAGCACAGGTTGTTGCCCGGATCCTCGTACACTCCTCCATAATGACATCACAGAGCTGCCGGATGTTAGACACATTGCGCTTCTCCATCCATCTGCTTGAGGATGTTTTACAGGTGCTCACTAGGGTTCAGGACAAACTTGGCCACTCTATCACCTTTATCTTTGTTGAAGCCATTTTAGCACCAATTACAGCCTCAAGTCTTTTTGAGAATGGTTCTACAAGCTTGGCACATCTATTTTTGGGTAGACCTAAACTTATCTGAGCAACCCTGTGGAGAATATCTCAATACCATATGTCTAACAGTATATAGTGAGCTTTGCCTAGAAAACTGAGGTCCAGGGGGTACTTTCCAAGTATTGGTACTGTACAGACCATGGTGTACAGTAGAGTATTCTACAGAATACAGTGTAAGTATCAGAGTTTATAGTTAGAATAAACAGCATTGTACTGTATAATATGTGTGAAAGTATAAAATAATCAGTGTTTTGATTGAGTTCATACAATCCACTACGTCTCAGAATATTAAATATAAAGACTGGAAATGGAAATGTCTAATTTCTGACTTATTTATGTGTAACTTTATGACTGATTTTTTGGCAACTGATGAAATGCTTTTTCTTTGTAATAAGTGAATATATGATTAGTGAAAAAGAAAAAGGAATGGAGAGATTGGGAGAGGAAGAGAGGAATAACAAGCGCTAGAGAAAATGAGTAAAAAAAGGAGAGAAACTGAATGCAAACAGTAGAGTGAGAGAGGGGAAAAAAGGGAGAGAGAATTATCACTTCAAAAGATAAATTGAAGAAATATGTTAGAGATGGAGGAAAAAAGAGGAAGAATGTGATGAGGGACAAAATAATAAAGTGGCATTGGTGAAGGAAGAACGACATAGAGGTATAGAGAGAGACTGAGATTAGTGGAACAAACAGAAAAATAGATGGAGGTGAAGAAGGAGCGAGAGGAGATCAGAGATAGAACAGGCTGCGGATGGAATGGAAGAGTTCGACTGAGAGGGTGAATGAAAACGAAAGGAAGAGTTGGTGGAAACAGAGGTGAAGATTGAAAGCAAGAGATGACGGAGGAAAGAGCGAGAGAGCAATTGAGGGAGAAAATGAGACAAAGAGGTCTGGAATCAAAAAGAAAGAGATAGTAAGAGAAAAGGTGGCCTCCCTCTGACCTTCCTCTGACCTCTTTTTGACCTCCCTCTGACTTCTCTTTGACCCCACTCTTGGTCCTCATGTCCATTTGTGGACCCATTTGGATGGTTTAGACAGGAAATGAGGAGTACAGCCGCTGATCTGTGCCTTACGTGAACAAATCGCAGCGTATTCATTTCTCCTTAGCAGCCGTCTGGGACTCGCAGTTCATTAACGCTGCGCTAACGAGATTAGAACGAGTGCAAATGTTCTGCAGTAGGAACAGTACGTGAAACCACATTGCCAAATGTAAATGAAGTGAACGTGGCTGGCTGTAGGAGAGCGAGACCAGTGGACAAGTCCTCCCGAGGTCACCACCGCTGACCTTTGTCCTTCTGCTGCAGCCGAGTAATGACCACCGTGGCTCAGATGCTTCTCTCTTTTTCCTTCATTAGCACCCTGGAACGGTATAGTCTCGTGGTCATTAGTGAGGGGACACGGTTTTGCTGATGATTAGTACGATTGGAAATTGACAGCAACCGACACGCGACAGTAACGGCGAGGGCCGAGCAGGAGCAAAATCATAGACATGACATCCATCATGGCGTCCTGCAGGTCCACCTGTAATCCTGTAAACGCCTCAACAGAGCCAATATAAGCTCTGTTTCATAATCTAGAAAGAAAGAAAGAAAGAAAGAAAGAAAGAAAGAAAGAAAGAAAGAAAGAAAGAAAGAAAGAAAGAAAGAAAGCAAGCTTGGGATAGTGTTGGAGAAAATTAGTAAGAATAACTAGTGATTTATGAAGAGATTAATGAGGGAAAAAACAAAACTAATAAGTTGGTTAAGTTTTGCAGTAAGAAAGAGAGGAATAGAGAAGGATGATGAGAGAAAAATGGATGGTGGGAGGAAAAGAGAGGGGGCAGGGAAAGAAAGACAGAAATAAAGAAGGAAGGGAGGAATGTTCAACAGAAAGAAAGAAAGAAAGAAAGAAAGAAAGAAAGAAAGAAAGAAAGAAAGAAAGAAAGAAAGAAAGAAAGAAAGAAAGGGATAGTGTTGGAAAATGTTAGTAAGAAGAACTAGAGATAAATCGAGGAAGAAAAAAAATTGAGAGGGCTGGAGTAAAAAAAGGGGAAAAGAGAGGGATGATGAGAGTAAAAGAGAGGGGGCAGGGAAGGATAGACAGTAAGGAAGATAGAAGGAAGGAAAGTTAGACAAAATGAATAAAAGAAAGAAAGAAAGAAAGAAAGAAAGAAAGAAAGAAAGAAAGAAAGAAAGAAAGAAAGAAAGAAAGAAAGAAAGAAAGAAAGAAAGAAAGAAAGAAAGTAAGTATGTATAGCTGCCAGTAGGTGAAGCTCCAGCTGTACTGAGCCCACAGAGCCCCTGCATGCTTTTCGCTCGTGGGGTCTGACTCTTTACTTACGCATGTATAAAACCTGGTCAGGAAGCATGAAGGAGGAAGCAGGAAGCATGAATGAGGAAGCAGGAAGCATGAAGGAGGAAGCAGGAAGCATGAAGGAGGAAGCAGGAAGCATATAGGAGGAAGCAGAAAGCATGAAGGAGGAAGCAGAATAATATTCCGTATAACTAAATTCCTTTCCTGCGAATGGGATTAAACGAGGCCTGCTCATCGACCGACATACTATGCAACATTGTAAACGACTTTGATCTGATGAAGCGTTTAAGCCCCTCAGATCCATCGAGACTTTATATAGCGCTGGGAGGCCGGTAGCGTAGCATAACGTGAGCACATTAGTAGCTTATTGTCAGAGGCTGTTGACGTGTCAATCCCATCGTCTCATTTTTCTTTTTAATCCGAGTCAGCACTTTAATACGTTTTTTTTTTTTATCGACTCTGCATGATGGCGGTTATTTTTTGCTCCGCCGAAACAGGTTCTCTCGGTGAAGTTTGCAGCGAAAGAAAGTTTTTTCTCTCGCTTTCTCGCTCGTGCTCTTCTCTCACTGTCTCGTCTCGTGCGGAGGTACGCTTGACAGTGCCAATGTTTATTCACTTGACCTAGAAACTGTGAGTAGCTGGAGCTGCGGAGAGACTGCACAATCATCCGTCTGGCGCTCAAAGAAGTCATATTTAATTTCCTCTCGCGCTAAATTTGGATAGCCGTAAATGGGTTACACTAGCAGCTAATGCTGTGGAAGGGTGCAGGTGCCTGTCACATGAGAGGTGTCGAGTTTCTGCCAGGGTTTTGTCATGACGATGAGGTGCGGCACTGAATGTGCAAAGTGCAGACAATAAAAATAATAATAATAACAATTTAAAATTTTCAAATATTCCATATTTTTGTTTTTATTGCTTATTGGCATTTCAATTCCTGCCACATAAAACTTATATGACATACAACA